>NC_082683.1:60406752-60717705 GCF_949987515.2 Delphinus delphis | reverse complement strand
CTAAGCACTGGAAGTAAAAGAGTACAGTGAATTTAGCTATTAAAACTGTATGATTGTAACTGTTCTCACTCCCATTGTTTGCTCAAGGACCAGATCATTGCCCACAGATGAACCAAGTAAAGGGTCTTTGCTTCTCCAGTTATCATTCTCTTCTTTCATGTTCCCAGCACCTGTTTATTTGGCACCTGCTATGTGCTGGGTCCTGGCAAATAAAAATGAGTCTGAGATCATCTTTGCCCTGCAAAAAACCCAAAACATATTGCATTGTTTGATAATGTATATTTGGGGAAAAACTGCAAATATGTAAATTTATATTGGCAAACATCAAGGAGAAACTGTTTTCCAAAACACAGTACTATGTGGGGAAAAAGATAATTGAAGAAGGCATGATTTTTTTCTGACAGGCTAGATGACAGGGTAGATGCAGTTAAAATCCAGGAAAGTTAGTGATAACAGCCACAAGCAAAGAATTAATAAAGTGTGATGTGAACTCAGAGAAGACAGAATTTATTCCTATCTTAGATGAATCTGCAAGGCTTCACAGTTCCTTTGAAACTGATGTGGGTCTTGAGAGATGAGAATAAATTTATTCACTCATCTATCAAGCATTTGTCAAACCATTCAGTTTATTTATCAAACCATTTCTAAGCATCAGACACTATGGCAAGTATCTGAGATACAGAGAAGCTATAGCTTTGCCCTTCAGGAGCTAACAGTCTAGTCATGGAAGAGACAGACATGTAAAACGTGATTAGACTATAACAGATTTATAATATTAAAATACAATTAATATATTATGTCATACTGATATAATATAATATAACATAATGTAATGTAATTTCTGAAGGAATTCCTGATTCTATCTTGGGTCTTCAATCATGTGTCTGTGTGTGTCTGTGTGTGTGTGTATGTGTGTATTTGTGTATGGAAGGGAAATCAGGAAAATCTTCCTAGAGAAGACATTTGAGCTAAGTCTTGAAGAAGAGAACTTCAGAAAGCTGCCCAGTGAGTTGGAGACACAGGAGCATTCCAAGTGAAGAAGGAAGGAAACTGAATAGTCTTAGGAAACTGCAAAAAAAAAGGAGTGTCAGGAGTATAGTGTAAGGAGATGGGGAATGAGATCTGGGAGTGGGAATGAGCGTGTGAATTATGATGTAGACATGACGGAGAAGAAGCTAAAGCTCGGGTAAGGGCCAGATCATAGAAAGCTTTGTTCTAAGCACAGGGAGTCACTGAGATGGCTGCTGGGAGTCTGAGCCTGCCATGGAGGGGTCTGGGTCAACCCGATGCATCTAGTTCACCTCTGCCACCCCTCACCCACTCCCAGCCAGCTACGTTGAAATATATACCCTCAAATTCAGGAGCCATGAAATCAGAACCTATTAGTATTATTTGAAAATCTTTGGGAACATGAAATAACACTTTACTTAGTTTGGAATTCTTAGCTTCATCTTTGGATACAGATGTTGTAATTTAGGTCTGAAAATCAAGAGACATAAAACAGTCTTGTATAGGTGCATACATTTTTTTAAACTGATAAGAGATTTTTTATTCTTCGATTAATAGTTCAGGAGTGGTTTCTTCCACCTTGAATCGCTTAGAATCTTTACTTCCTTTGTTCTTGGAACATTAACATCTCCATATTTCATTTATTCATTCAGTTCACTAATCTCCCCTACTGGTAGAAGTATTATTGCAAGCCCTTTTTTTTTTGCCGTATGCGGGCCTCTCACTGTTGTGGCCTCTCCCGTTGCGGAGCACAGGCTCCGGACGCGCAGGCTCAGCGGCCATGGCTCACGGGCCCAGCCGCTCCGCGGCATATGGTATCTTCCCGGACCGGGGCACGAACCCGTGTGCCCTGCATCGGCAGGCAGACTCTCAACCACTGAGCCACCAGGGAAGCCCTATTGCAAGCACTTTTAATTCTTCTTTTTCTACTGGAGTTTTTGAACATCAAATAAAGCCTTGGAGGCAACTGCAAGTTGAAAGTATTATTTATTTCTCCATAGAGTTACCAGTAACTTGAGCAACAGAGATAAGAGCCTTTCCTTGTGAACTTCTGGGAATTTAGTAAAGGATTATCTTTCCACCTATTTCCCAGTTCACCACTCTGATATAAACACCACTCAGAGAAACTTGGTTTAGGGTGAAAGCAATGTCATTTTGTACAGAGTGATGTGTGTCACAAAGTATTTGATTAACTAGGGTAGCCAAAGACAAAGTTAATTATTTGGTCAATATTTTACTAGGTTTTTCAGTTATTACCCACTTTACTTTTAATTACTTTTCCCGCTATTCTCCATCTGATGTTATGTAAAACATCTACATATCTACACATAAAATCATATTTTATCAGAAACCTACAGCTGACCTCATTTTATAAAATCATGTTGTTTGCCGAAAGAAAGAAAATCTTCAGAAAAAGCATCATGCTTTTTTAAAAACCCACATCAGGATGTGACAGCAGGATGATAGACAAGAACTACACAGCTTTTACAGTTTGGAGATAAATGGGAAAAATGCCTCTGAGAGTGGATTTCATGAAAAGTATGGGATCAAAGCACTACTGTGTCTGTTAGCCTTTACTGCTACTTTATTTCACTTTATTTCATAAATTCGGGTTAGTCATTAAAAATGTCAAAGGAGTCATATGTTTTCTACAACAGAATAGAACATTATACACAAGGCCAATTTACAAAGCTCCAGTCTGTAGCTTTACTGAGGAACGGAGTTCTGAAATATCTGTGTTCTGGGGACTTCCTCAGTTCAAAGCAACTAGCAGGAATTTTGCTTAAATCAAATCTTAGAATTGAACTCCCTAGTTTCTAGGTTGTCACTGTGTGTGTTAAAAAAAATACAGTATCTATAAATTCCTAAGATAAAACAACAGGCCAATGAAGTAATATGAATTTCTAAACTTTTCTACTGAGTAGCTGTTTTTTCATGATAATTAATACAAGTTCATTCTAATATTAGCAAGCCAAGCAATACAGAAGCATATGAGGATAAATATTATAGTTTCTCCTGCTTCCCTTCCTTCCTTCCTTAAAACCACAAGTGTCTTGTATATGTTCCTCCATATCTTTTAAGACACATCTTATACATTAGGAATCAAAGTTAGATATTTTTAACATGGCCAACATGATCTACAACTTGGAATTTCTGTATAATGCAGTGGTTTTCAATCATTTTTACAGCAAACAGTTCTTTTTTTCCAAATTAAATCTTTCGTGAAAATTAGGGTACTTGCATGCTTAAAGGTTGATCTCAGCTTAAATGTCACTTCCCCTGGGAAGTCATTTTTATCCCATAAACTAGATTCATAACAAATTCTTGAGGGATTTTTTGGGGGGTTTAATGCTGTAGGTTCCTTGAGGCAGAGTGAGTTAACTATCATTCTATTATTATCAGTCTTGTGACATAATAGGAACTATTTGTAGTCCGTATTATGTAATATATATACAGATAAAGGTACAGATATAGATGAATGAGTTTCTTTACTATCAACAGAAAATATTCTTAAGCACTATAACAGCAGAACCTTATATAGTGCCTGGGAGATATAAAGTTGCCCGGTATTTGTGGAATGAAGAATAATATTTCTCTAAACATTTCAAGTGGCTATAGCATTCTCTGGTGCACAATTTGAAAATCCTTAGCTTAGTGGATAGGGCTCCCACAAAGTAGTAAGATATCTGCTTTACAGGTTTGAGTTTTGCATAGCCTCTCTGTGTTTCAGTAGCAATTTCTATTTCACTTGACTTATCTTGAGGCACTTGACATCATCGGCCACTTGGCTTTCCCATTCTTTCCTGGTTCTCCTCTACACCCCAGAAAATTTCTCCTCAGTGTCTTTTGTGGGGGATGATCTCTAGGAATCCAGGATAGCTCTCTTCACCTTTTTATTTGACATGCTCTTTTTTACATGATCTTACCTACTTTTGTTGTCTTAGTTACTGGTGTGTTGGTAGCTTCTGGATCCTTATTTCCAAAGCTCACCATCCTCCTGAGTTCCAGAAAGGATTTCTAACTGTTGCCAGAGAACCCCATTTTTATGTTATTTAGATGTTTCAAACTCTCAGGTATATAATGCTATATTTTCTGTCATAATTCTCCATAATCATGTGGGGTTTTTTTTTCTCTTTTCTCTATCTTGGTTTATGACATTGGTTGTTGAATCTAGGAAACTGACTCATTTTAAATGATTGTCATATCCTTTACGTATCACCAATTCTTGTTAGTTCTACCTGTTAAATAGCTCTCAAACCAGCCTCATAAAATTTGTTTCCAAAGCCACTGTGTTGAGCGAGAACCTCAAGATCTCTCACATGAATTGTCCATCCTCTGCAATGCTGATAAAATATCTTTTTTAAAACAATCAGAGGACTTCCCTGGAGGTCCAGTGGTTGGGACTCTGTGCTTCCAATGCAGGGAGTGAGGGTTTGATCCCTGTTGGGGGAACTAAGATCCCACATGCTGCATGGCATGGCCAAAAAATTATTAAATAAATACACATTAAAAATAAACAAATAAATACAATCCACCCATTAAAAAAAAGCTTTAAAAAAATCAGGAATATGAACATTTAATTCCTCTACTTGAAAAATATCAGTGACTTCCATTGCCTAATTTTGTAGTCTCTGTGTAACCCCAGGGGGTACAGTTAGGTTCAGGAAGAAAATATTGGGACTTCTCTTTATATTCATTCATTCATATATATATTGATGGATATTTGGATTCTTTCCAAGTTTAGCTAATATGGACAAGTCCACTATGGATAATATTGTATATTCTCTGGATGCACATGTAAAACTTTCAGGGATATACTTGGCAGTGGAATTGTTGTATTATAGAATAGGCAAATGTCTAAAACATAATATATTAGCAGTTACACAGGCATATACTTTATTTTTAAATGTATTAAAGATATATTAAGAGTGAGTGCCCAAAACATTTTTTTATTCTGAATAAGAGTATGTGATCAAAAATGCACTGGTTTATAGAATAAAAACTCTCACACCTAGCTCCAAATTCCCTCTTTCATTTCCATTTTTCCAAAATAAGCCTGTTAGGCTCTTGCTGCTACAAGCTTCCATTGCATGTATCACCATAATAGTATTTATCAGGTTGAGTAGCTGTTGTTTATTTCTTGTCCATCTCCTCACCTAGGCTTAATGGTCAAGGGCAGACTTCTAGTCAGAATTCTAGTCTCACTCATTTTTGTATCTCTGGTACCTGGCAGTGGTAGCATATGGTAAGCACAAATTTAAATATTTATTGAATGAATGAACTAAGGTAAATGGTAGGAATACTATTTTATATAGCTGAGAAATGAAGTATCACAGGAAAATCCTGTATACTCTGGGAAAAAAGCATTATATAAATTTAAGCACTAGTGCTTTATGATAGAATTTGATCTATGGTGTTCTGTAGCCTGAATATCAAAATGTGTGTTTTAGTTTAGAATTAATCAAGAAAGCCAACACTCTATTTGCTCTTTATCTTCACCTTAGGTGTGCTAGCACTGTAGCAGAGTAGTGGAAAATTCTCTTCAGCCTCTAACTTATGTCCTCTTTATCAATATTCCTAGAAGAAGAAGGTTATGTTAGAACAGAAAGATAACTGGGCTAGGAATCAGACAGACCAATATTTGTCTCGGTTCTGTTATTTGTGATTTTACACAAATCGCTCAATTTCTTTGACAATCCGTATAATAATTTAAAAGAGCTATTGCTTATTAGCATGTGTCAGGCAGAGTTATAGGCACTTTCCATGAATCATCTCACTTAATAATAAGCATAAATGTTACCCCATTTTACAGAAGGAGTAAATGAGGATCAGAGAGATTATACAACTTCCTCCAGGTCCTAAGACACAAGTTACAAGTCACTTATCTAGTTTCTTTCCCAGGGTTTTAAAAGAATCAAATGAGGTAATCTATGTGAGAACATTTTATAGTTTTTAACACTTTTTCCATTCAACATATATTTATTTACTACTTAGCACATACATTGTTCTGTACACACACACACACACACACACACACACCCAAAGAATATGAATTATATAGTCAGCAGTTGGACGGTCTTGAAATCTTGTACAGGAGATACAAAAATCTATAAATGACAGTAACACAGTAGTGACTACTTTTTCCCTGGGAAGAAGATCAGAGAAAACCTCACAAAAGAGATACCATTGAAGTCTAATGTGTTAAAAGATGATTGAGATTTCTAGGTAGATGCTGTGTTAAAGGACATACAAAGAAGGAAAGAGCAAGACCAAAGACAAAGGAGGTAAAACACATGCTCTCTGGGAAATAATAAGTTAGTCATCGTGGAAGAAATACAGGATGTGGGGCAGCACGTAGCAGGAGATAAAGCCAGAAAGAAGGGTAAGTTAGAGCCGGAATATAAAGGACTTGGGGTTTGACTTATTGTATTGAGCTAATGGGTATCACAGAAACATTTAACTAGGCAAGTACTATGATGTTGACAATAAGAATATCAATAATAACTTTTATAACAATAATAATAGATAATATTTACTGAACACTTAATATGTGCCAATAACTACATTAATGCATGGCTGATTAACTTAATCTTCACAGTTACCCCATGAGATAGGCATCGTTTTTCACTCCACTATGCTCTTAGCCTCATTCCCATACTGCCACAATAGCGGTGACTCCAGAATGCCAGCACAGTAAGAAATGAGGTGAGACAATCCTACCCATAGGGATGAGAGGCTAGGAGATCAGCTGGGTTTTTGGGGTTTTTTTTGCTTTGTTTTGTTTTCTGAATTTGTATTTACGTAGCAAACACATTATTACTTCTTAATTTATTTGGGATGGCTTGAGAGGACTCTGGTAGAGATAAGGAGGTTACAGCCTTCCTTTCCAAAGCTTTCTCAAGGTGTCAGCACTGGAGAGCAATTTGGAAGAAGAGGGTAGATTTACAGGGTATCGTTACTAATTGTTAGTACCTGCAGCAGCTCAACAAAGATGATGGAGGACACCAAAGGCAATGAAGTAGTAATAACATGGTTGGCCCTAACACAGCAAGCTTTCAAGCATGGACAAGCTTATTTATATGTGTGCCCCCATGTCGTGAAATCACTGCTGACTACAGCTTTGCAGGAGAACAGAAACAGGATGAAATTAGTCATGCCTTTCTCACATGCACAAGGAGTCAGCAGGTAGTTTTAACTCCTGACATTTTACTGCTATGCCAAAGCAAACTACACGTTATGGGCAAATCAGCCCTTGTTTTAGGTAGAAAAATATTCTGCCAGTGAGAAACTATGCATTACATATGCACTACAGGGATGCTGGGTGTGAGTTTGTTCTGTTGGAATTTCTAGCCTTACAGCCCCCCTTCTTTCTTCACATTGGGGTACAAGCTGTACTGGGTCCTCTAGTTAATGAATGTGCTTTTTGAAAGTCATGGGTTGTTCATCAGAGACCCAGAAACTACCTCAAGGAAAACCCTTCTATGTCCAAAGATTTACTTGGCTGGGGAAGAATCTAGACATTTGGACAATAACTTGAACTTAAAAACTAAGCTGATTCTATTGCTTGGTCTGCACAGATACTGGTTGTTAGTAAGATACTAGTTGGAACAAATGATGACCCAGATTTGTTAGCAAGGAAATGATGCTCTGTGGGTGGGCAGCACACTGAGTGCCTGTGTAGACACATACTCATGACACCTCCTCCTTTGTACATTCAGAGATGCTTCCATGTTTTTCTGGGTATATTCCTATCTGCTACAAGACCGTAAGCTCCCTGAGGGCAAAGACTTTCTATTTTGTTAATTGCTGGTACTTAGAATAGTACTTAGGACATAATATGTTCTTAGTAAATCTCTTTCGCTCATTATTCAAAGAAATATTGAGCATTTATCATGTTTATTTACAATTTAAATGAAAAAGTGAATGAGTGTATGAATAAAAAAATAAATGGAGGACTTTAATAATCATAGCAATGTATGTAACTAAACTTTACCAGCTTCGTGAAGAGTCTTATCTATAGCCAGTTTATTCATAAGAGTCAGCTTATACAGAATATGTGTAGCATCAACAATATACACAAGTTGTCAGGATTCTTGATTTTTCCTTTAGTGCTTCTTGTCCTTCGACATCTGGCCACATTTGACGGTCAGTAATAAAATACGACCAACAGCTGCCAAAGTCAGTATTCTTGCTTCAAAAGGGAGAACAGAAGCTAACATTTACTTTGTTACTAGGATGTGCTACATTCTTTCACAAGTTATTTCATTTAATTCTTTTTTTTTTTTTTTTTTTGCCGTATGCGGGCCTCTCACTGTTGTGGCCTCTCCCGTTGCAGAGCACAGGCTCCGGACGCGCAGGCTCAGCGGCCATGGCTCACGGGTCCAGCCGCTCCGTGGCATGTGGGATCTTCTCAGACCGGGGCACGAACCAGTGTCCCCTGAATCGGCAGGTAGACTCTCAACCACTGCGCCACCAGGGAAGCCCTATTTCATTTAATTCTTAAAATAACTATCTGAAATGGTGCTATTATCCCTATTTTATATCTATGAAGAAACTAAATTCATGCTTCTATTTAGACACAGAAGCAGCATTTTTTTTCTTTTCCTATATAATTATTTTTTCATATATGTGTCTTCCCCTCTTGACTAGGGTTGTTGAAAAATGCTTTCTTAACTAAGAACAATCCTTGGCTTTGTATCTATAACTAAAATTCCCATATTACTTATATTTTGGGCTATGGACATCGATATTATATGTCCATGTGCAAACATAATCTGGGGGAGAAACAAAGTAAACCATAATTAATCATTAACACCTTGGTTCAATTTTGTTTCTATGAGATTTCTTTTAGCATGTAGACCCTAAGAAAGTGAAAGCCTGGTCAAAATTATTTTGAAGCCCTGCCCAGTCACAGTGAGACTTTGAAATGCAGTCTGAGAAGCTAAATTACAGAAAGGGTAGGAATCTGCCAGTCCCCCATTTTCTTAAGCCCACTGAGAAGACTGTCATTCAAAACATGAAATTAACCAAAAGGCTGGAAAGGCATGGATGACGAGCTTGGTGTGGAGTAGAAAAATGGATCCTCAACCTCTAAACTTTCTCCAGAGACTCTTTTTTTTTTTTTTCTCCAGAGACTCTTAATCTGTTTCCTGAACATTCACTTTGCATTGTCACTCATATTCTTTTGAAAAACTCACAGTAGTTTCTACAGACAATAGAGAAATCGAAACACTTGTCAAGATTAATCAGGCTCCCAACTCTTAGCCCCAGAATTTGCCACAATCGATAGAGCCTCTGTAGAGGGCAAGGAAGTCACTGTGAGCCAGCCCTGCCCCAGTAAGACCTATGGCTCCTTCCTCTTTTGTGAAGACACTTATCACCTTAGGCTGGTGGGACATAAAACTTGGTAAGATGTTTAATGATGGCTCTGTGCCTGTGATCAATGGGAGTTCACCCTAATCCTCTATGACTCTTTTTCTTAGACACTATAGATGGAACTTTCCCTGGCTTCTAATTATTTTCCTCTCTACTGTACAGGGTATAAAATAGTATTTCCAATAAACGCAGGTTCAGTAGGCAATAGCCATAGCCTATGTTCATTTTCTTTTGTACCCCAGATATAGTAAAACCCGAAATGAAAAATAAATAAAGGCATTTTTCAATAGAAGCAGAAATTTAAAATGCCTATTTAACAGCCTGAATTTTAGTCCCCGTGAATGATATGCTGGCCGAATGGTTTGCTGCCTTAATTAAAATGATATCTAGCCATTTAAATACGTACAATCAGACATACCAGAGAGGTGTTTGAAATCTAAATGCATTCTACCTGGGTAAATATGCTCTGGAAGATATGTTTTCCACTCTCTTTGTTTACCGACCAGCTGTGTTCCCAGATTTCTCAGCTCCTCTCAGGTTACTGGAAGCAGAAGATATTTCGTGATGGGTTCTGAGAATTAGAAAAAAAATCAAGGAATGGACTCTTGATCACACGAGTCAAAAGACCATCACCTAAATGTACTGACTAGTAAAATTTCCTTTTAGTAAAGGGAAGAATCATCTGGCAAAATTACTTCTTTGTCGCCATTTCAGAATTCAGGACCTCTTTGATTTGGATTAGTTCCCTGCAGACAAATTGCAGGGCAGAGTTGAGTCTCTGGGTCAGACTATGAGAGAAATAAATTTCTATGGCTCTCGCAGGAGTCCGGGAATGGGAAGAAGGATGTAGAACCCAGGCTTTACAGATGGCCTGCTTGAACAGAATGCAGTGTCATTCCAAATGAGCCCAGGGCACTGTCCCTGGCTCTGTGCTGTTTGTGATTCTACTTCTTACTGAAAACCAGAGCTTCAGTTTGTACCTCCAAATAAGTGTCTAAGAAACTATGCCTATTTCACCAATATGGATATTTTAGGATATTTAGCAAATTGTTTTAATTCTTTGCTTCATTTTGCTTAGGCATTTGTATCCCATGTATGTGGTATGTAGGGAGTTCTACCTACATATTAGCTATCATCATTTGCTGTGGGAACTTCAATATGAAGTATAACACAATTGGAAGCCTATTTGTTCATGTTCAAAACCCAACCATAGAATCAGCATGCTAGTGCTGTCAGAAGCCACGGAATAGTTTATTCTAATGGTTTCCTGTTCTTGATGAGAAGAGAGAGGCCCAGAGTTTTGAAGGGACTTGCCCAAAACTATATCTAGACTTTAAGTACGACCAGCTCTGGGGTTGAGACTTCTGATGCCTAGTTCCTATGGCTCAGATACAGAGTGATCATTGCTTAATCAAAGTACTTGAGATGCTCTAGAGAAAAGGTAAATTTTTGTTTGGGAACAAAGTGAACAGCTTCCAAATTTGAATTCTGACAGAAATTGGTGAGATGAACAATTATATTAGAGGTTCTTAATAATTGCTAACACATTTGGGGACTCAATAACTGTTAAGTTTGTTCTGACTTTCAGAGATTGTTAACAAGTTGGCAGAAGATAATCAGGCTCTCCAAACTATCTAAATGGATACAATTTGACCCCATATTCTCTGTTTTTAACCAGTATACTAGATTTGTATCCTCATCACTTCCTTCTTGGTTATTTTATAGGAATAATCATCTCTTTTAAGGTTTTTGTAATTCTTAACCAGTATACTTCCTTTCCAAACTCTCCATTCATCCATTTGCTCATTAAATCATTTATTCAACACGCACATAGACATTATCACATGCCAGGACACAAAGATGTATAAGACAGTTTCTCTTCTCAGAGTTCGTAGCCCGGGAAGGGGAACATAGATTGTAACAGAAAATGACTATTCAAAGATCTGAGATTGAAGTTGATATACACATGAAAATCACCTGCACAGTTCTGTGATTTTCTCTAGTAAGGTAGATTACAATGTGCTTTTATGTAAATGCTTCTTACACTAAGCTTGTGAGGTAGGCAGAATAAACAGAGGTCCCAAAGATGTTAAAATGTTATCAGTAAATCTGAGTCCATATCTGTCCTGTTCCCCCTGTGACTTGTGCACAAGTTCCTGGCATACACAGGGAGCTCAATAAATACTTTTTGACTAAAAGACTGAACATAGCCAGTTAATATGAAACTGAGCTTTAAACTCAAGTGTCCAAATCTTGAGACCAGCATTTATTCTGTTGGATCCATATTCAGTGTCAGCTGTGACCATTCCCTCTCTTTGCTCTTCAGAACAATGGTTCTCATCTACCTTGAGTCCCATCTACTTGAGATAAAGCATTCCAATTAATTAATGCTTCTGAAGCTGCTGCCCATATATTAACAAACTTAACAATGGTATCAGAAGAGGCAGAAGATGACTGTTTCTCTAGGTATTGCACCTCAGTTGAATAGCTAATTTTTATCAGAGGGTCCATCAGATCACATCAGAGAGGTGATCAAACTGCTCCCTTGCAGAATGCCAGCCTTGGGAATTCTGTGGCAAGTTTATGAGAATAGTGCAGAGCCAGAGATGTGACATTTTCTAATGACAAATGACTATATTTGTTTCTGAAATGCCCATATTTTTCATCATTAAATGATGGACATTATAAAACTAGGGCTATGATGATGTCAATTATGACAATAATGAAGTGAATAATAAAAAGAAAAATGGGTACCACTTATTTAGACCCAACTACGTTCCAGCAATGTGCCAAATGATTTGTACATGTTATCTTAAACAAATCCTAACAATTCCATGACATTGATAATATCAATTCCAGTTTGCAGGTAATGGAGGTACATTGTCTTTAATTAAATCCAAATATTCAATAAGTACAAGTTATTCTTAAAAGATTGTGTTTTTCTCTCTCTTACTTACAGCCACATTCATCTATTTCTCTTTCCACGCACACATAATATTAGATAAAGTACAAGTGTATCACCTGTAACAAAGGGCAAACCAGCAGCTGCTTAAACAAAATATTGAACACCATGGAATACTTCCCAATTCATTCTATGAAGCTGGCATTATTCTGACACCAAAACCAGAAAAAGACATTACAAGAATGTTCTAAGGAACACAGACACAAAAATTATTTTACAAGTGTTAGTCAATCAAATCCAATGACATAAAAAATCATAACACATCATGACTAAGTACAGTTGTCCTAGAAAAAACAGGTGGCTTAACATTCAAAGATCAATATAGTTCATATCAAAGGACTAAAGAAGAATAACCATATGATTATCTCAATTCATGCAGAAAAAGCATTTGAAAAAAATCTAACATTCAATCCTGATTAAATCTCTCAGCAAACCTGAGGTTAAATGTAACTTCCTTAATCTGATAAATGGCATCAATGAAATTCTGTAGCTTAATATCATACTTAGTATTTAAATACTGAACGCTTTCCTCCCAAGATAGAGAATGAGACAAAGACGTCTGCTCTGTATTTCACATTGTACTGGAGACCCAGCCAGGGAAATAAGGCAAGAACAAGAAATAAAAGAAATATGGATCAGAAATAAATAAAACTTTCGAGTTGAATAAATCAAATTCTCTTCCCCCCCAAAAAATTTTTTTTTAATTTTTTTTAAAAATTAAAAAAAAGAAATAAAACTTTCTTTATTCATAGATGACTTCATTGTCTATGTAGAAAATCCTAAAGAATTTTTAATAAGCTATTGAAACTAACCAGTGAGTTTAGCAAGATTATGGGATACAATGTTAAATTTTGAAAATAAATAACATTTCTGTACACTAGCGATGAACAATCAAAAATGGAAATTAGGGCTTCCCTGGTAGCGCAGTGGTTGAGAGTCCACCTGCCGATGCAGGGGACACGGATTCGTGCCTCGGTCCGGGAGGATCCCACATGCTGCGGAGTGGCTAGGCCCGTGAGCCATGGCCGCTGAGCCTGCGCGTCCGGAGCCTGTGCTCCGCAACAGGAGAGGCCGCAACAGTGAGAGTCCCGCGTACCGCAAAAAAAAAAAAAAAAAAGGAAATTAAAAGACAATACAACTTACAATATCACCAAAAATATGAAATAGGGATAAAGTTGATAAAATATGCACAAATTTGTATGCTGAAAACTCTAAAACATTGTTGAGAGAAATTTTAAAAGACCTAAACAAATGGAGAGATATATTGTGTTAACAGAAGACTCAATATTGTTAAGATGGCAATCCTTTCCAAATTTACGTATATTTTCAAGGCAATTCCAATCAAAATTTCAGCAGGTAGTTTCTATAAAATGTTAAACTGATCATAAAATTTGTAAGAAAATGCCAAGAATAGCCAGAAAAACTTTGAAAAAGAAGCAAAATTGGAGAATTTATACTACCTAATTTCAAAACTTATTATAAAGCTAAAGTAATCAGAGTATGATATTGACATAAGGAAAAACATAGATCAATGGAACAGAATAGGAATTCAGAAATGGTCCTACACATATATAATCAGTTGATTGATTTTTACAAAGGTGCCAAAGCAATTCAATGGTGAAAATAATCTTTTCAACAATGATGCTGGAACAATTAAATACCCATATGCAAAACAAAATAAAACAAAAATAAATGAAAACTCTCCACTCTTACCTCATACCATTTATAAAAATTAGCTCAAAATGGGTCATAGACTTAAGTATTTAAGAGTTAAAACTATAAAACTCTAGGAGAAAACATAGCATAACATCTTGGTCACTCTGGGTTTGGCAAAGGTTTTTTAAAAATAGCACCCAAAAAGTTCATGCTATTAAATTTTAAAAATTGCACCTTACCAAAATTAATATCTTTCACTTTTCCAAAGACTCTGATAAATAAAAAGGTAAGTCACAGCATGTGAGAAAAGATATGTGAACATATAACTGACAAAGTGTTTGGGTCTATAATATACAAAAAACTCTTACAACTCAGTAAGAAGACTAACATTCTAATAAACAATGGCAAAAATTTTGAAAAAAAACTTCACCTAAGAAGTTCTATGAATGGAAAATAAGCACCTGAAAAGATGTACAACCTTATTAGTCACTAGGGAAATGAAAATTAACTACACACCCACTAGAACAGCTGAAATGAAGACTGATCATACTATATGTTGCTGAGGATGTGAAGCAACTAGAACTCTCTCTTTAACTATTGATGGAAATGGAAATTAGGACAACCACTTTGGAAAACAGTTTGGCAGTGTCTTAAAATGTTAAACATAACACACACCATATGACCAGCTATTCTACTTCTAGTTATTTACCCAAGATAAATAAAAGCATGTCTCGACCCAAGACTTGTACATAAATCTTCATAGCAGCTTTGTTTGTAATAGCCCAAAGCTAAACTGGAAACAATTCACAAGTCCATAATGGATAAGCAAAGCAAACTGTGGCATATACATACAATAGAATACTACTAATAAAAAGAAACAAACTATTGATATATGGAAAAGCATGGATAAGTCTCAAAATAATTACAAATGAAACAGCCAGGCAAAAAATGCATACTTCATAATAATATTTGTACAAAATTCTAGAAAATACAATCTACAGTGACAAAAAGAAGATTGCTGGTTGATTGGGGTTGGTGGTAGTCATGGAGGGATATGTTACAAAGGGGCACAAAGAAACTTTTGTGACGGAAGTGTGTGTTCTGTTTCCTGATTGTATGGTTTCATGTGTGTATACATATGCCCCTAGTTATCAAATTGTATACACAAATATGTGCAATTTGTTTTATGTTGATTATACCTCAATGTAACTATAAACATAAAAAGAAGATAAAATAGAAGGCTTCTTCTCTCTCATGTTTCAGAGTGAGTGTAACTATGACACGGCTGATATGGTAGTTCTGTGGTATCTGGTACTCAGCCTCCTACCGTCTTTGTGCTCTGAAATTCTCTACATGCAACTTTCATCTTGTGGTTTAAAATAGCTGTTCCAGAGCTTCCCTGGTGGCACAGTGGTTGAGAGTCTGCCTGCCAATGCAGTGCACACAGGTCCATACACCGGTCTGGGAAGATCTCACGTGCCGCGGAGCGGCTAGGCCCGTGAGCCATGGCCACTGAGCCTGCGCTCCAAAACGGAAGAGGCCACAACAGTGAGAGGCCCACGTACCGCAAAAAAAAAAAAAAAAAAGCTGTTCCAGCTCATTCCATTATATTCATATGATAGCCAGTGGAAAAGAGTGGAAAGTAGTGGAAGACAAATCCTTTCTTTTAAGGGCATAAACTGGACTTTGAACACATCACTTATGCTAACATCCCATTGAACTGTGCTACATGACCACAACTTACCAAGGGAGGCCAGGAGATCTAGTCTTTAAACTGAGCTATCATGTACCTAGCTAAAACTCAGTTACCATTACTAAGAGGTAAGAGTTAGAAATCTCTACCCACCCACCCCTGCAAATATAAACATATGAAATTTCACTTGAACCAAAGCAATAAATAGGCTATTGATTATGTTACAGTTTTTAAAGTTCACAGATCAGAAATATTCTCTTTTTCTTTTTTCTAAGGTGGAAAGAGCTAGGTACTACATTGAGGAAGAAAAGAATGGTCTCCTGGATTCTATAATCAGAGTTCAGAGCTGTGTTGGATGTTGAGAAGATGTGACAATTGCCTATGATTTTGCAGCATCTTGTAATTATGTTATCTTCTCAAAAACACCCAAAGTCATTAAAACTTTGAATTCTTTGATCTATGGCCAGCCAGGTCCACCAATATTTCTTTGAGTCTGCATAATGTGTTTAGATCTCAATGAAACATTAGAGAAATGTTTGATGTTATTATCATCTATTTTCTGAGAAATGATTTTTTCCCAACATGATTGTGAATATTTAGGATTATGAAAGTACTAAGAAATGTTATAGCTCTGCTACAAAAAGCAGGGGGTCTCTTCTTCTTCCTGAAGATTCATTAATAGAAGATGAAGGCGATATGCTGAAAGAGAGTAATAATAACTATAAACATTATTCATCTGGGGCCCTTTTATTCATTGTGGAATCAAAAACAAACCAATTTTTATTTCCACTTAAGCTATAATACTATTTACCCTCTGAACTTCAGAGAGTTTTATTTAATCTAACCTCATTTTAAACTTTGGATAAAATGGTCTTAAAAACTCCATGATACGGGATTCTATCTCCCTCTTTTCCCTCCTATTTACAGTGCGGTCTGTTTTTGCCGTTCTACATTTTTTGTCTTCCCCCAGTTTATTTTTTCTTCTCCTTTCATAGAACTCACACTTTCAAAGTATTTTGAATTCAAAGCTTAATACTAACCATTTTAAGGGAAAGAAGATTAGAATGAAGAGAAGAAAGATGTATCTATAAGTGTCACATGGGTACTACCAGATTTCCAGAACTTAGGGAAAAAACATTCTTTGACGATAACCCTCTCCCTTGGTCCTGTGAGAGTATTTGATGTTATCAAAACATGTGCTCTAATTTTTGGTTTGGAAAACAAGAATCATCACTGTAATTATGGGGAAGGAAATTTATAGATGAATATGACTGAGCATAAATGCCAGAAAACAGATGTTAAAGGGAGTATAGTGAGTTAGGAAAAGTTAGATACAAGTGTCTCTAATCTAGCTTGTTTGATTGTCTCTCTATAGTTCTACCAGTCTGATATTTTGTTCAGGTTAAGCACATTTGAGTTTCAATCTAGAATGATAAATTTTACACCTTTGACATCCTTGTTTTCGTGGCTTTTGTGATAGCGAATTAGGATCCTACTGCCAGTACACTGTTCATGACATTTTTTAAAACCAGTGCTTATTTGATTTGTTTCTTCTATTTTGTAAATGTCACCCCTTTGTGGGCATTCTCAGCAGAAGGGAAGGTTGAAGTATTTTTTTAAACAAAAATTTAGGGCTCCTGGTTTTTAGATCATTGTTTTTCCCTGGACAAAACAAACGTTCTGAGTTTTTAAGATATTTGTTTAAAGTCAGTAAAACACTTCCTGCCGTCATTCAGCCTCCTGGGTGTAACTGGTTAGACAAGAGGACATGCATTGGAGATGAGCTGACAGATCCCACAGCTGTGACCCTGTCAACCAGCAATGTGGCTTTATGTAGAACACAAGTGTCATTTAGGGTTTGGCAGCAGAAAAAGCAAATGAGTTCATTTTGAGTATGGGGATATTCTTTTGGACTAAAACTGCAGACCAGCAGTTTTCTAGAGACGTGCTTTCCTTTCACTGTTTTCAGTTCCTTGCAATTTCAATAAAGTTGTGATCATGTTGAAATTGTTATTTATTAACGCTTATTGATAACAATAATAGGTAACAATTATTGAGTGCCTGCTAAAGTGCCAGGCAATATACTAACTTCTTTGCATGAAATATCTCAAATGATCCTCACATTAATTCTATGAAGCTTGTACTACTGTAATGTGCGTTTACAGATGGGGACATTGAGCCACAGTTGGTAAGTGGTGAAGTGCACACAGCAGTTCAGTCCTCTGATTCTTAATGGATACATTTCCTCATCAAACTCCCTGCAATAAGAGAGAATGAAGAAAACTAATGCTCCTTATAGGCACCCATCATTAACTTGAGATATATTCCTTTTCCTTCCTTGTAATACCCTATATGACACACATTCAAGGATATTTTTTAAAACCTACAATAAAAACATCCTTGTCAAGTAGCTCTTGATAGGCCTGGATATTTTACTTCACTTGTGGGTTAATGTTTCTACAGATCATCTGATCTCAACCTCTTCCTAGCTTCATTTCCTGCCAACTCCACACGTCAAATTGTGTGCAGTTACCCCACATCCTGTGAGCTCTCATACTTCTGGACCTTCAAATATGCTTCTGCCAGGAGTGACCTTCTTCTGCATTTAACCATCCATGAGGCTCTTTCGTGGGGCCTTCTGAGACTCCTCCAGGCAGAATGACTTGCTCCTTCCTCTGATCCCAAGTCAATTCATATAAATCTTGATTATACAATATTTTCAGTATAGCTTTTTGAAAGAATAATATATACTTATGTTAAATAATTAAAACAGTAAAAATGGTTTACAATGTAAAGTATGTCTCCCTCTCATGCTTGACATACAGGCAGGCCTCTCTTAAGGCAGCAATTATTCCCATGATAGCTACACACAGAAACATATATGCACACATAGCTCTGGGTTGTAAAAGATTGGAAGCCTGTCTAGGAAGCACAGTGTTCTGAATCTTGCTTTCTTCTCTTGACAATATCTTAGACTTCTTTCTATATTAGTATATAAGCTTTATTATTTTTAATAGCTCTAAATATTTTAATATGGCATACTGTACTTTACTTACCCATCTTTTTATGATGGACATTTGTACTGTTTCTAGCTCTTACAAACAATGCTGCAATAAGTACCCTTGCTTGTATGTTTATAAAGAAACCAAATGTATACAAGAATGGGACTTGAAGTCAGATTTCCAGGGTTTGAACCCTGGATCTGTACTAGTAGCTCTTTTAATTAAGTTATTTAACCTCTGTATGCTCCAATTTCCACTTATTAAATAGGGATTTAATAGTATTTTCATAGGATTTTTCTGAGGATTAAGTGAGTTACTACATGGAAAGAGCTTTAATGTCCAATATACAGTAAGCATTTGATGATGTTTACTGCTATTAATACAAAGGTCATACGTCTTTGGGCACTTGTGTGAGTATGTCTTTGGGATAAATTCCTGGGAGTGGAATTCTTGGGTACAGACATTTATAATTTTTATAGCTACCCATCTTAATTGGGTTCCTTTAGAAGCAGACCCTAAGAAAAGGATCTAAATACAAATATAGTTTATTTTGATGCTGAAGGAAAATCTAAGAAGAGTGGGGAAGTGAAACAGGAAGAAAATGTAGCTAATAAAGGGTGTACTATCAAGCCAATCACCACTTTGGGTACTTGGAGCTCAGTCCTGCTGAGGAAACTCAGAACCGGTATTGACAGAAGCCTCAGAATTATCTTGAGGGAGCGGCTTCTTGGCACACTAAATCTTGTCCTGTCAGGTCAGTCATTGTCCGAAGGCCATTGCATGATCCGTGGAGCAGTGGCTTCCAAAAACAGAGTGATGGGAAAGCTCTGCCGTGGTTCTGGCAATAATGGGTTTACCTGGAGAGATTTTTTTTTTTTTTTTTTTTTTTTTTTTTACAGTACGCGGGCCTCTCACTGCTGTGGCCTCTCCCGTTGCGGAGCAGAGGCTCCGGACGCGCAGGCTCAGCGGCCATGGCTCACGGGCCCAGCCGCTCTGTGGCATGTGGGATCTTCCCAGACCTGGGCACAAACCTGTGTCCCCTGCATCGGCAGGCGGACTCTCAACCACTGTGCCACCAGGGAAGCCCTGGAGATAATTTTGACAGAATAACAAAATTGACTAAAAATTATTCTGATTTTTATCATCATGTTATGCTGGGAATGCTCTATAACCTTAATTATAAATTACTCCTCCCCTCAGGGGCACTCACCACCTTGATTCCCTGTAGTCCACTGCCTGTAAGATATTAATTTCCCCAAAATTTTGGCCTATTTCACAGGCAGGTAAAGTGGGTTTTATTGGCCAGAGAAGGAAAGAAATTCAGGTGCTGGCAGTTGGAAGCCTGACCAGCATGAACTGAAGGGAAAGGGATAGACGATAAGGTCAGAATACCAATAACATCCATCACAGGTGAACCTGTCCCACACTGACCATCTACACAAGTTCATTACCATCTGTACTGCTTGAAGTTTTACCCATAGTAGTGATAATTTTTCCTCACTACTGTCTTTCATGACCACCCCTGAGTAGAGCTGTGTTGTATAAGAGTCTATTTTCATCTCACATGATATACTGAGCCAACACCACTATGAATCAGACCTGGGTTTTATTGTCCTCTGACAACTGGTTATAGGATCTCTCTGTGAAGTCATAGGTGTGACCTGAGGGAGAGAAATTCATTTAACAAGTTAAGAAATATGGGGGGCTGGACTGCCAGCTCATGTGATTTAGTTGTTTCTGCCGGACATGCTCACATCTGATCGTAAATGTACTCTTGTATGATGGGTTACTGCTGTGCCTGCCCAGCCTAATGAGTTGGAGAGTCTGACAATAACCAGCTCCAGTCAATCACTTGATATCCCATAATGAGGCCCAGTTTCTATTAGATCCAGTAGCAAACGAAGAGCTGTTTTCTGAATGTTAAACAGTTCTTTTGAAGACTTCTGGCTTTCATATTGTATCCTGATTGATAGATGAGTCTCTCACTTTTTTTCCTCAGCATACCTATGACACTAACAGCAGCCAGCCAACTCCACTGTCCTTACAATTCCCATTATTCCCTTATCTCTTATACTCTAGAAATATTGCACAAGCCGGTGTATACCCTTCATCCCATATCCCAACCTATTTCAGCAGGTGATGATGGAATTTGGAAATCAGGCCTGCAAATGCTGAAACTTAGGGGCATGGGGATACAGGCAGGGAGCCAACAGCTTCCGCTATGATATTACTAAATTATCTTCCAGAGAAGGTATTCATTTTACATTTCCACTAACAAAATACAAGATGGCTGTTTTTATGCATCCTTATCATCTCAATATATTATCAAATATCAAAGCCTAATCTGATAAGCTTTTAAAAATAGTACTTCATTCTTTTATGTGCATTTCTGTATTATGAAGTTACATCTATTTTCACACATATGAAAACCACTGATATGTCTTTCACTATGAAAAACTCCACTGGCAATCCCTTTTTACATGCTTTGCCATTTTGTCTATCTGGTTGTTGGCCTTTTTTTCTAATGATTTGTCAAAATTCTCTCTGTACTAAGGAAATTAGTCTTTTGTCAAATGTCTAATAAATTCTTTCCCACTTTTATATTTGTCTTCTTTTGTTGTTTATAATATTTCTTGTTTTCCTGAAAATCTTTTTATATAGCTATGTGCTTTAATCTTTTCTTTAATGCTTCTTGCTTATAAAGATATCCCTATTACTAAAATTATAAAAACAACTCTCCCCTGGTTTTCTCTACTTATTTTAATTGTTGTATTTTAAATATTTATGTTCTGATCTCTCTTGCTAGTCTTTAACAACCTGAAAAACACATTTCCAGGACATAGAAAACATTAAATTAATGATGGTTCCCTCTCTTCCTTCCCTTCTTCTTCCTTTCTATCTTATATATTTTTTCTAACCTCAATACCTATCAAGGTACCTGGTATATAGTAAGTGCTCAATCAGTTCTTTTTTACTGAAATATAGTTGACATACATTATGTTAGTTTCAGGTGTACTACGTAATTATTTGACATTTGCATATATTACGAAATGACCACCATGATAAGTCTAGTAACCATCTGTCCCCATACAAAGTTATTACAATATAAGTAATCACATTTCTTATGCTGTGTATTACATCCCCATGACTTATTTATTATAGAACTGGAGGCTTGTACCTCTTAATCCTCTTCACTATTTCACCCACATCCCCATCCCTTCCCTTCTGGCAACCACCATTTTGTTCTCTGTATCTATTACTCTGTTTTCATTTTGTTTTGTTTGTTTTGTTTTCTAGATTCCATATATAAGTGAGATCATATAGTACTTGTCTTCCTCTATCTGAATTCTTTCACTTAGCATAACACTCTCTAGGCCAATCTGTATTGTCGCAAATGGAAAAATTATTGATACTATTTTTTAAACATTTTTATTGGAGTATAATTGTTTTACAATGGTGTGTTAGTTTCTGCTTTATAAGAAAGTGAATCGGCTATATGCATACATATATACCAATATCCCCTCCCTCTTGTGTCTCCCTCCCACCCTCCCTATCCCACCCCTCTAGGTGGACACAAAGCACTGAGCTGATCTCCCTGTGCTATGTGGCTGCTTCCCACTAGCTATCTATTTTACATTTGGTAGTGTATATATGTCCATGCCACTCTCACTTCATCCCAGCTTACGCTCCCCCCTCCTCATGTCCTCAAGTCCATTCTTTACGTCTGCGTTTTTATACCTGTCCTGCCCCTAGGTTCTTTAGAAACTTATTATTTTTTTTTAAGATTCCATATATACGTGTTAGCATATGATATTTGTTTTTCTCTTTCTCACTTACTTCACTCTATATGACAGACTCTAGGTCCATCCACCTCAATACAAATAACTCTATTTAGTTTCTTTTTATGGCTGAGTAATATTCCATTATATATATGTGTCACATCCTCTTTATCCATTCATCTGTCGATGGACATTTAGGTTGCTTCCATGTCCTGGCTATTGTAAAAAGAGCTGCAATGAACATTGTGGTACATGACTCTTTTTGAATTATGGTTTTCTCAGGGTATATGCCCAGTACTGGCATTGCTGGGTTGTATAGTAGCTCTATTTTTAGTTTTATAAGGAACCTCCATACTGTTCTCCATAGTGGCTGTATCAATTTACATTCCCACCAACAGTGTATGAGGGTTGCCTTTTCTCCACAACTTCTCCAGCATTTATTGTTTGTAGATTTTTTGATGATGGCCATTCTGACTGGTGTGAGATGATATCGCATTGTAGTTTTTTTTTTTAAATAAATTTATTCATTTATTTATTGGCTGTGTTTGGTCCTTGCTGCGCACGGGCTTTCTCTAGTTGCAGCGAGCACGGGCTACTCTTCGTTGTGGTGTGTGGGCTTCTCATTGTGGTGGCCTCTCCTGTTGCAGAGCACGGGCTCTAGGCATGCAAGCTTCAGTAGTTGTGGCATGTGGGCTCAGTAGTTGTGGCTCATGGGCTCTAGAGGACAGGCTCAGTAGTTGTGGTGCACGGGCTTAGTTGCTCTGCACATATGGGATCTTCCCAGACCAGGGCTTGAACCTGTGTCCCCTGCATTGGCAGGCAGGTTCTTAACTACTGTGCCACCAGGGAAGCCCTGCATTGTAGTTTTGAGTTGCATTTCTCTAATGATTAATGATGTTGAGCACTCTTTCATGTTTTTGTTGGCAACCTGTATATCTTCTTTGGAGAGATGTCTATTTAGGTCTTCTGCCCATTTTTGGATTGCGTTGTTTGTTTATTTGATATTGAGCTGCATGAGCTGCTTATAAATTTTGGAGATTAATCCTTTGTCAGTTGCCTCATTTGCAAATATTTTCTCCTATTCTGAGGGTTGTCTTTTTGTCTTGTTTATGGTTTCCTCTGCTGTACAAAGGCTTTTAAGTTTCATTAGGTCCCATTTGTTTATTTTTGTTTTTATTTCCATTTCTCTAGGAGGTGGTTCAAAAAGGATCTTGTTGTGATTTATGTCATAGACTGCTCTGCCTGTGTTTTCCTCTAAGAGTTTTATAGTGTCTGGCCTTACATTTAGGTCTTTAATCCATTTTGAGTTTATTTTTATCTATGGTGTTACGGAGTGTTCTAATTTCATTCTTTTACATGTAGCTGTCCAGTTTTCCTAGCACCACTTATTGAAAAGGTTGTCTTTTCTCCACTGTATATTCTTGCCTCCTTTATCAAAGATAATGTGACCATATGTGCATGGGTTTATCTCTGGATTTCTATCCTATTCCATTGATCTATATTTCTGATTTTGTGTCAGTACCATACTGTCTTGATTACTGTAGCTTTGGAGTATAGTCTGAAGTCTGGGAGCCTCATTCCTCCAGCTCCGTTTTTCTTTCTCAAGATTGCTTTGGCTATTCAAGGTCTTTTGTGTTTCCATACAAATTGTGAAATTTTTTGTTCTACTTCTGTGAAAAATGCCAGTGGTACTTTGATAGGAATTGCATTGAATCTGTAGATTGCTTTGGGTAGTAGAGTCATTTTCACAATGTTGATTCTTCCAATCCAAGAACATGGTATATATCTCCATCTATTTGTATCATTTTTAATTTCTTTCATCAGTGTCTTATAATTTTCTGCATACAGGTCTTTTGTCTCCTTAGGTAGGTTTATTCCTAGGTATTACATTCTTTTTGTTGCAATGGAAAATGTGAGTGTGTTCTTAACTTCATTTTCAGATTTTTCTTCATTAGTGTTTAGGAATGCAAGAGATTTCTGTGCATTAATTTTGTATCCTACAACTTTACCAAATTCATTGATTAGCTGTAGTAGTTTTGCGGTAGCATCTTTAGGATTCTCTATGTATAGTATCATGTCTTCTGCAAACAGTGACAGCTTTACTTCTTCTTTTCCTATTTGGATTCCTTTTATTTCTTTTTCTTCTCTGAGTGCTGTGGCAAAAACTTCCTAAAACTATGTTGAGTAATAGTGGTGAGAGTGGGCAACCTTGTCTTGCTCCTGATCTTAGTGGAAATGCTTTCAGTTTTTCACCATCGGGATGATGTTGGCTGTGCATTTGTCATATATGGCCTTTATTATGTTGAGGTAAGTTCCCTCTATGCCTACTTTCTGGAGGGTTTTATCATAAATGGGTGTTGAATTTTGTCAAAAGCTTTCTCTGCATCTATTGAGATGATCATATGGTTTTCCTCCTTCAATTTGTTAATTATGGTGTATCACATTGATTGATTTGCATATATTGAAGAATCCTTGCATTCCTGGGATAAACCCCACTTGATCATGGTGTATGATTCTTTTAATGTGCCATTGGATTCTGTTTGCTAGTATTTTGTTGAGGATTCTTGCATCTTTGTTCATCAGTGATATTGCTCTGTAGTTTTCTTTTTTTTTGACATCTTTGTCTGGTTTTGGTATCAGGGTGATGGTGGCCTCGTACAATGAGTTTGGGAGTGTTCCTCCTTCTGCTCTATTTTTGAAGAGTTTGAGAAGGATAGGTGTTAGCTCTTCTCTAAAGGTTTGATAGAATTCGCCTGTGAAGCCGTCTGTTCCTGGACTTTTGTTTGTTAGAAGATTTTTAATCACAGTCTCAATGTCAGTGCTTTTGATTGGTCTGTTCATATTTTCTATTTCTTCCTGTTTCAGTCTCAGAATGTTGTGCTTTTCTAAGAATTTGTCCATTTCTTCCAGGTTGTCCATTTCATTGGCATATAGTTGCTTGTAGTAATCTCTCACGATCCTTTGTATTTCTGCAGTGTCAATTGTTACTTCCCCCTTTTCATATCTAATTCTACTGATTTGAGTTTTCTTCCTTTTTTCTTGATGAGTCTGGCTAATGGTTTATCAATTTTGTTTATCTTATCAAAGAACCAGCTTTTAGTTTTACTGATCTTTGCTATTGTTGCCTTCATTTCTTTTTCATTCATTTCTGATCAGATCTTTATGATTTCTTTCCTTCTGCTAACTTTGGGGGTTTTTTTGTTCTTCTTTCTCTAATTGTTTTAGGTGTAGGGTTAGGTTGTTTATTTGAAATGTTTCGTGTTTCTTAAGGTAGCATTGTATTGCTATAAACTTCCCTCTTAGAACTGCTTTTGCTGCATCCCATAGGTTTTGGGCCATCGTGTTTTCATTGTCATTTGTTTCTAGGTATTTTTTGATTTCTTCAGTGATCTCTTGGTTATTAGGTAGTGTATTGTTCAGCCTCCATGTGTTTTTATTTTTTACAGATTTTTTCCTGTAGTTGACATCTAGTCTCATAGTGTTGTGGTCGGATAAGATACTTGATACGTTTTCAATTTTCTTAAATTTACCAAGGCTTGATTTGTGACCCAAGATATGATCTATCCTGGAGAATGTTCCCTGAACACTTGAGAAGAAAGTGTATTCTGTTGTTTTTAGATGGAATGTCCTATAAATATCAATTAAGTCCATCTTGCTTAATGTATCATTTAAAGCTTGTGTTTCTGTATTTATTTTCATTTTGGATGATCTGTTCATTGGTGGATGTGGGGTGTTAAAGTCCTCTACTATGATTGTGTTACTGTCGTTTTCCCCTTTTATGGCTGTTAGCATTTGCCTTATGTATTGCAGTGCTCCTATGTTGGGTGCATAAATATTTACAATTGTAATATCTTCTTTTTGGATTGATCCCTTGATCATTATGTAGTGTCCTTCTTTGTCTCTTGTAATAGTCTTTATTTTAAAGTCTATTTTGTCTGATATGAGAATTGCTACCCCAGCTTTCTTTTCATTTCCATTTGCATGGAATATCTTTTTCCATCCCCTCACTTTCATTCAGTGTGTCCCTAGGTCTGAAGTGTGTCTCTTGTAGACAACATATATACGGGTCTTGTTTTTGTATCCATTCAGCCAGTCTATGTATTTTGGTTGGAGCATTTATTCCATTTACATTTAAGGTAGTTATCAATATGTATGTGCTTATTACCATTCTCTTAATTGTTTTGTGTTTGTAATTGTAGGTCTTTTCCTTCTCTTGTGTTTCCTGCCTAGAGAAGTTCCTTTAGCATTTGTTGTAAAGGTGATTTTGCTTTGCTGAATTCTCTTAACTGTTGTTTGTCTGTAAAGGTTTTAATTTCTCCGTGAAATCTGAATGAGATCCTTGCTGGATAGAGTACTCTTGGTTGTAGGTTTTTCCCTTTCACCACTTTAAATATGTCCTGCCACTCCCTTCTGGCTTGCAGAGTTTCTGCTGAAACATCAGCTGGTAACCTTATGGGGATTCCCTTCTCTGTTATTTGTTGTTTTTCCCTTGCTGCTTTTAATATTTTTTCTTTGTATTTAATTTTCGTTAGTTTGATTAATATGTGTCTTGGCAGGTTTTTCCTTGGCTTTATCATGTATGGGACTCTCTGTGCTTCCTGGACTTGATTCACTATTTCCTTTCCAATATTAGGGAAGTTTTCAACTATAATCTCTTCAAATATTTTCTCAGTCCCTTTCTTTTTCTCGTCTTCTTCTGGAACCCCTATAATTCGAATATTGGTGCATTTATTATTGTCCCAAAAGTATCTGAGACTGTCCTCAATTCTTTTCATTCTTTTTTCCTTATTCTGCTCTGCAGTAGTTATTTCCACTATTTTATCTTCCAGGTCACTTATCTGTTCTTCTGCCTAGGTTATTCTGCTATTGATTCCTTCTAGAGAATTTTTAATTTCATTTATTGTGTTTTTCATGATTGTTTGTTTGCTCTTTAGTTCTTCTATCTCCTTGTTAAACGTTTCTTGTATTTTCTCCATTCTATTTCCAAGATTTTGGATCATCTTTACTATCATTATTCTGGATTCTTTTTCAGGTAGACTGCCTATTTCCTCTTTATTTGTTAGGTCTGGTAGGTTTTTTCCTTGCTCCTTCATCTGCTGTGTGTTTCTTTGTCTTCTCATTTTGCTTAACTTACTGTGTTTTGGGTCTCCTTTTGCAGGCTGCAGGTTCGTATTTTCCAATGTGTTTGGTGTCTACCCCCCGGTTGCTATGGTTGTTTCAGTGGGTTGTGTAGGCTTCCTTGTGGAGGGGACTAGTGCCTGTGTTCTGGTGGATGAGGATGGATCTTGTCTTTCTGGTGGGCAGGTCCACGTCTGGTTGTGTGGTTTTGGGTGTCTGGACCTTATTATGATTTTAGGCCGCCTCTCTTCTAATGGGTGGGGTTGTATTCCTGTCTTGTTAGTTGTTTGGCAGAGGGTGTCCAGCACTCTAACTTGCTAGTTGTTGAATGGATCTGGGTCTTGGCCTTGAGATGGAGATCTCTAGGAGATTTTCACCATTTGATATTATGTGGAGCTGGGAGGTCTCTGATAGACAAATGTCCTGAACTTGGGTCTCCCATTCAGAAGCACAGCCCCAATGCCTGGCTGGAGCACCAAGGGCCTGTCATCCAGAAGGCTCAGAATAAAAGGGAGAAAAAAAGAAAGAAAAAGATAAAATAAAATAAAATGAAACAAAATAAGTTATTAAAATAAAAAACAAAAAATAATTATTAAAAAATATTTTTTAAGTAGTTTTAAAAAAAGAAAGAAGGAAAGAAGAGAACAGCCAAACCAAGAAACATATCCACCAATGATAACAAGTGCTGGAAACTATAGTTTAAAAAAAGGGGAGGAAAAACAGATAGAGAGAACCCTAGGACAAATGGTAAAAGCAAAGCTATACAGAGAAAATCACACACAGAAGCATACTCATACACACTCACAAAAGGAGAAAAAGGGGGAAATATATATATATATATATATATATATATATATATATATATATATATATATATATATATATATATATATATATATATATATATATATATAGTTTCTCCCGAAGTCCACCTCCTCAATTTGGGATGATTCGTTGTCTATCCAGGTACCCACAGATGCAGGGTACATCCAGTTGACTGGAGATTTAATCCGCTGCTCCTGAGGCTGCTGGGAGAGATTTCCCTTTCTCTTCTTTATTCACACAGCTCCTTGGATTCAGCTTTGGATTTGGCCCTGCTTCTGTGTGTAGGTCGCCTGAGGACGTCTTTTCTTCGCTCAGACAGGACAGAGTTAAATAAGCAGCTGATTCGGGGGCTCTGGCTCCCTCAGGATGGGGGGAGGGAGGGGTATGGAATGCGGGGCGAGCCTGCAGCTGCAGAGGCCAGCGTGAAGTTGCACCAGCCTGAGGCACGCCGTGTGTTCTCCCAGGGAAGTTGTCCCTGGATCACAGGACCTTGGCAGTGGCGGGCTGCACAGATTCCCGGGAGGGGAGGTGTGGATAGTGACCTGTGCTTACACACAGGCTTCTTGGTGGCTGCAGTAGCAGCAGCCTTAGCGTGTCATGTCCGTCTCTGGGGTCCGCGCTTTTAGCCGTGGCTGGCGCCCGTCTCTGGAGCTCCTTTAAGCAGCGCTCTTAATCCCCTCTCCTCGCGCACCAGGAAACAAAGAGGTAGGAAAAAGTCTCTTGTCTCTTCCACAGCTTCAGACTTTTTCCTGGTCTCCCTCCCGGCTAGCCGTTGTGCACTAGCCCCCTTCAGGCTGTGTTCATGCAGCCAACCCCAGTCCTCTCCCTGGGATATGACCTCTGAAGCCCGAGCCTCAGCTCCCGGCCCCCGCCCGCCCCGGCGGGTGAGCAGACAAGCCTCTAGGGCTGGTGAGTGCCGGTCGGGACCAATCCTCTGTGCGGGAATCTCTCCGCTTTTCCCTCCACATCCCGGTTGCTGTGCTGTGCTCTGCTCCGTGGGTCCGAAGCTTCCCCCCTCCGCCACCCGCAGTCTCCGCCCGTGAAGGGGCTTCCTAGTGTGGAAACCTTTCCTCCTTCACAGCTCCCTCCCACCGGTGCAGGTCCCGTCCCTATTCTTTTGTCTCTGTTTTTTCTTTTTTCTTTTGCCCTACCCAGGTACATGGGGAGTTTCTTGCCTTTTGGGAGTTCTGAGGTCTTCTGTCAGCGTTCAGTATGTGTTCTGTAGGAGTTGTTCCACGTGTAGATGTATTTCTGATGTATTTGTGGGGAGGAAGGTGATCTCCTCATCTTACTCGTCTGCCATCTTGAAGCTCCTCTTGATACTTTTTTTATGACTAAAGTATTTCATTATACATATACACCACATCTTCTTTATCCATTCATCTATCATTGAATGCTTGGGTTGCTTCCATATCTTTGCTATTGTAAATAATGCTGCAATGAACATTGAGTGCATATATCTTTCCGAATTAATGTTTTTGATTTTTTCAGGTGAATACAATACATAGAAGTGAAATTGCTAAGTTACATGGTACTTCTATTGTTAATTTTTTGAGGAACCTCCACACTGTTTTCCATAGTGACTGCACCAATTGACAATGCCATCAACAATGTTTGAAAGTTCTCTATTCTCCACATTCTCACCATCACTTGTTATTTGCTATCTTTTTGATGATAGCCATTCTGACAGGTGTGAGGTGGTATTTCGTTGTGGTTTTGATTTGCATTTCCCTGATAACTAGTGATGTTGAGCATTTTTTTATGTGTCTGTTGGCCGTCTATATGCCTTCTTTGAAAAAGTCTTATTATGGTCCTCTGCACATTTTTTAAATCAAGTTGTTTGTTTTTTTTGATATTGATTTGTATGAGTTCTTTTTTTTTTTTTTTAACATCTTTACTGGGGTATAATTGCTTTACAATGGTGTGTTAGTTTCTGCTTTATAACAAAGTGAATCAGTTATACATATACATATGTTCCCATATCTCTTCCCTCTTTCATCTCCCTTCCTCCCACCCTCCCTATCCCACCCCTCCAGGCAGTCACAAAGCACCGAGCCGATATCCCTGTGCCATGCGGCTGCTTCCCACTAGCTATCTGTATGAGTTCTTTAGTATAGTTGGGATGTTAACCCCAATATCATTTGCAAATATCTTCTCCCATTCATTAGGAAGCCTTTTATTTTGTTGATAGCTTCCTTCTCTATGTAAATACTTTTTAGTTTTATATAGCCCCATTTTTTAATTTTTGTTTTGTTCTCCTTGCCTGAGGAGACAGATCAAAAAAAAATATTGATAGACCAAAGTCAAAGAGCACACTGTCTGTGTTTTCTTCTAGGAGTTTAATGGTTTCGGGTCTTACATTCAAGACTTTAATCCATTTTGAGTTTATTTTTGTGCATATGAGAAAGTAGTCCATTTTGATTCTTTTGCACGTAGTTGTCCAGTATTTCAACACCATTTATTGAAGAGAATTTTTTTTTCCTCATTGTATATTCTTGCTTCCTTTGTCATAGGTTAATTAACCATAAAGGTGTGGGTTTATTTATGGGCTCTCTATTCTGTTCCATAGATCCATGTGTCTGTTTTTGTGCCAGTACCATACTGTTTTGATTACTATACTTTGTAGTATGGTTTGAAATCAGGGAGCATGATACCTCCAGTTTTATTTTACTTTCTCAAGATTGTTTGGGCTATTCAGGATTTTTGTACTTCCACACAAATTTTAGAATTATTTGTTCTACTTCTGTGAAAGACGTCATAGTACTTTGATAGGGATTGCATTGAATCTGTAGATTGTCTTGGGGAGTATGGTCATTTTAACAATATTAATTCTTCCAATCCATGAGCATGGTATATCTTTCCATTTGTTTGTATCATCTTAAATTTCTCTTTTTTTTCTGAATTTTGCTTTATTTATTTTTTATACAGCAGGTTCTTATTAGTTATGCATTTTATATATATTAGTGTACATATGTAAATCCTAATCTCCCAAATAATCCCAGCACCACCCCCCTCCTCACCACTTTCCCCCCTTGGTGTCCATATGTTTGTTCTCTACATCTGTGTCTCTATTTCAGCCTTGCAAACCAGTTGATCTGTACCATTTTTCTAGATTCCGCATATATGCGTTAATATACGATATTTGTTTTTCTCTTTCTGACTTATTTCACTCTGTATGACAGTCTCTAGGTCCATCTACATCTCTACAAATGACCCAATTTTACTTATATGCTGAGTAATATTCCACTGCATATATGTACCACATCCTCTTTATCCATTCATCTGTCGATGGGCATTTAGGTTACTTCCATGACCTGGCTATTGTAAATAGTGCTGCAATGAACATTGGGGTGCATGTTTTTAACATCTTTATTGGAGTATAATTGCTTCACAATGCTGTGTTAGTTTCTGCTTTATAACAAAGGGAATCAGCTATACATATACATATATCCCTATATCTACTCCCTCTTGCATCTCCCTCTCACCCGCCCTATCCCACCCTTCTAGGTGGTCACAAAGCACCGAGCTGATCTCCCTGTGCAATGCAGATGCTTCCCACTAGCTATCTATTTTACATTTGGTAGTGTATATATGTCCATTTCACTCTCTCACTTCGCCCCACCTTACCTTCCCCCTCCCCGTGTCCTCAAGTCCATTCTCGACATCTGCGTCTTTATTCCTGTCCTGTCCCTAGGTCCTTAAGAACCTTTTATTATTTTAGATTCCATATATACGTGTTAGCATATCATATTTGTTTTTCTCTTTCTGACTTACTTCACTCTGTATAACAGACTCGAGGTCCATCCACCTTACTACAAATAACTCAATTTCGTTTCCTTTTATGGCTGAGTAATATTCCATTGTATATATGTGCCACATCTTCTTTATGCATTCATCTGTTGATAGACACTTAGGTTGCTTCCATGTCCTGGCTATTGTAAATACAGCTGCAATGAACATTGCAGTACCTGACTCTTTTTGAAATATGATTTTCTCAGGGTATATATCCAGTAGTGGGATTGCTGGGTCATATGGTAGTTCTAGTTTTGATTTCTTAAGGAACCTGCATACTGTTCTCCATAGTGGCTGTATCAATTTACATTCCCACAAACAGTGCAAGAGGGTTCCCTTTCCTCTACACCCTCTCTAGCATTTGTTCTTTGTAGATTTTCTGATGATGCCCATTCTAACAAGTGTGAGGTGATACCTCCTTGTAGTTTGATTAGCATTTCTCTAATGATTAGTGATGTTGAGCAGCTTTTCATGTGATTCTTGGCCATCTTTGGAGAGATGTCCATTTAGGTCTTCTGCCCATTTTTTGATTGGGTTGTATGTTTTTTTTTAATATTGGACTGCATGAGCTGTTTATATATTTTGGAGATTAATCTTTTGTTCGTTGATTCATTTGCAAATATTTTCTCCCATTCTAAGGGTTGTCTTTTGTTTTGTTTATAGTTTCCTTTGCTGTGCAAAAGCTTTTATGTTTCATTAGGTCCCATTTATTTATTTTTGTTTTTATTTCCATTTCTCTAGGAGGTGGGACTAAAAGGATCTTGTTGTGATTTATGTCAAAGAGTGTGCTTCCTACGTTTTCCTCTAAGATTTTTATAGTGTCCGGTCTTACATTTAGGTCCTTAATCCATTTTGAGTTTATTTTTGTGTATAGTGTTAGGGAGTGTTCTCATTTTATTCTTTTACATGTAGCTGTCCCATTTTCCCAGCATCACTTATTGAAGAGACTGCCTTTTCCCCTTGTATATCCTTGCCCCCTTTGTCATAGATTAGTTGACCATAGGTGTGTGGGTTTATCTCTGGGCTTTCTATCCTGTTCCATTGATCTATATTTCTGTGTTTGTGCCAATACCATATTGTCTTGATTACTGTAGTTTTGTAGTATAGTCTCAAGTCAGGGAGTGTGATTCCTCCAGCTCTGTTTTTTTTCCCTCCAGATTGCTTTAGCTATTCAGTGTCTTTTGTGTCTGCATACAAATTTTAAGATTTTTTTGTTCTAGGTCTGTGAAAAATGCCATTGGTAATTTGACAGGGAGTGCATTGAATCTGTAGGTTGCTTTGGGTAGTATAGTCATTTTCACAATATTGATTCTTCCAACCCAAGAACATGGTATATCTCTCCATCTGTTTGTGTCATCTTTGATTTCTTTTGTCAGTGTCTTATAGATTTCTGAGTACAGGTCTTTTACCTCCTTAGGTAGGTTTATTCCTAGGTACTTTATTCTTTTTGTTGCAGTGGTGAATGGGATTGTTTCCTTAATTTCTCTTTCTGATCTTTCATTGTTAGTGTCTAGGAATGCATAAGATTTCTGTGCATTAATTTTGTATCCTGCAACTTTACCAAATTCATTGATTCTCTCTAGTAGTTTTCTGGTGGCATCTTTAGGATTCTCTATGTATAGTATTATGTCATCTGCAAGCAGTGACAGTTTTACTTCTTCTTTTCCAATTTATATTCCTTTTATTCTTTTGCTTCTCTGCTGGGGCTAGGACTTCCAAAACTATGTTGAATAATAATGGCGAGAGTGGACACCTTTTTCTTGTTCCTGATCATAGAGGAAATGCTTTCAGTTTTTCACTATGAGAATTATGTTTCCTGTGGTTTTGTTGTATATGCCCTTTATTATGGTGAGGTAGGTTCACTCTATGTCCACTTTTTGGAGAGTTTTTATCATAAATGGGTGTTGAAGTTTGTCAAAAACTTTTTCTGCACCTATTGAGATGATCACATGGTTTTTATTCTTCAGTTTGTTAATATGGTGTATCACACTGATTGATTTTCATATATTGAAGAATCCTTGCATCCTTGGGATAAATCCCACTTGATCATGGTGTTACGATCCTTTTAATGTGCTGTTGGATTCTGTTTGCTAGTATTTTGTTGAGGATTTTTGCATATCAGTGATATTGGTCTGTAATTTTCTTTTTTTAAGTATCTTTGTCTGGTTTTGGTATCAGGGTGATGGTGGCCTCGTAAAATGAGTTTGGGGGTGTTGCTTCCTCTGCAATTTTTTAGAAGATTTTCAGAAGTTTGGGTGTTACCTCTTCTCTAAATGTTTGATAGAATTCGCCTGTGAAGCCATCTGGTCCTGGACTTTTGTTTGTTGGAAGATCCTTAATCACAGTTTCAATTTCATTACTTGTAATTGGTCTGTTAACTTTTTTTTTTTTGCGGTACGCGGGCCTCTCACTGCTGTGGCCTCTCCCATTGCGGAGCACAGGCTCTGGACGCGCAGGCTCAGCGGACATGGCTCAGGGGCCTAGCTCCTCCGCGGCATGTGGGATCTTCCCAGACCGGGGCACGAACCCATGTCCCCTGCATCGGCAGACGGACTCTCAACCACTGCACCACCAGGGAAGCCCTGTTAACATTTTCTACTTATTCCTGGTTCAGTCTTGGAAGGTTATTCTTTTCTAAGAATTCATATATTTCTTCCAGGTTGTCCATTTTATTGGCGCAGAGTTTCTTGTAGTCTCTTACAATGCTTTGTATTTCTGTGGTGTCTGTTGTAACTTCTCCTTTTCCATTTCTAATTTTACTGTTTTGAGTCCTCTCCCTCTTTTTCCTAATGAGTCTGGCTAGTAGGTTTTCAATTTTTTTATCTTCTCAAAGAACCAGCTTTTAGTTTTATTGATCTTTGCTATTGTTTCCTCATTTCTTTTTCATTTATTTCTGACCTGATCTTTATTATTCTTTCTTTCTGGTAACTTTGGGCTTTTTTTGTTCCTCTTTCTCTAAACGCTTTATGTGTAAGGTTAGACTGTTGAGATTTTTCTTGTTTCTTGAGGCAGGCTTGTATAGCTATAAACTTCCTTCTTAGAACTGCTTTTGCTGCATTCCATAGGTTTTCAATCTTCGTGTTTTCATTGTATTTTGTCTCTAGGTATATTTTGATTTCCTCTTTGATTTCTTCAGTGATCTCTTGGTTATTTAGTAACGTATTGTTTAGCCCCCATTTGTTTGTGTCTTTTGCGTTTTTTTTTTGCTGTAGTTGATTTCTAATCTCATAGTGCTGTGGTCGGAAAAGACACTTGATATGATTTCAGTTTTCTTAAATTCCAGAGGCTTGATTTGTGACCTAAGATGTGATATATCCTGGAGAATGTTCTGTGTGCCCTTGAGAAGAAAGTGTAATCTGCTGTTTTCAGATGGAATGTCCTATAAATATCAATTAAATCTATCTGGTCTATTGTGTCATTTAAAGCTTGTGTTTCCTTATTAATTTTCTGTTTGGATGATCTGTTCATTGCTGTAAGTGAGGTGCTAAAGCCTCCCACTATTATTGTGTTACTGTAGATTTCCTCTTTTATAGCTCTTAGCATTTGCCTTATGTACTGAGGTGCTCCTATGTTGAGTGCATATATATTTATAATTGTTATATCTTCTTCTTGGATTAATCCCTTGATCATTATGTAGTGTGTTGCTCTGGTAGGCATAACTCAGTAAAACTTTAATCTGCTTGTCTGCTGATGGATTGGGCTGGTTCCCTCCCTGTTGGTTGTTTGGCCTGAGACGACCCAGCACTGGAGCCTACCCAGCTCTGTGGTTTGGCTACTGGTGGACTCTTGGAGGGCTCATGCCAAGTAGTACTTCCCAGAACTTCTGCTGTCAGTGTCCTTGTCCCTGCGGTGAGCCACAGACACACCCCACCTCTGCAGGAGACCCTCCAACAGTAGCAGGTAGGTCTGGTTCAGTCTCCTATGGGGTCACTGCTCCTTCTCCTGGGTCCCAATGCACACACTACTTTGTGTGTGCCCTCCAAGAGTGGAGTCTCTGTTTCCCCCTGTCCTGTTGAAGTCCTGCAATCAAATCTCACTAGGCTTCAAAGTCTGATTCTCTAGGAATTCCTCCTCATGTTGCTGGACCCCCAGCTTGGCAAGCCTGATGTGGGGCTCAGAACCTTCACGCCAGTGAGTGAACTTCTGTGGTTGAAGTGTTCTCCAGTTTGCGAGTCACCCACCCAGTGGTTATGGGATTTGATTTTATTGTGATTGCACCCTTCTTACCATCTCATTGCAGCTTCTCCTTTGTCTCTGGCTGTGGGGCATCTTTTTTGGTGAGTTCCAGTGTCTTCCTGTTGATGATTGTTCAGCAGTTAGTTATGATTCTGGTGCTCTCACAAGAGGGAGTGAGTGCACACATTCTTCTACTCCGTCATCTTGAACCAATCTGATCTTCAATTTCTTTCATCAATGTCTTATAGTTTTCTGTACAAGTCTTTTACTTCCTTGGTTAAATTTATTCCTAGGTATTTTATTCTTTTTGATATGATTATAAATGGGATTGTTTTCTTAATTTCTCTTTCTAATAGCTTATTATCAGTGTATAGAAGCACAACAAATTTTTGTGCATTAATTTGGTATCCTGCAACTTTAGTGAATTCATTTATTAGTTCTAATAGTTTTTTGGTGGCATATTTAGGATTTTCTACATATAGTATCATGTCATCTGTAAATGGTGACAGTTTAACTTCTTCCTTTCCAATTTGGCTTCCTTTTGTTTCTTTTCCCTTTCTGATTGTTGTGGCTAGGTCTTCCAATACTATATTGAGTAAAATTGGCAAGAGTGGGCATCCTTGTCTTGTTCCTGATCCTAGAGGAAATTCTGGCAGCTTTTCACCATTGAGTGTGGTGTTGAATGTGAGTTTGTCATAAATGTATTTTACTATGTTGAGGTATGTTTCCTCTATACCCACTTTGTTGAGAAGTTTTCTTTTATCAAAAATGTATGTTGAATTTTGTCAGTTTTTTCTGCATCTATTGAGATGATCATATGATTTTTATTCTTCAATTTGTTCTTGTGGTGTATTGAGTTGTCAATCAATTCTTGCTTACTCCAAGAATGAAAAAATGACATAGACTTTTTTATATTTTAATAAATTTTATTTTTTAGAACAGTTTTAGATTTACCGAAAAATTGTGAAGAGAGTACACTTTCCGTAGACCTCATATTCATTTCCCCCTGTTATTAATATCTTCAGTTAGTATGTACTTGGGCCCTGATCACCCAATTACAATGTGGGGATTGGGGGGGTGGGTTCCATACCAACAAGCAATTCTCCAAAACCTTTTAGTTGTCCTACAATTTAACTCAATTCTGACACTACCTACCCAGAGATAATATCTGATTCCACAGGTAAAACACTCACTCCCAAAAGATCACCCTCCACTTCAGACACCGATTACAAGCCCAGGTTGTTATCTGTGCTTTTGACCGACCAGCTATGAATTAGAGGTTCCTATGACCCCATCTTTGGGTTTGATTAATTTGCTAGAGTGACTTATAGAACTCAGGAAACCCATTTACTCACCAGATTACCAGTTTATTACAAAGGATATTAAAGAGTATGAATCAACAGCCAGATGAAGAGATACATAGGGTGAGGTCTCAACAAAGGAGCTTCTGTCTTCATGGAGATTGGGGCCCAGCATGTGGAAGCATTCTGGTTTCCCAGCTTGGAAGCTCTCTGAACCCTCTCCTTTTGGGTTTTTATGAAGGCATCATTACATAGACATGGTTGATTAAATCATTGACCATTGGTGATTGATTCAGACTCCAGACCCACCCCCCTCCTCAAAAGTCAGGGAGTGTGACTGAAAGCCCCACTCCACGATTCTGGTTGGTTTCCCTGGCACACAGCCCCCACTCTTAGGTACTTTCCAAAAGTCACCTCATTAACATCAACCCAGCCGTGGTTGAAAGGGGTTTGTTATAAATAACAAGATACCCATTTCAGCTTTCTGGTTCTGAAGTATTTTCAGGAACTGAGGATAAGAGACCAAATATTATAACAAAAGATGCTCCCACTGCTCTTATCTCTCAGCAGGTTCCAAGGGTTTGGGGAGCTGTGAGCCAAGAAATGTGGATGAAGATCAAATATATATGAAAAATATACTTTGGTCAACAGAATGACCAAATATATATATATATTTTATAAATCACAATACTGCAGTATGGTTCATTTGTTGCAATTAATGAACAAATATCGATATATTATTTTAATTGAAGTTCATACTTTATTCAGATTTCCTTAGTTTAGTTTTGTTTTGTTTTGTTTTGTTTTTTGTGGTATGAGGGCCTCTCACTGTGTGGCCTCTCCCATCGCGGAGCACAGACTCCAGACGCGCAGGCTCAGCGGCCATGGCTCACGGGCCCAGCCACTCCATGGCATATGGGATCTTCCCGGACCGGGGCACGAACCCGTGTCCCCTGCATCGGCAGGCGGACTCCCAACCACTGCGCCACCAGGGAAGCCCAGATTTCCTTAGTTTTTAATCTAATGTCTTTTTTTTTTTCTAGGGTCCCATCCAGGATACCACTTTATATTTAGCTATCATGCATCCTTTTAAGCTCCTTTTGACTGTGACAATTTCTCAGATGTTCCTGGTCAGGCATTTTGTAGAATGTCCCTGTATTGGGGATTGTCTGATATTTTTCTCATGCTTTGACTGGGATTATGGGTTTCTGGGAGAAGAATCATAGATGTAAAATACCATTTTCATTGCATCATATCAACAGCACATATTATCAACATGATTTATCACTGTTGATGTTGGCCTAGATCAACTGGCTTGCATTTGTCAAACTTCTCCACTGTAAAGTTACTCTTTGTGGTGGTTAATTATATGTATCAAGTTGACTGGACTAAGAGATGCTCAGATAGCTGGTAAACATTATTTGTGGTGTGTCTATGTGGGTGTTTGTGTAAGAGATCATCATTTGAATCAGTAGAATGAGTAAAGATCCACCCTCACCAATGTGGGTGGATAGCATCCAATCTGTTGAAAGACCAAATAGAACAAAAAGGCAGAGGAAGTGTGAATTTACTCTCTCTCTTCTTGAGCTGGGACATTCATCTTCTCTTTACCTCGGGCATCACACCTTCTGGTTATCAAGCCTTTGGACTTCAAGATTTACACCAGCAGCCCCTTGGTTCTCAGGCTTCTGGCCTTAGACTGGGAATTATACCATTAGCTCTCCTGGTTCTTAGGCCTCCAGCCTTGGATTGATTATTCCACTGGCTTTCCTAGTTCTCCAGCTTGCATTGCAGATGGCAGATCATGGGACTTCCCAACCTCCATAGCCATATGAGCCAATTCATATAATAAATCTCTTTCTCTCTCCATATACATGTGTATGAAATACATAAATTATTTGGAATTCTTCTGCTGAGAGATTTGTCTGTTCTTCCCCATTTATTTATTTATTCAATCACTTATTTATATCAGTATGGATTCACAGATATATATTTTATACTTTGGATTATAATCTAAAATGACTTTATTTTGTTGCTCAAAATGTTTCTTCCTTGGCCAGTGGGAGTTCTTTCAGTTGGCTTCTGTGTTCCTTTGACCTATCCCCATGATTGTGTGTTTTGTTTTGTTTTTTACACTTCTTTACTTTTTAACACTCCAAGATTTTCTAGGCTTATCTTGTATATTTTCTGCCCTAGTCCTAGAATTAGCTATTTCTCTGGGGAGGCCTTTTTCCCTTTATTGGAGAACAGTATTAGAAACCAAGATCTGGGCTCCCAATACACCTGTTACTACTGGGCTTCGACTTGGTAAACCAACACAATATAGTTTATTTAATAAACAAGTTCCTAAAGTAATTCACAATATGTTGATTGTGCTTGAATTATGAGTTTAGAACAACAGAAATAACCTCTGACAATCAATATTTCTTGAATGATTTTTTCATAAATTCAAGTATTCTCTTTTAGCTACAATTACAAATTTAAAGCATATTCCTAAGGTTGTTACAGCATGTCCAATTATGTGCATGGTGTAGAACTTTATAAGTGTGTGCAGAAACAGACTGTACATTTCTAAGAGAAAAGAAGCACCTTTCTGAGATTCAGCTGCTCTAGTTCTTTCAGACTAGAGAATAAGGATAAAAATGTCAGTATGGACCCTGAAATGCCTTGCAGTGTGGAGAAGCTTTTCCATAACTAAAATAACAACAAAAGCTGTGACTATCACCCCATCTTGTTACCAATTTTTGAACAATCCTACTATTGGTGAGCAGAGTGACATTTGGTTATTACAGGTGACCTAACATTCAATGACCATAAATGTCCTTGACAGTAAAAGTGCTGTCTTGTGACTCTAATCTAATCTGATTTGCTAAGCACAGGAAACACTTGGCACTTTCCTAGGGCATTGATTAATGAGGAAACACTTGGTTTCACAATTAATGTGAACTATCATAACCCCTGGGAAACTGTTTTATAAGAAACCCATTCTGTATGCTGTTTGCATTTATTGATTTGCAAACATAACATAACACTAATTTTTGGAAATACATGTCATGTGCTCAATGCAACTCCCTCCTTCTGTCCTTTCTTTGTTTTCCATTGACTTTATTGATGTAAAAGGGAAGGGGGAAATCAAAGCTGAACAGACTGTACATATTAAAGGCATTTGTACATACACTTAATTCAATTCTTACAACAGCATTAAGAGCTAAGTATTATTGTACCTATTTTAAAATTGAAGAAACAGAGATTTAGAGAGGTTAAGTAACTTGCTCAAGGTCACACAATTTATAAAGTAGCAACTTATAAAGTAATCCTATAAAATTTAAGCCCAGAACAATCTGGCCCTAGAGCTCACCTTTTCCCACTCCAGCAGGAGTTCTCAAAACTGGCAGCATGTATAAGAATAATTTAAGATGATTTTTAAATATAATGATGCTTGAGGCCTACTCTAAGAGATTCTGATTTAATAATTCTGTGCCAGAATCTAGACATCAGCAAGTCTTAAAAGTTTCCCAGGAGATACTAATGTGCAATCTGGTCTGAACCAGAGCACTATTCCGCTTTCACTTTCATAACTATATCTAACATTCATGCAGTGTCCTTACAGTTTTCAAAGTTTTTTTTTAAATGCATAATTCATTTAATCATTAAACCAAACCAGTTAGGGATTATCATGCCCATTTCATAGAATAGGAAGCAAAGAGGCAAAAAAATTTTTAAATCTTACTCAATATTATTATCAGTAGCTGAAATCCAATAAAATTTGAAGAGGACCACCCTAATGTTTTTATTATTTTTTAGAATCTCCTAATCTTGCTCCCTTTTGGATCCCTTCTTTTTTTTCCCTCCTGCTACCGTCTGCTCCCCAGCCCAGGATTGCAAGAGCTCCTTGGATGCCACTGGAAGCTCTCAGCTCTGTGTGGATGGGAGGGAGTGGTGGCTGTGAGGATGGTGATTCATTACTGAAGCAACATAGGTTAGTAGTGAAAACAGAGTTAGGGGTAGAAGTTTGACACTTTGAGAAAATGGTTTTATTTCTTTGAAGCTCACATTCAACAGTAAAATGGGGAAAATAATAGTACCACCTCACGGTTTCATCATGAAAATAAGAATAGATAATGTATATAATAGGGATTTGTGAATTGAAAGGCATTATTCTTATTCTAGTAATTACTATTTCATTTGTAATGATTAGTTTTGAAGTGTTGTATTAGTGTCCCAGGGCTAGTATAACAAATTATCACAATCTTGGTGACTTAAAACTACAGAAAATTATTCACTCTCAGTTCTGGAGATAAGAAGTCTGAAATTAAGGTGTCAGCAGGGCCAACCCTCCTCTGAAAACTCTAGGAAAGAATCCTCTTCCAGCTACTAGTGGCTGTTGGTGTTGCTTGGTGTTCTCCAGCTTGTAGCCACATTACTCCAGTCTCTGCCTGTGTCTTTCCATCCCCTTCTCCTCTGTGTCTTTCTCAAATATATCTGTCCCTTTCTCTTATAAAGATATTTGTCATTGGATTTAGGACCCACACTGATAATACAGGATGATTGCCTCATCCCAAAATTCTTAACAATGACATCTGCAAATAACCTTTTCCCAAATAAGGTAACATTCATAGGTTTCAGGAGTTATGCCATGGACTCTTTTTTTGGTGGGGGCGGGCAAACCTTTCAAACCACTGTAGATATTATAAGTACTTCTCTTTCTTTAAACTCAATATTCCACTCTCTGACTCATTAGCTGCCTCTTACCAATAAATATAAGTTCCAAATTCTTTTTATGGTTCACAAGTCAGCCCTGCTTCATTCCCCAAATAACTACACAGAACTTTCTGCCATTTCCCAAATATCCTCACACTTTGCTACTCCTGTGCCTTTTATGTGTGCCATTTCTGTTGTGTACCTTCCCTCTCTTTCTGGACCTCATCACTATTTTTCATCCTCTTTCATGAAGTCTTTACTGATCATCAAAGATGACTGCTCCTTCTTCTCTTTCCAAAGCTTCTAGACGCTTGGCTTCCTACCTTTGGTTCTAGCATGTACTGCAGGCTGACCTTTACTGTTTTAGTTGAGCGCTTACTGGCTTTCCCACTAGACTGAGCTTTGGTTTTATTATGTCCTCAGGATACAGATGGTGACTCATTCATCTTTGTACTGCCCTCTGCATGAGGCCCAGAACCAGGCACCCGGTAGGTTCTCAACAGAGCTCAGTGACCACAGGGAATGATTGACAGCACTTCCCCCAGGTTCCTCCAGTCCACTCCATGTGGAGCAACTGCAATAAGGACACTGGAGTCTCATTCTCTTTTCAGTGGTGCAAATTCTACTGACACATTTGTCTTATTCTCTTTATTTGGACATTTAAAAATTATTATTATTATTTAGAAAAGTTGACTTATAGGCCCCTTTACTTCTTTTTCTCACTTGGTAGTTTATTTTGTGGTAATTAACTTCTTTCCATTCTGGGTTTTCTTCTATGAAAGTATTTTTATTTGATGGAAAGTCTATAGCTTTACTATTAGTGATAGCTGATATTTCTTATTTCATTTTACTTTAGTAAACACTGCACGAGGGAGGGGAAAGTGCATATAGAGACTGTGTGAGTCTCCCTTCTCTCCTCAGAGTCTAGTATCGAATCACTGAAGGACAATTATACCCCTGAAACAACTGGTGGGAACTTTATGTATTTCCTCTCCTAGCTTATTTTTTCAACTTGTCTTCTCTTTTCTAGTCTTTTCATCTTCATCCCTTAGTTCAAGTTTTTAGCATATTTTTTTCACAACAGTTATTGCAATAACCCTGTAAAATGCTTTCTGTTTCTGCTGCAGTCCAACTTATCCTTCACACTAGTACTAGTATAAACCCAGATTTGACCCTGCTAGTTTCCTGACTAAAGTTCTTGAAGAGCTCCCCATTGCCTGCAGCATAAAATCCAGGCCGGAGCATAAAAACCTTTCATAATCTGGCCTGTGCTTATCTCTTCCCACCCCTCAACCTCTCAGATTTTGCAGTTGCTCCAAGCACAATTGCTCCAGGCCTCTGTGTCTTTTCCCATGTGATTATTCTTTAGCTTGGGACACTCTTCTCCTGAGACTCAGCCTGGGTGCCATTTCCTTTAGGAAGCTTTCTCCTACATTTGGAGTAATATGTACCGTGTGTTGCCATGGCATCTGGTTCCCTCCCTTTATCACAACTAATCACATTGCATCCCAACTGTAAACATAATTGTCTGTATCCGCCACTAAACAGTAAACGTGAAGGCAAGGACTATATCCCCAGCATCTGGAAGCACATGCTAGGTATAGAGCAGGTGTTTAATAAATATTCCTTGAATGATTCCACATGCTCTTACTGGGCCAAATTCTTCCTTGGGAATTTTCACATATTTCATGTCTTTTAATTTTTCCAGTAACAAATTTAACCCTGTTCTTTTACACAGGATTTGTCCAATTCTTGGAGCATTCTTCAAGTGTAAGGATGAGGTATAGGTGAACATTATTACATCAGACAATTCAAGGAGAGAGAGTAAGCTGAGATGGAAAGTGGGAGATAGTTAAGAGACAGATAAAAAGGGAGATCTTAAGACTTTGCTACTCTGATGTCATAACGACATAGTTCTCTCCTTATTTGACATCCTAGAGGAAAAAAAGAAACATGACATGGTATTATTGTATGGTGTTAACCCTATAATATGTTTACTATTCTACATGTTTTCATGCATTAACTCATTCCATCCTCAAAAACTCTCAAGGAGATCACTACCATCACTATCCTCATTTGACAGATGAGGAAACAGAGGCACAGAGAAATAATTTGTCTAAGGCACCTAGCTAGTAAATGGCACAGTGATCATTATAAACCTAGGCAGTCTGAAACCAAGACACTATGTTCATAACCACTATACTATGTTCTTTTTACATGATGCATTTCATATGTAGAAGGACAAATATTGGAGCAAGCTATAGCAGTTGCACAGACTCTGATGGCAGATTAGTAGTCAGGGAAGGCTTCACCAAGGAGGTGAGGAATGACCAAGTCTTAGAAGAGCAGGAATTGACCAAGGGGGCAGGAAGTGTAAAAGTATTTTATAAAGAGAGAATGGCATCTGTAAAAGTGAGGAGGATGTGAAGAAGACTCTACCCTCTTGGTATGGAACCATATTTACGGCTATATATCAAGTGAAAGGGAGAGGAGAGAAATAGGAAGACCAAGTTGGGCAGCAGTGTGGGCTGCCTGAGTCTACACTCAGTGGGGTTGGCTTAGCTTGCCCAGCAGGAATATGGGGAGAGTCTGCTTTGATAAGACCAGAGTAGCCTTCACATGAGTAAGCCTCACCACAAACCTCATCTGGGCACTTCCCAGAGCTTGGGATGCTTGGGAGACACTAAATATAAACTATTAGGGTAAGAAATGTTCATAGACAGCATTTTCCCACTGTGCCCTTTTTATATCAATGAGGACAATGGGGGTCCAAATAGATTAAATGACATAACCAAGGTTGTACAGCTCCTTAGCAGCAGGGTTAAGACTAGAAGCTAAGAGATACAGTATCTTTATTTGAAGAGCTGCTGATCTTGCAGGGAGATAAAGATCAAGTACAGAAACATACTGATATCAAAAAACAGACAAATGAACAGAAGTTACACAACTTAAAATATAAGTGTTGAAGGGTTGACTGAGTAAAGATGGGAACAAGGGAGTCTGGACATCTCCTGGATCACATTAGTTTTTAAGCAGGTTTTGGTGAGGTGATGGACTTTGGCTGGAGACAAAGAGGAACTGGGAGAAATGAGTTTCTGAATGGAGGAATGTCTTACATACTGTGGTGTGTATATACCCTTTTGGTGGGTTTTATGGGCAGGCAGCTTAATATGGAGGAAAGAGCAGAGACATGAGAGTCATACAGAAGGTCAAGCAGGTAGATTCATCAGCTATGGGAACATGGACAAGTTCCATTATTTGAGTCCAAGTGTTCTCATCTATAAAATGAGGGTAGAAGTTCTTGACACATAGTAGTTATTATAATTTATAGAGTCATTTTGTGACAATGGGTCCCTGGGTCTCCTCTTTTTTTTTTTTAACTATTCATTGAATAAATTCATGAGTGAATAAATGAGTGGGTGAGATTTGTTTCAAGTCCATCTAAGGAATGGAAATGTAGTGCTCACCAGTGGATTCAAGCATGGTCTGCTAAAAGATAACTCACTGTCCCTAATCTCCTCTTGTGTACCTTGCCTAGGAGGAGAAAGGAAAACAGAAAGAGTTCCCAAGACCCATGACGGATGCGGACTGTCTGATGAACCAAACAGAGAAAGGAAGAAGTGTTCCACAGACTTTGGGCACCAATCCTTAGCCTACTGAGAAACACCAGATCCATGGATGGAAGAGCATTTGATCCTTATATTCTATACCAGGAGCACCTAGAGTTTTACTTCTACTCCAACTACAGGGAAAGAAATCCAGAATCCATGTGTAGAATCTCAAGCCATGCAGTGAGATATTTTCTCAGGTTTAGCTCTGAAACACTTAAATATTGCTCCGTTATCTGGAAGGCTCCAATCCTAGGTAAACTGATGACTAACCAGAAAACTTGGAAAAGAGATTTCACAGTATAAGATATCATAAAAATCTCAGGGTAGGACAGGACATAATTTCATCTAGTTTAAGGGTTCTAAGACTTGGGTCTTTTAAGACCTAGCAAAATTTCATAAAGCAAAACAAAATAGAAACAAAAATAGGGAATTGACCTAGGGTGGCTGTATTAATTTGCTAGGGCTACTGTAACAAATTACCACAAACTAGGAGGTTTAAACAACAGAAATTTATTGTCTCAGAGTTCTGGAAGCTAAAAGTCTGAGATCAAGATGTCAGCACATTTGGTTCCTTACGAGGTCTGTGAGACAGAATCTGTTCCATGTCTCTCTCTTAGCTTCTGGTGGTTTGATGGCAATCTTTGGCATTCATTGGCTTATAGGTGACATTCTCTTAGTGTCTTCACCTCATCTTCACTTTGTATGCGTCTGTCCCTGTGTCCAAATTTCCGCCTTTTATAAGGACACAGTCATTTGGATGACAACCCCCCCCCATGACTTCAATTTAACTCAGTCATCTGCAAAGCTTCTATTTCCAAATAAGATCCCATTCACAGGTTCTGGGGATTAGTACTTCAACATCTTTTGCAGGGACTAAATTCAACCAACAACAATGGCCAACTAATAATTTAGTTAACTAAGGACATTCGGAAAAGAACCCTGCAGTCTACTATCTTCATTACTTCAAAAAGAAGAAAATTTAACACCAAAAATTTTAGGAATGTTATCATCTCACTGCAAAGGGCAGCCTTTCCCAGAAAGAGCAGCTGCAACCTTACATCAACCAACAAGAGTGCATGGACTGTGTAGCTCCTACTTCCTAATCGTTCTCTGGGTTAATGGAGACTTCGACACAGGTCAGCAGAGATCTGTGGAAAGGATTTCTTTGGTGTATTTGATCTATTACAACTGCTTGACCACTGCTGAAACTGCCCTGCAACCACCTTAGCCTGAGTTTTGAAACTGTAGTTCTCACATGCAAATGACACAGACTATCAAAATGTACACTGCTCACACTTCTGTACCTGAGATTACATGAGACCTGGTTCCTTTCCTGTTTTCTGTATTTTCTTCCACAAGTATGCTATGGTCTGTTTCTCTGAAACAGAAATTTGTCTTTGTGAAATCTCACTGCCCCTGCAGAGCATTCTAAAACATCTCTGTAGCATCTGGAATCCAAATTTCAGCTTTGAGTCTCCCTGCCTGGTTTACAAAGTGATGTTGATTTAATCAGCCATTTCATTGGATTTTGGGTGAATGATTTTGAAGTTTTATAGGAGGAGCAGTAACCTTTATTCAAAGGCAATGATTGATCAAAAGCAACCACTTGAATTCTGGGACCGCTCTTCTCTTATGTGGGAGCAGTGACAAGCTTGCTTGAACCTTCAGAATACTAACCACATTAACCTTGGATTGTTAGAGCTGCTATTCATGACCAGCAATTGACCTGCTCAGAAAGCCCTATACATACACAGAGGGTAGACTATGGACTCTCAAGTAGTTTTCAGAAAAAAAGGAAAGGATGGGTAAAGATCATGGCTTATATTTTTTGATCATTTCTCCTATTTGTTATTTCTTTTTCAGGATTCTATCCCCTCACTCTTAGTGCTGTACAAATACTCAAATTTGAAGTGTGAAGAGAAAACCTTTAAAGAGAGGAAAAATAAGGAAATGTTAAGAGTCATGCTGTAGGTGAAAAGACTGGACTAGGTGTTTTGACCCCTGTCTCTGCCACTTTATAGCTGCATAATCTAGGGCACAATATTTACTCTCCTTGAGTCTCAGTTTCATCATTTATAAAATGGAATTAATAACATCTACTTCTTAAGGCTGTTGTAAAGATTAATATATCTCTGTTGGGGAGGGGACTGGGATACAGGGAGGGCTTTCAAGAAGCCAAGAGTAAGTTTAATGTACTTTTGCCTAAAGGTGAGGCTTGACTGACCTAAATGTCACAGAAATTGTGATTCATGACAGCACTCCAAAAAAATCTAATATTTTTTTATGAATCGAGCAATTATGGAAGATATCTTTTGAAAGAAATGATGAGTTCGCTTTCAACAAGAGTAGAAAATAATCAAATATTCTTCATATCAAACAACCAGATGGATACTGTGATGCGTCTAGCTATTCAAGGTCGCATAAGAAACTGGGAATTAAAAGTAGTTTTCTGGCAGACTTCCAGGATCAAAATGCCATTTGGTATTTAACAGAGTTAAGCTGATGATTATCGCAAAACTACATAAGAAATAAAATTTATCAGGCCCTTCAAAATGTTACTTTCCATTCTAACCAGAAGCAAAATGCGCTTCTTGGCATTTGTAGTTTCTTTTTGAATAGGGCAAAAGATGTGCATTGGTTTTACTGTTACAAGTGAATTAAAATTTTTTATTTGAAGAATAAAATTGTTGGGTTGAAGAAATTGTTAAATAGGATTTGGAGAATGTAGAAGATATAATTAAAATATCAGGGAAGGTACCAACAAACGAACTTTCTCTGTTGCTTTTATTCCTAGCACCAAATGCACTTTTGACTAGAACATTTGGAGAATTTCACCTTGGCAGCAGTTTTCAAAGGAATTTTTCCTCACTTATTTGAAAAAGTTGTATAATAAAATCTTATCCATTCACAGAAAAGTCCTGACTCTTCAGGGAAGAGTTCTTAGTCATGTAAAAGCATTTCACGTTCCTTCATGAACACTGACATATGAGCTCAGAGAACTGGGTTCTAATTAAAATAATGGTTTCTCTCTATGATCTTGTCACCTAACTGGGTAAGCCAGATGTTGGCGAAAGTCCTGGTGAGGTAACCTCATCAGGAAATCACGATATCACAGGGAAAGATGTACACTTAACAGAGCAATCAAGACACTACACTACGATTCCCAGCACATTCCCAGACCCTACACCACAATTCCCAGATGTTACTGTCCTGATATCTTTCTCCACACCACCGTCCCACAGCTGAAACAAGAGGCAGTGGCTGAGGGAGAACGCATCATCAGCCTGTTCTAGATTTAAACCACAGCGCTGCCACTTATTCAGCTGCATGACTTTAGAAAGGTCTGCACTGCTCTGAGCCTCAGCCTCCTCTATACTGTGGGGAAACCAGTATCTACCTCGCAAGGATTATTCTAAAATTAAGTTTGGTGACAAGTATAAGGTGCCTGGCACATAAAAGAATACCTACGTTCAAACTACGTGAAGAAGACGATGATGCGAGAAGCTGTGGATTTGGAGCTAATAAACTAGATCCAATTAGAGCTGTTTTGTTTTTAGTTTAATTCAAGGTTGTAGCCATCAAGCATAAAAACAAACAAACAAACAGTGGACCTTGTTTGTACTTTCCAGGAGCCAATCTCCTAACCACAGAAAGCACATAGATGAAATATTATTTAATATATACTTTAAGATCTGCTGTGGGTATGGTATTATCTGAATGTTCTTGCTTCAATGCAGGTTGTAATTAGTGGTGGAGGAAGACAGAAGGCAGGGTTACGTTTATCCTTGGAGGGCCTGGTGTAATTTCTATGAGTACATGCACATGATAGACGTACTTTCTCTTGTAGCAGTTTTTCTCTGTGTACTTCTCATTTGAGATGAATGGCAGATAACAGCCACCATTTGCTAAGCTCCCACTCTGTGCCAGGCACTATGAATACACTATCTTGTTTAAACCTCAGAACAAACCTGTGAGGTAGGGTTATTATCAGCATTTTACAGATGAGGAAACACAGGCTTAGAGCAGTTCACTGATATGCCTCAACACTACAGCTAATAAGTGACAGAAATGAGATTGAAATGCAGATCTGTCTGCTTCCAGTCTTTTTTCTCCTGAAACTCCGTGTTCTACTATCTCACCTCTATGTACTTCACACTAGAGGCCATAGAGTAAGTGCTCCAAAATATTTATTCGTGATTGATTATAAAGAAATAAGTCGCTAGCCTAAAGGAAGCCCTTTCAAAATTGACTCAGGCCTATTTTGGATTTCCTTTTCCCAGTTAGCTGGGATTTCATAGCGAAAATTTTGTTGATTTGCTGCATTCCCACTTTTAAACGCAGCTTCAAATTTCTTTGTCTAAGACTCACAGAACATGGCCCTTTTACCTGATTCTCCATACTATATAAAGCATTTGCTAAGCTTGTTAGGACCTTCTGGGATCTCCCTTAATGATCTGACATTGGCGTAATTTTGCAATCTTCTCTTCCTTAGGCTATGAGTAGGTTGCAAGAAAGACCACACTATTTTTATGATTTTTGTTGTTAGAGGAAAAGAATGTTATGCAAGTCTGCAAGCTCTAAAAGCCAAATGTCCCTGGTGGCACAGTGGTTAAGAGTCCGCCTGCCAATGCAGGTGACACGGGTTTGAGCCCTGGTCCAGGAAGATCCTACATGCCATGGAGCAACTAAGCCCGTGCACCCCAACTACTGAGCCTGCTCTCTAGAGCCCACGAGAGTCACAACTACTGAAACCCGTGCACCTAGAGCCCATGTTCTGCAACAAGAGAAGCCACTGCAATGAGAAGCCCGCGCACCACAACGAAGAGTAGCCACCGCTTGCCACAACTAGAGAAAGCCTGCACACAGCAACGAAGACCCATTGCAGCCAAAAAATAAATAAGTAAATAAATTTATTTTTTTAAAAAGAAACCAAGCCAAATGGATCAAGAACACAGTTCCAGCCCTAAAGGGCATCTGATCTAAAACCACAAATGGATGTAACATGGCACTGATTTGCTTTCCTCAAGCAGTTGCAGACATCATTCGACGTCGCCATATTTTAAAACTGGAGGGGCTTTTTTCTTTCTTTTTTTTTCCAATGTATTTTATTTTATATTTTATTTTATGGCTGTACTGCTTGGCATGCAGTATCTTAGTTCCCCGGCCAGGGATCGAACCTGGGACCCCTGCACTGGAAGCATGGAGTCCTAACCACTGGACTGCCAGGGAAGATTCACTTTTATCAGTTAGAATAAGCGAGAGAGAAAAAAGAATCTCTACAAAGGGTAGCAAGGAGGGAGGGAGGGAACAGTGCTTGAAGTGTTAAGCCTTTAAAATTTATTGAAATATTTCTGGCTGTTTTATCAATATTTAACTGTCAGTCTGAGGCCGACATCTCCAGTCATGGCTGAGTGTGTTTATATCAAATGGGAATACAGGAAATGCATACCAAAATCAAATAGAAATAATTTTGGATTATTGTTCCTTTATTCTTTCATTAAGCAATCATTGATCGAGTGCCTGTGTGATGAATGATAGTCCCTGCCTGCTAGAAATTCATGGTCTAGGGTCAGAAGTAGACAAAGATGGAGTGGGGTAAGTGGGATATGATAGTGGCATTGCCTGTTGTACGTGAATTCTAGAGTGTCACCTAATCCTACCTGGTAGGAAGTGTGTCAGGGAAGCCCCTCCCAGAGAAGATAAAGGGGAATTTTGCAAGATGAGAAGTCACTGTGGCAAAGAAGCAGGTTCCAGAGAGAATAGCTTGCAGATGTGTTTGAAGAAAGTAAGAGGGCTTTAAGTTTGAACTTTGTCTTAAGAAGAATGATTGAAAGATTATTACTCGGAACATGATAAAACCATTTTCTCTTGTAGCAACATGGAGATTAGGTCAGGGAAGGCTATGTGTGAGAAAGAGAGCCGGCAGTTAAAGTAAGAAAAAAATATTTGTCAGGGAGGATGGATATTTAAGTGATGCAATTGGTAAAATGGCATAAATGGCTGGGAAATGATTAGATGGACCTGACAGCTAAGTAGATGATAGTGCCATTTACCAAGATACCATGTATAAGAGAGAGTTTGCAAGGGATGGCACTCAAGATGGATTGTAGCATGAATTAATAGGCCAGTATTTGTGTTACAGTGTTATGTCTACTTCTTTCATCCTTAAGTATATTGTAGAGGTTAGAAGCATGATTTGGGGGATCATTTCAGATCTCAAATCTACCACTTACTGGCTTTCTGATCCTAAGAAGACCACTTACACTCTATAAGCGTCAGTGTTCTCATTGGTAAAATGATGATAAGAATACTTATGTCACAGGGATGTCACAAGAAACGGTTAAAAGAGAAAATCCACACAGAGTGCCTTCAAGTGAGTGTTGAAGAATAATAATGCCAGTTATTATTACTACTCTTGCTATTTATTGTCCATGAATGTTCACTGAATGCAGGGTCTAAATTTTTTTCCTTTGACTTTGTGCCCCCCAAGTGCCTTCTCTAGTGGTCTGTATGTAATTGTCCATCAGGAAATAATTGCTGAATTGAACTGAATTGAAATGGTGGAACATGGAAGCACCAAATGAAGTTTCTGAAAGAGATGGAGAAGGATTCATGCATGTTTAATGCACAACAAATTCAGGTAAATGTCACACAGTAAAGGTCAAGAGTGACATTTGGGGATGAAGGACAGGAAAAGAGCAATGGTATTAATGAAGTGAAATGGAAGATGGCTCCTAACAGTAAAGAAAGCAAACTGACCCAAGGGAAGGGGCCTCAGAAGGAGTCCTCCCAGACTAACTCAAGAGGAGTTAGTGACTTGATGTTTTTCTTTCTCAGCTCAAGGATCTACCAAGACGTCACATCAGAAGTCATCTAACATATTACTTCTAGAAGAAAACCACAGGGCATAAACCTTATAAAAAGAATCATATGCCAGCCTAGAATAGAAACCTATTCTGAACACTGATATATTGTTCAGTTGGCATCATGACTCTTGTTTTATTTTTCTTTTAGTAATTTAATCTTTTCTGAATGTGAGCCATTTTAAACTTTATATATAAATAAAAAAATTAAAATAATTGCTTTTGCATCTTCAAACTAAACTTGTCCAGCAGAGAAATAAAATAATTATATTTATTATTAACAGAACATAAATAAAGTATAAACCAACAAGGTGGAGCACAACCTTAAGTGGAAATTCTCTTGGTGCACTGGATTTAGATTTGGGGGGTTAATGTGCATGTTGCAGAGGGGCGATTTAGCATAGATCTAGCTATAATAGGTCAGCAGCATGTAAATCTAAGACAAGGTGGCCTGAAAAAGGGGGAAAACTTCTTTAACACCAGATGAATTCAGCAGCTTTCAAACACTTTATCTTCTAACAAACCTCCCAAACTCTTGCAGTGCATGACCACCCACTCTAACCCAGGGCAGCTGCAAACTGTATGCACACTGTTCATAGCACAAGGGTGCCAGGCAGAAGAGAGGGAAGGGATCCCTAAGAAAGAAAGATCTTTTCCTCCTTTGCACAAATGCATGGGTAAATAACAGCCTGGCTAGATCCCATGCTCCCCATTGTCTTTCCATTAAAAAAAAAAAATCCCCAAATACACAAATCAAGGCCTCATTTCTCACTATAGAATGGCACACTCTATGATGAATTTAAAAGCCTCTCAGATGAGTTTAAAAGCCTGGTCGGATGACTGGAAAATGAGGATCAATGTAGGTACATTTGGTGTTCCTGAGCCTCCCTGCCCCTCTCTGTGGTTCTCTCTAGCATATATTATTTATCCTTTACAGCGTGGATTTTCAGAGGCTTTAGATCTGCCTGAGACTGTAAAAGTCTATCTCTTTGGTGCCTTTCATGCCCGTCAGATGTCTCCCGCAATATGACCATCCCTGCTGCTTTTTCTGCTCGGTTGGTGGGCTTGTTGGGACTGTTCTCTGTCTCCCAGAAACTCAGCTTGGAGAAAGGCCAGGGTACTGCTTGCCAGCGTACATGGTACAGCTCTGCTGATTTTCAAAGCGTCAACACCCACAGCTTTGCATGCTTTGATTACCACCAGAACGAAAGAGAGATGGAGACAGTGTTGTTGCTTCATTGCTTTCCAACCAGGATTAAATCCCATGAAACTGTCTGTTCCCACCCTTATTCTGAGTTCCTCAGAGAGTTCTAAATAGAATTTTATATCCAAACATAATGGAAGAAAGAAAATATTTCTTTGCTCTTGTTTACATAATCGTCTATAGTTCGTGTTTGAATATGAGTTTTGGCGTATTATGAAACCCAGCAAAGAAATCACCCAACTAGGAAATAGTAGCTGATGTGAATCAGGCAGCTCATATGTAAAGCAGATTTTTAAAATATGCTTTATTTTCTCTAATGCACCATAGAGAAGATACCAAGGATTTGGGAATTTTAAAACAGAGAGAAATTATTTAGAGGCTTCATTGAAAAATAAGTATCAAGTTTCAACAAACAAAATCTCATATAGAGACCTAGAACTGAACAGAAAGGAAGCCAACTTGTTGCTTCCACAGCGTAAGAAATATCAAGAGGTATGGATTTAGAAATGTAAGACTCACCTTCCCCCTCATCTACCCCACCACCAAAGGGGGGGAAAAAAGGATGCTGCTCAACAATGACAAAATATATATTTGGGTTAAAAGAATTATAATAATTATGATACACTATACACAGAATGATCAGCCAAAGGGCTTGGAGATCAAAGCCAACCACAACCTCAAGCTTTAGCAATTAAACATCTATACCAAGTCATGTGTGACAAACCAGGAAGGAATATATTTACTAAATTCTCCACTTTTAGATTGCAGTGCTCTGTAGAATTCTAACGGAAATGAAGAAAGATCTAAAGGTTATTAGAGTTTATATAAATGTCCTTTCCCCATTTCAGGTGGTCTCACCATTAGCATTTTAGAGGGACTCTTAACACCATGTTGCAAGCCTTCTCTTCATGCCCACAGGGAAAATAGTAAGCTACTTTTCCAAGACTTTCAGATTCCTCATTATCTGTCCCAAACTATCTTCCTAGTTTCATCTTTAGGACCCTCATTCTCACACCCTTATGCCCCAGCTTTCCCCCTTGTTAACGTATTCTTCCTCTTCCACTTCAGTAGCAAGAAGTATTTAAGAAATTGGATTCTGGGGTTAGACAAACCAGGATCCAAGGGTCAGCTCTGCCATATGCTCAGAGTATGACCGTGGAAGTCATTTCAGTCATTAATGAATTCATAAATTCAGCAATATTTATTGAGCCTCTAGTGTGTGCCAGGCTTTGTGCTCCACACTGGGGATAGAGTAAAAAAATAGTGCACAATCCCTGTCCTCACAAGGTCTTTATTCTAGTTGGGAGAGACAGAAAATGTCTGATACATGTCATGATGAAAAACAAAGCTGGGTCAGGATGGGTGTGGAGAAGAGAGAGGCTTGTGTTGTCCACAGGCTGGTCAAGGAAGGCTTTTCTGATAAGATGACCTTTGAACAGAAACCTGAATGAAGGAGGAAGTGAGCTTGCGGATATCTGGAAGACAGTGTTCAGGCAGAGGGATGAGCAAGGTGCATTCCTATTGTATTTGAGGAGCAGCAAAGACGGGGAAAGATGGCTGTTGGGCGGTGGATCCAGGAGACAGTGGTAGGAAATGATGTCACAGAGGAGTGAGGGCAAAATAACGTAGGATCTTGAAAGCCGTGATAAGAACCTTGTGTTTTAATGCATATGAGGTGGGAAGTTGTTGGAAAGTTTGTTCAGAGCACTGACATTATCTGATTCGTGTTTTTAAAAGATCGCAAAATGACTGGGTATAAAGCAATGGCAGAAGCAGACAGACCAGTTAAAAGACTTCTGCAAGAGTTTGAGAGAGAGAGATGAGAAGGGCTTTGATTGGAATAGTGGTGGAGGAGGTGATGCTCTATGGTAGGATGACTCCAGTATCCTCTTCGGGAATTACTTGTCACTGTCATCATATCCCCGATCAAATGAAGTTGCTGTGACGATTATATGAGGTTCATTAGTGTAAAGTGCTTAGGGCAGTTCTTGGCACATAGGAAATGGTTAACAAAAAGACAGTGTTATTTTTACTATCAGGCTCAGCAGAAATGTCACCTCTTTGAAGGCTCGCTCACTACTTACTTCCACCCACCCTCATTGCCAGTACAATCCTCTTGGTTTGCCCTGCATATTGTACACACCATTGCAAGAGTATTTATCATAGCATGTACCCTTGTATTTATGCTTTTGCTTTCTCAGCTAGAATGTGAGCTTGAGGAAGAGGGTGACTATGCCTTATTCTTGGGCCCTCAGAGTCTAACACACCAAAGTTTCTAAATACAAGATTGTTGAATGAGTGAGTTTAAATCCTACCTGCTCCGTGAGGTTTTCTTAACTTACCCTCACCTGTACCTCCACTTATTATTTGGACCAGTCATATCACTAAACGTGTATCACTTAACCTATATTATTTTGTACACAAAATTATTAAATATTTTGCATTTATACCTTGATTCCAACTAAATCATAAAGTCTTATCGAACAGGAATTGTATCTTTTATTCTTTGTATGTCTCAGCGTACTATGTACATTCATGGATCAATTATTATTGTATTGTTAAAGGAAAAGCTTAGTAAGTAAAGACACAGAATTGACTTAAGAATGATTTGACAGAAAGGGTATTACATATTTTTGATGTACTGAGTGAGTGATGTTGTTATAATATAACAATTATTGGTTCAGAGAAACCAGAGTTTACCCCAGAAGCACAAGCCAGAGAAATTTTAGAATGCTTTCAGAGTCACAGGGAAAATAGAGGGACATTTCAGCCTCAAGACTTTTCATAAAAGCTTAGCTTTTTCCTGGTTGTTAAAGGCACCAATAGAAAGAGTCTGACTCTAGAATCAGATAGACTTGGGCTCTGGTGTTTTCAGAAGGAAAATGACGTTGAAACAGTTAGACAAAATAATGAAAGGTACACAGAATTCAATGGAATGCCATTGTAATATCTAGAAGAGTTGTATAAGAATATAACAAGAACAGTAAGAATACAACAAATAAGAGGGGATCTTCCTCAAGTTCCTATCTACAGGAACTTAGAAACTTGATGGAGTTTCTGTAGGTAGTAAGACATATAAGTACCTTAGCTGGCAAATTCTGTGCAAAATTCTATCAAGGGATGTAGCAGCTTGAGGGGGTCGGGCACCAAATCTCTGTGACTGGACAGAAGAATCAGGTATGTAGAGCTTGAACTTGAAGGACACAGGTGGTGAGACCTTCCCAGTTGGAGGGTGTACTAGTTTTTTAATCACTGCAAACTTAACAACTTAAAACAACACAAATTTATTACCTCACCGTTCCTGGGCAGGGAATCTGTGTATGGTAGCTGGATCCTCTGCTCAGGGTCTCCTCAGACTGAAATCACGATATCATCCAGGGCTGTGATCTCATCTGAGGCTTGAGCACACTGAGGCTTGGCCTCTTCCAAGGACAGCAGGAGGGTACCCTCACTGCTTCTTGTCTCTTTTGAGGCTCACCTGGAAAGGTCAGGCCCACTCAGGAAATTTTTTCCCATTTGATTAACTCAAATTCATTACATCTGGAAATTAATTACATCTGGGAAATTCCTTTTGCCATATAACATAACAATCACAGAAGTGATTGCCCATCATATTCACATGTTCTACCCATACTCAAGGAGAGAGGATTATATAGGTCGTGTACACCAGGGGGCTGAAATCTTGGAGCCCATCTCAGAAGGCTGTCTACCTACCACAGAGAACAGTGACTGAGGTAAATGGGACTCAGTGTGTCCCAACGACATTGCTGATAAGGGTCCAGTCATGTCCAGTTAGTAATTCTGTTTTTTTAAGAAACCTCAGCAAACTAGAAGGCAACCCCAAGAATTACTTAGGAAAGTAACATCAAAATTATTGGGGATGATAGAATTGTGTCCTTATCTTTTAATAATGGCATAATTTAGTATTATGTATAAAAAACCCAAAATATAAAAATCAGTGGTAAAATATCTGAATTTAAGAATCTGTGCTTATTTTGAATTTTAAGTATTTATACTATTTACAAAAATTGGGCCTATTAGAGGAACAAGTAAACCTTGCAATTTCAAATTAAAATGAGTAATTGAGTCATTGCTTTAGACCTGAAATTTCAGGTTGAAATCTTACTTGGAACATTTAAGAGAATTTAAAGTTCACCAGATCTATAAATTTAATTTATTAGATTTATAAGAATTACTTAAGTTCTTGGGAAGTTTGTTAAGTCATGTGATTAATGTACTTAAAAAAAAAAGGAAATAAAGATATATTACCTTAATAAATGTGGCTAAATATTCAAGAAATTTAATTAGGTTGTGAAATCTTCCTTCAAAATAATTATAAAATTTGTTAGATTTATGAATGGATTCATAAAATTTATAAACATACAAGCTTAAGAAAGACAAGGGTTTCAAATGTATTGAATACTAATTTTGCACCAAAATAACCTTGAATAGTTCTTTTCTAGGCATAAAAATTGCCCTCAAGAACATAAAAATACTCATGTGTAACAAGTTTCAACCCTGCTATTTTGTATGACCTTTGTCAAGTCACCTAACTTCTCTTAGCTTCACTTTCTCATTTGCAATATGGGGTCAGAATATTAACTTGCAGGGCGGTCCTAAAATGTGAAAGAGATATTTTGCACAAAGTGCTTGACACATTTAGGATCTCAATAATGAGAACTTAAAGAAAAGAAGAAAAAAATCCAGTTCTTTTCCTAAACATAAGGGCAGAGGCTTTGTTTATCGTCCATCCAGGCCACCTTCACTTTGAAGTTCAATCCTCCAAAACCCTCTTAGATAACAATTAGTTTGTTTCGTTTCCAGGCACAAATGATGCTTAAAAGATTAATTTTAATGCCAGAGGCAGTATAGTTGCTTGTGTCAAACCACAGGGGAGGCTGACCACACCCATTAGATGCTCCCCAGAAAGCGGCTGCAGGAAAGCAGCAGCAAACCAGTGTCCCATTTCAGTCCTTAACACTCGAGGCACAGAGGACACAGGGTAAGCATCAGGCTCCAAGGACTTTATGCAGCCAGCGTTTCTGTGCCAATATCTGGGGCCAAATTACTGGAATGGGATCTAAAACACTAGGGGAAGGGAGAAGTTAGTATTCCCTCTAGGCTAATAGTCGCCTGGTGAAATGTCACTGTATTTGTGTCAGAAGGAGCAGAGGAATGCATTCCTGTCTGGGCTGAGTGCACAAAGAAAACCCAGCGGAGAGCAGACCCAATCATTCCATAAGACTTAAGAGTGTATTGTGGTTAATATGGATCTATCCACTTTTCCGGAGTGCTTATATTTGGAAAATGGAAATGTGGTTTCCAAGAAAAAAAGTGTAAAATGAATTATTCTGAGCACTTATACAAATCTTTAAATGTGTCTAACTTTTTGAAAAACTGCAATGAAGTTTGATGGTAATTCTGGAGGGGAGCAAACTCAAATATAGAAAAGTATGTGTGAAAGACAGAGAGAGACAGAGACAGAGATGGAAAGGAGGAATGGAGAAATAGAGAGTCTCAGAGAAAGAAAACAGAGGGACAGATTCCCAGAGAAGCTGTGAGATAAGACCCAGACACAGAGAAAACAAACAAGAAGACATGATATTGAAACACAGAGAGGCCTAACACTGAAAACTGAAGGGACAATAAGGCAAGACTCGGAAGAAAAGATATTTTGTCAACAAAAAATTAATCAGTCGTAGATCGAAAAAATGGAAAATTTTGTTCAAGCCAAGTTGAAGATTATAACCCAGGAACAGACTCCCAGAAAACTCCGAGAACTGTTCCACCCATTAGATGTCAAAGCAGGGTCATACAATGTTTTGAAACAGAGGACTATACGTTAATTGACATATTATTGACAGTTGACACAATCCAGGTCTTCACGTACAACACGAGTAGTGAGTGCGTCATGGGTCCTTGTGGCCCCTTACAAGATTACACAGGAAGGTTATCTCCTCAGGAGTTATCTTGTGATGCTAGGAGAATACTGCTCTTTATGGTTGAGCAGGTATTTCTGCCTATGGGGAGGTTTGGTCGATGCATGATGGAGATACACGATGCACAGTAGGGGGGAGAGAGGAGGCCAAAGGGCAGAGAAAATTTTTTTATGTTCAAATTTTCTTTGACGTGCCTTAGAATACGAATTTTTATTTCATCAATATATAATTTTCAAGGATCCAAGGAAGCAGCCAGAGGACCAGGGGAGAAAAAAGAGAGAGGAAGATACCACAGGGCAACATTCAATTAGGTCAATATTTATTGTATGCCCACGGGGAACATGGCAACCTCCTGGAACTAAAGTGGAAATGAATTGAATTCTCCCCTGTTCTGGAGGGTGGGCAAGTTCAAGTCTGCGGAGCCACCTGGGGCTGAGGAGAGAGTACGTGCAGATCCATACTGTGCTCTGCTTCCAGCTGGCTGGCCTGCAATTCTCTGCCTCCAGGGCGGTCCTGCAACCTGCTCTTCCGTCAACTCCAAGGGGTGGGATAAGGAGGGTGGGAGGGAGACGCAAGAGGGAGGGGATATGGGGATATACGTATGCATATAGCTGATTCACTTTGTTATACAGCAGAAACGAACACAACACTGTAAAGTAATTATACTCCAATAAAGATGTTTAAAAAATAAATAAATAAATACCCCCCCCCAAAAAAAAATCTATAGAGAGACAAAGATGAAAGCGTTATATACTTTTTTTGTTGTTGTTGTTCTTGTAATATCAGGTCTAAAACAAGTGTTACTTAGTAGTGACACCATATTTCTCAAACATAAAAATTTGCAATCTAGATATTTAAAAATAAAAAAATCTTTAAAAATTTTTAAAAGACTGAATCAGAGACCACTTTCATTAGGCTCCCCTCCAAACACACAAAATGTTCTGACATATAATGTGCAGTATTTTTAAAACAAATCTCTCTTTATTTCAAAAAATTCAGCCAAGAAATATTTCTTAGGAATGTCAGAGTACACAGACACATATCTGATCAAAATGTCTCTGAAAGACCTGCAGAAAGGGAAATGTAGTTTGTTATATGACTCATGGTGTCCGTAAGACAAAAATAAACCAGAGGTTTAGAAGAAATACAACTATTCCTAGCAGAGGGATCTATAAAATAGACTGGCAAGGGAAGGATGCAATCATCAAAGCTCATTATACCTCACCAGGGAATCCACACACGTTCAACCACCTCATCTGATAAATCCAAAAGAAAGAATATGCATGGCAAAATAATTTATGGGAACACTAGCTTACCTTTGTTCTTCTTATACTTTCCTACCTTACAGCCAGACCTCTGTGATTGTTACAGAGTGGAAAACAGAAGATGCTTAAAATAAATAGTTCTTTGTGTCATGTAAAAGTGAGAAGTATTAAAGTTGAAGAAACTATGCTACTGGAGGATAAGGGTAGAGAGAGTAACTTTGAGGAACTCAGGAAGAGGGAGCTATGTCTCCCAGACCAAAAAATGGGTCAAAGTCAGGACCCATGCGTTGCTCCAATAGCAAAAGTAGGATTCTAAGGAGGTGGCACATGATGGTGGGAATGTCCTCTTAATGTGCCAGGAGAGTGGCACCCTGGGCACCAGAGTTCCAAACTTTACCAAAGATCCTGTGCCTTGAATGTGAGATGGAGCATGAGAGTGGCCTCGTCAGAAGGATCAGATCACAGAGTCTGGAGCAATGGAAATCTCAATGGTACCCAGTGGACCAACGGCCAATGACTGCCTGTCACATGACGTGATGCTACCTACCACTAACTCTAGGACCTCAGCACAATGCCATGGTGCAAAGAGTCCCAATAGTGACTGCAATTGAATTTTCTACCACCCTGACAAAATAGGCTTAGAGAACAATTTTAGTTGATTTTATAAAAATAAATAAATGAGATACTTTATATGTACCTGTGTTCCTGGTCTGAATGTCATAACTGCCACACAAACTTTGACATCACCTAGAACTAGGACTGAACAATCCTTGGGCACCTTACTTAATTTCCCCAAGTCTCTATTCTCACCATCTGCAGAAAGGAGATAAAAGTAGGACTTAATTCATAAGGTACTATAAGTAGTGAAGATGTAAAGTTCAGTGCCTGGAACATAGTGTTCAATAATGGTTGTTACTTATATTCAGTTTGAAAAATGAATCTATGAGAAGTGAGACACAAAGCTTTCAGCCATTCACAAACACAACCATTGCAAAGAGAGAAACATCACCAGTTATGCACACTGTTTGCCAGATAAAAATAAATTATTTATAGTTCTTCAAGAGATATACCACTATCCCTTGCAGGAAGGATGTGAGAATATGGCCAAGAAAAACACAAACCATCTCCCACAACATGGGGCCACTCAGATCAACATGTCTAATAAACCTCAAACCCATGGGGAAGAACAATAGAGAAGCAATTCAAAGTACTTAATACAGCGATGGCTTTTAACAAGTCAACTGCCACCCTTATCCTCCTTTTTCCCCTCCCTTCCTTCAACACAACCACATCTGGGCTAAAGATATTTATAATTCTCTGGTGACTAACTGTAACAAAACTTTAACAAACAGGCTGGTAAACTTGATAAAAGTATCTTAATATGACAGATACACTGCTCAAATGGAATGTGGGAGGGGAGAGCATAGTTTAATTTTTGGTAAGCTAAAATAGCACCTTAAAAATGGATGACTCCACACAGGCATTTAACAGTAGAGCTAATTTCAGGTCAGGTAAGCCACCTGCCTATCAGGTAAGCAGGTTCGCATTCGCATTAGATTTCTTTTTTTTTTAATTAATTAATTTATTTATTTATATTTGGCTGTGTTGTGTCTTTGTTGCATTGTGCGGGCTTCTCATTGTCGTGGCTTCTCTTGTTGCGGAGCATGGGCTCTAGGTGCACAGGCTTCAGTGGTTGTGGCATGTGGGCTCAGTAGTTGTGGCTTGCGGGCTCTAGAGATCAGGCTCAGTAGTTGTGACGCACGGGCTTTGTTGCTCCGCAGCATGTGGGATCTTCCCAGGCCAGGGCTCAAACCTGTGTCCCTTGCATTGGCAGGCAGATTGTTAACCACTGCGCCACTAGGGAAGCCCCTCACATTAGATTTCTCATTAGAAATCTTAGCATGATTTTAGGGTCTCTTCATTCTTGCTTTCCTCTATCTTGCCCAAATCATTTGGAATTAATCACCGGTCTCAGGTCTGTTGCTCAGTGGCCCATGATGGAAAAAATCATGATTTAACAATTCAGCAAACATTTCTGAGCCTTTGCTATAAACCTGGTAGCAAGGACACAGAGATGGACCAGAGTCCCTGCTGCAGCCCCATCTCAAAACCAAGGCACAGCGTTTGCCAGCTTCTAACAAGGCCACTTAGTCCTGCCCACCACCTGAGCCACTTCCTGTGGCTCCAGCCACCTCCAAGTATGGCTTGGTATTTTTGCCTTCCTGTGTGGCTACAAGGCAGCTATGACTCAAGGTTTCTGCACTCGTGAGGATCAGCCTTCTCCAGAAAAGAGAAACTCAAGCGTGAGTCTCCTCCAGTGATTCTATTTTGTAGAATAAGGCTTTCACTTTAGCTCCCATTTCAGTTCTTATTCTAGAAGTCCTCATGTTTCTCTAGACTGTTCTTAGGAGGAGTCTGCCTAACTGACAGTTCTGTTTCCCTGGGGATGGAAATTATTATCCAGAACACAGCCTTGGGGGCTGTGATTCTGTGACCTACAGACAGGCTTCCCTATGGACACCCTTTGGGATTTCTGAAGTCCACTTATCCATTACCTTGTGCCCAACTCCAGGGAACTGAGCTGCAAAAAGTTAAGCCATCCAAACCGCAAGGATAGATACTTAGGCAGCTAGTATCCATTGAGTAAGGGAATAAAACATTCATTCATTCATGCATTGAGTATTTAATAAGTGCACGTTTGGGTCAGACACTATGTCAGATGCTGGAGCTATGGAGATAGGAGGAAGTAAACCCTATTATCAGGGGGGACATAGTCTCAAAGGGAAAACAAAGAGAAAGCAAACAATTATAAAGATGCAAAGGCCTAGTATATCCACGGTACAAGAACCTTATATGTTTTGCATAGGAGTTTGACCTTTCTCTTACAGGCCCCAAATGGCAAATGGAATTCATCTTGAGGGCTTGCTGGCTCTTGCCTGTCATGATATTCAGTAAAGTCTATTACAGACAAGGAGGAGACACAAATGCTGCCTATTTTCAATATAAGCATAAACGAGCCACTGAAGAGTTTTGTTAATTTGGAGAATAATGTGTCTAAAAGTTTCTTTCTGGGACTTCCCTGGTGGTCCAGTGGTTAAGACTCCGAGATTCCACTGCAGGGGTCATGGGTTTGATCCCTGGTCAGGGAACTAAGATCCCACATACAGCCTAAAAATAAATAACTATATAAATAAAATTTAAAAAATAAAAAAAAAGTTTCTTTCTTGCCACCCCAGTTGGGAAACCTTCTTGAGGAACCTAGCCTGGCCTCATGAGCATATCTTGTGACCATGAAAGTTCCTTTATCTTTCCAGCCATTTTTTATTACAAGTAAACAGCCTGTAGGTTCTGAATTGTGATACCTGCCCTTGAGGAGAAAGTATAAACTGGAAGAGAGGAAAAAGAGAACAAATAAATATGAATAGTATAATAAATGCCAGTAAAGTTACAGTCTTCAAATATAGAGAAGAAAGAACAGCAAAATCTACCTGATGGTAGGAAAACTTTTCATCGAGTAGATTATAAAAGATCCTTACCTGACAAGTGGGAGTCTGAGAGGTGGGGAAGACTATTTACAGATGAAGAAACAGCCTGCGCTAATAGCATGTGATGTGTGAGTCAACAGTCTATTCAGTGAACAGCAAAACGGTTTGGTACTGCCAGGGTGGTGGAGGACCACGGCCAGTGGCGGACATACAACAACAAGGGCAGTTTGGGCAATAGTGCAGGGCCTTCTATAACGTGCTAAGAAGAGTTGACTGGAATAGAGCTGTTTCTTAGGCACACCTGAGGAGGTAAGGAGAATACATTGCAAGTTAGAGAAACTAGGTAGAAACCTAGTGAGGCATTCAGCGCAAAGAAATCGAGGCAGAAATAAGGGCTAATAAGAGCATCGACCCTCTGTCCTTCTGCCTGGGTGAAATACAGAAGTCCAGGTTTGAGTCTTGGTGCCTTCACAAACAGCCCTGATCCTTTGTTTCAGGCTGTGGAAACACCTCCAGCACCTCCAGTCAGATTGAGCTGCCAGTGCCCTCTAGCGGTGGCCCACTTGATGGCCAGATGACAAAAACCATCCAATTCCTCACCCAAGTACCTGCCATGTACTGGCTTCTGTGATAGCTGCTGGAGCCACAGATCCTTAAGACATTGATTTTTCACTCAGGCTCACAGTTTAGGATGTGAGACACAGAGATGAACACATCCGAATAATAGTGTGTGGTCAGTGCAAAAAGTGTGCAATCAGGAATATGCTTAAGACAGTTTGTATAGAAGAGGGATAATGAACTTTGGGGTATGGGGACTTTGATGGTAGCTTGATGTTTGGCCTGGCAGTAAGAAAGGCCTTCTGGAAAATGTGCCTGGGCTATGAAGGAAGATTAGGACTTCACAAGGCAATTAGTAGGAGATGAGCTTTCCAGGAACAGAGATCAACATGGGTTAATTTGGAGAATGGAAGTAACTTCCTATTATAGAAGGATTAAGTGGGAACAGAATCAGGTAGATTTTGTAGTGACCCTTTCTGAGGCAGTCTAAATGGTACCAAGTGTTTCCCAAAGTGTTCCATTCAACCGACAGTTATTGTGCGCATCTTCTATAGACAATGTGATATGGAATTAAATAATGTTCTACCCTCAAAATGCTTTAGTGTTAAGACATGTTCAGACAGAGGTGTGAAGGAATACTTTCTATAAAATGCAAGTTATACACAAGTAGCATTTGGCAGCAAAGGAAAAGAAGCATTTACTTTGAAAGGGGCAGTCAGGGAAGCCTTTCCAAAGTAGGAAAGGCTTGAACATTGACTAACAAATGAGTAGGAATTTGCCGTACTGCAGTCGGGGGAGGGTGTGTATCCATTGTTTCTATGATTTGTGATGCAAAGCTGGTTGAATGTCTTCCTGCCTCTCTGGTCACATTTTACTTTCTTCCTCTGGCTCCTTTTCTTCTTCCCACTCCTGCTGTGATCAGTCCCCCAAGGTTCTATGCTCAGCCCTCAGATCTTTGCTTTATTCCCTCTCAGTGACTTTATTCATACCCATGGCCTCTACTTGCGAACCTCAAACATTTTGCTTAGCAGAGACACCATATTACCGAGTACATCACTTTTCACCCAGAAAGTCAACCTGTCCCTAATGAAACCTGCTCCAAACAGAACTCATCATCTTTAACCTCTGAAATCCTCCCCTCCCTTGGTTGGTTGTCCCCACCAACTTTTAGTAGCCTGATTTTATAAGTCAAGAACCTTGAAAAGACCCTTATCTTCTCCTTTTCTCTCCCCAACATCCAGTGCCTCTCCAAGTTCTGCAGCATTTGTAAATCCTTTTCTTTCTGTGTCCACTCTTACTGCCTTAAATTGGTCCCTCATAATGTCTTGCCTGGTTGATTACAGTGGCCTCCTAATCTGTCTCTCTGCTTCTAGCTCACCCCCTCAGTCCATCCTGCTTCATGTCTGCTAAGGTGGTGTTTCTAATAAGTAAGTCTGACCTTCTGTGCTAAGCCGCTGCACCCTTCCTTCTTAAGTGCTTCCATACTCCCTATAACCTGCAGAATCAGGTCTCAGCAAATTAGGGTGGTAGACAAACCTCCCCTTCTAACCCTTCTAGACACATGTGTTGTTGTCTTCTTCCAGGAATTCTCCAGAAATTCCAAACTCATGTAGATCCCCTAAACATCACATTGTTTAATACTTTCCTGCCTCAAACTGCTGTCACCTAGAATGCTCTCCCCAGCACTCTTCCCACATGGCAAACTCCAATTCATCCCTCAGAACTCAGTTTCATGTCACTTCTCCCCAGTGAGTCTTCATTGACCCTCCCTTTCAGATAGATAATCAATTTCTTCTCTGAGCTACTTCTGGACTATTTATGTATATCTATTCTTATGTCATTTTGTGATGATCTGCGTACCTGTCTGTGTCCCTTGCTCCAGGGTGGAGCAGCAATATAGCAGAGTAATTAAGAAAATGGAGCCCAGTCCCAGCTCTGCCGCTTATCAGAGTGAACTCAGGCAAGTTTTTAAATCTCTCTTTGTCTTAGTTTCCTCATCTACAAAATGGGGATGATAATAGTACCTGGCTTATAAAGTTGTTGTCAGGTTAATGTATATCAAGTGCTTTCAACAGTGTTACATAAAAATTTTCTTTGATTTTTAACTGTGAGCGTCTTGATGTTAGGAAATTATGTCTTATTCACTTCCGTTTTCCCAGGGTCCAGCAGAGTACTACCTGACACAGAAAGTATTGTATGTGGAACAAATATTTGTTGAAAGGAGGAATGACAATCTTTGGCTTTTCCCTGTTTCTTCTCCAATATGTCATAAATCCCGGAGTCCTGCTGGGTTTTCCTTTCCAATATCCCCTGCATTTAGTTTTCTTTCTGTAGTAACTGTCACTACTCCTTCATTTATTCAACAAAAAGTTATTAATAGTCAACAGTGTACAAGGCACCACTCTAACTGCTGAGGATACTGCTCTGATCAAGACAAATTCCCTTCATTATGGACCTTGCATTCTAACAGATGACACAGACACTAAATAATAGCATATTAGTTATCTGATCATAAATGTGATATATACAATCAGAGGAATTTAACCTAGTCTTAAAGGTCAGGAAGTTTCACCTAGAGAAGAAATTTCACTGATATGTGAAAGACTAGAAGTAAATAACTAGCATAAGGTGGTACAAGCTGTGGTGGAGAGCATCCAGGCAGAGGGAACAGCATGTGCAAAGCCCAGAGTCAGGAAGAAATTTAGCACATGCAGATTTTGCGTTCCCTGTGTCTGAATTATTGCTACAAATGCTACCCAATCTCTTTACAAGATGACCCTCCACACAGCTCTAAGATTAAATTTTCTATCATGTTAATTTCCTGTTCAGAAACCTTCTGTGGTTCTCTACTGCTTGCTGAACGACATACTAACTCCTTAGTTGTTTTTCATGATCCAGTGAACATAGGCTCCAGTAATGGTCCAGTTTTATCTCCCACAAATCATCTGCATCTATACACAACAACAACCATCTTGTACTATTTGATATTCCCCAGACATTCCTTATTTTTTTTTTTTACTTTTCCACATTTATTCAGGTTGTTGTTGTCACCAAAATGCTTTTGTTTATTTCTGTCCATGTTTGCTGTTCTGCAAAACAATATTTACTTGTTCAATGCACGATGTGCTTTGATATTTTCTATTCTAGTCTATTTTACTCTATTTCAGTTTTTAAAACAAGCAAGTTGTAACCTACAAAAGTGATTTCACAACCCACTGATGGATCTTGACTCATAATTGAAAATGTTGCCCCAAATAACCTTAAAGATTTTTCCAAGATATATGATTCTTGGCTTTGGTGGATTCTAAGTTTTCTTCAAGTAGTAGAATCCTCTAATTCAGTTACATCTTGATTATTGGGCATCTGTATTCTCTGATGATAGAATGGTAAAATTCTGCTTGAGCACATGATCAGTGGGGGAGCTAATCATACAGAGTCAAGTCACCCTGAGGATACTTAACAATGCATCTTTTTGCATTTGTAGGAGTTGTCACACTTTGCTGCTTCAGTTCTGGCAATGTTCTGAACTGAAGCAGCTAATTGTATTGAGCTATTCCAGATCACATATTGGGCAAAGATGAACATGGGAAAGTACTTCTTCTATCTATAACTGAGGGGAAAATACCCCTCCACTAGCAAATAATCCATGGCACACAACTGTAACTCATATTAGGCAATAAGTGTACCTTTGCAGATAGATTTGCTTTATAATTGCCCAAGGGGAATATTTGAATCTTTTGTAGTAACCACTCTACAAAGGATCTGTTTTTCAGAATATCTTTACATCTTGGGTTAAGTTTCAGTGGAATACTTCAGTGTTTCAGTATTTCTTCCATTTTAGATTTTGCAATGTCAACACCTGGATAAACTTACCATCTTGTTAATGTTTTTCAAATCTTTATCTCCAGCCCAGATTACATTCCTATATTTCATTTTTCTGTATCTCCTATGGCCACACCATCTCTCCACTTAAACCAGAGAACACCAGCATCAGGCTTGACTCCCATTTTTTCAACTCACTTGCCATTAATTCCTCTTGATGTTACATCTTATATGCTTCTCAAATCTGTCTACTTCTCTCCAACCTCCCTGCCTCTACTGATGTTCAAACCTCCCAAATGGTCCTCTTGCCATCTTTCTTAGTGCATTTCACAAAGTGGCCAATCTACCATATATTATTCTCTAGCTGGAAGCCATTCAGTTAACTACTGTTCCCTTTAAGAGAGAGTCCAATAGAAAGTACCTAAAATTGCTTGCAAAGGCCTTCTTAATCTGTCCTCTGCTAAACTCTCCTGCCTCATTTTCATTCTCTCCTTTCCTTCATATCTTACCCTCCAATCATTAAAATATGTTCTTTATGCCTCAAACACTCCATTCCTTGTCTAAAACACTCCCCTTTCTACTGGAGAACTTTCACTTTTCCTTCAAGCCACATCTTGGATAGTTCATGGGAATCATTCCTGGAGCCTCCTAATTCCAGGCTTGGGGCTCCTCCCTTGTCCTCTTTAGTGCCCTGGAGCTCACCATTATGCTGTATTGAAACCATCTCTTCAGTTCAATAGTGTTAGCACAGGAATTATTCAATATCGTATCTATACTACCTAGCATATAATATACGATTAACATTTTTAGAATGAACAAATAATATCTGATATGCTCTCTGCCAAATGGTAAGGGGACTCCCCTGTGGAAGGGCCCTCAGTTCCCAGCTATGCTGATGACCTGGGAGAGAGGTCTATCCAACACTGGGATGAAGTATCAGAAAACTATTTTGACTGTAGATTTAAGTTACGATCTCCAAACAGCTTATCAGTAATACAACTTACTTTAAAAAAAATCTCCAACTGTTTTATGTGTCACAATTTAGGGAACTTAGGAAAAGGTACAAAGGGTATTTTTGGCTCCTTAAAATCCCAATATTTCAGATAATCTCTTCTCTTAGACAATTAAGTTTTATTTCTTACCAGACTCACCCTGGCCAATATCTAGATCCTCAGATGGGTACAGCTTTCACCAGTTCCATTCACTTATTCTCATTCATCTATTTCTCATTGATTAAACACTTACTAAGTGCCAGATACCAGGAATACTAGGTGAGTAAGATGTCATTCCCCACCCACAGCCTCAACACCCAATCTATTCAGGGTTAGGAGGAAGGAAGAAAACAAACATTTAAACTCATGATATAGATTCCCTCCAAACTCATGCAAACTTGAACTTAACCAAAGAATTCCAAGAGGGTATAAAAAATGTTAAGGAACAAGAAAGTTTTGCTTTATATATAAAAAAACAAAATAAGCTTTAAGAGCGATAAATAGTCTGAGGAAAGAATGTGCAACGAACAGCAGATACCATAAGAGGAAGATTTTTTGCTTATGGAACTGTAAAGATTGTCATTGCATTAGTTCATATTTAGTCAGTGCTATTTGCATTAGTTACCTTTTTATTGAATTCTATTCATAACTGAGAAGCAAATAGTCTGGCAAAGTCCAGACATTTCTCCAAAGACATACAGGCAAAATACAGCCAAAGTTATGAAAGTCTGTGGTTCTTCACAGGTAGTCAACACATACAGCTTGTGACAATTTTTCAAATGAGCATGTCATTGGTGAGGCTGCTAATGCTGATACCAGCGGAGTAGAAATGTATTCTAAAGGATTTTTGATTCGAGCAAGATTTGAAACGAGCAAGACCTTTTTGAACAGAATGATTTTGGAATTTTCATAAGCTAAGAACTCTTCAAAATGCATCTCTGAGGCTCTTGCATAAACATTTAGAGCCTCGTTGAATTCCTTGCTGTTCCTTTAACACACTTTGCTCTATGTATGATACCTGATACCTTTGCTGTTCTTTCTGAGTGGAATAGCCTCCAGTCCCAGATGCCTGTCAAACTCAAATATCATCTCTTCTGTGGAGCATTGCAACAGGATCAACAGAAATCTTTCAGGCTGAATTAATTCTTCCCCACTCTGAGTGCCCACAGCGTTTTGCCTTTCAAATTGCACTTATTGCATTACATTATCCTTATTGGTTGATATATCTCTGTTCCCCACAGGACCCAACAGTACCTGATACACATTAAAGCCTCCATATAGACAGGTTTAATGTTTGAATCATCCTATTCTTTTCTCCACCTCTCTGTGTCACTGTAGTAGTGCCAAGTTCATGTTCTTCAGTTTCAGCTAACTTCATGATGTACCTTATTAAAAAGTTCTGATCTGACAATTAAGATATAAATTATATTTAATTAGTCACAAATCTATCTTGGAAAAAGCAAGGGGTTATAGTTTTAAGAGATTACGTGGTTTGGGGCAATCAATGTACCTGCCACGGCTTCAGTTTCCTCATCTAGAAAATGAGGACATTACTAAATAATCTCTACATTCCCCATCTTCTCTTAGGCTATGAATCAATGTCCTTTCCTGAATTCGTGCAAAATTAATGATCTAGATTTGTTTTTTAATCTTAACTTGTTTCCTGTTCCTCTGCTTTTTCTTAAAAACACATAATCAAATTGAAGTTCTTTATGGTTTACTATGATGTCATTAGAGCTCTGAAAGTAACAGATCCAGGGTTTAATCCCTGACTCTGCCACTTATAAAACTAATTTGATAATCTTGGCAATTTCAGCATGGTTAAGCCTCAGTTTCCTCATGTGTGAAATGAGAATAATTGTAATAGTGCTGGTTTCATAGAGTTATGGGTAATCTTCTATATTTCTTATGATTCCCTGTAGTTGCAGGCTGTGTAGGGATACAAAAGTCTTAACAACAGAAACACGTTCACTCATAAATTAATCACTAGTCTATTTTTTCCCATTACGTAAAGTGTTTTATCTATTTTTTGCTGATTGCCAGATATTGTAAACATCTGATAATATAGTGCAAATATAGTACCAAGTAAGTACAATGCCAAGTACAACTGCAAATTTGACAACAGATGCAAAGCTTTATGAAATTGCTGAAAATAAAGTCAAATAATTTTAAAACACCCAGGTAAAGCCATGGACAAATAAACTGAAGAAGAAAAACGTAATAAAAATATAGCAGCCTAGGTACCTTAAAGATACTGAATAGAATATGGGAATAAATAGATAAATCCCTGCAATATTTATTACAAAAAGCAACCATATTTATGATCATACTGCAAAAAGTTTTAAAAGGGTGTTATTTTGTATTGTGATACAGCTTTTAAATGCTCAAAATTAATTATTTAACTTCTTTGCTTTTACTAAGAAGTATTTAGGAAGCTAAGAGCAAGAGGATGAAAGTCAGCATGAAAACAGGAGTACCTCACCCGGTGGGCATCTTGGGGCAGGCCAGAGACAGTGGGAGGCAGCAAAGACAACCTTCACCTAGTTCTCAGCTCTGCCTCTGGCCAACTCTGGTGGTTACCCTTATCAGCAACGTGAGATAGCAAGGGAGAAAAACACAAAGACTGATGGTCTATTTTTGACACCTAGTAATTTATTAAAGTATCAACCTAAGCACCTCTATTCAAATATGAAAAACAAATAAACTAATTTCAAAACTTCAATAGAACTTTGGTAAACATTAATTTCATTTATTTCTATAGCATTTTGTAATAAATAAAGGTAATTTCATTACCTTTTTGTGTTATTATTACTACAAAGTAGCTGAAACAGATATTATTTTTCTTTTACTGTTGAAAAAGCAAAAATTGGTCAAGTCTGCTCAGATAGTCAGAGATCAGACACAGGCTCCCTGAGTCTAAGACATAGTGATAAGGATGTTTAATGTCTCTTCTTTATCACCAGTAGTATTAAATATTTTACATGTTATTTCTAATTCTCATTAAAATCTTTTCAGGGTAGATTTTGTTGCCCCAGTTTACAGTTAAGAAATTTGAGGTTCAAAGAGATTAAATAATTATCACCAAAGTCACTAGTAAACATTGTCTTCCTAACTCCAAAGCCCCTTTCACAATGTCCAACTCCTTTCTTTGCTAAAATTCAGGTTTGAACATATTTACTAATAATAGAAGAACTACACCTGCAGAGAAGAAACTTTAGAGTATAAGTTTTTCTTAGGAAAAAGCGATTATTTTAAACATTTTCATTTTACATCTCAATTGTAATTACTGGTAAATTTAAGAAATCAAGTTTAAAAGTGATGCATTTATTTCACTGTTGTTCTCTTTTTCTACAGACTTTCTGGAGGTAATACTAAAGAGCAATGAAGTGAGCAAAAACCATGTTGCACCAAAAACAAAATAGAAAAAAGAAAAGCAAAGAAAGAAAATCTGTAATTTATATAAATCCCTAAACTCTCTCACCCCATTTTACCAATTGAAATGTGAACTATAAAGAGATTCAGTGAACTTTCTAGGGTCATAGAGTTGAAAGTCGGCTAGGAAAACATACCAACAGTCTTGCCCCTCTTGTGGGTTTTGATAGCTATCTTCGATCCAAGTATATTGTAGTGAAAATATAAAAATTTGTTTAATAAGGCAATAAAGACAATACATCAGCTGAAATTATCACCAATAAACTCTGGATTGAATTTGTGTGTTGTGAGCGACCATTTACTTTTACTTATAGCAGCTCTGGTCATTGATTATTTGTGAAGGCTTTTTCATATGGGTGATATAAATTACATAAATGAAACAAAGACTATGAATATGTACATATTTTAGCTTATATTAAAGTTGCAGCAAAACAAACATTTCTTGTTAGCTGAAGACTGAAAATAACCTTTGTGGAAATTTTAGAATTGAATCTATTGGCTTTATAAAGAGATCTTGACTTATCTCTTTTTTTTCTCTTTAAATTAGAAAATAGAAAAACTAACACCGTTAACCTTTTAGCAACGCAGTAGAAAGTATAGTTACATTTCACACTACATTCTTGGAGGGATTTTTGTAACTTACTAAAACTGCTTCAGAATACAAAGGTTAAAAAGGACCTTATAATGTGTCAGTTGTGTTTCAGGACCCCAAAGTCTCCCATTAGAAGGTAATTGCATTTCTTCATTAAAATTGTAAAGCTGAAAGGCATCTATCTAGAAGAGTTGCTGAATTGCCATCTAAACTAAATAATAACTATAAAACAAGTTTTGTGTTCTCTTTTATTTTTCACTCTTTTATTTAGATTACCAGATGTGAGAAGCAATTTATAAATGCATACACCAATCTATAAGTGGCCTCAAGAAAGAAAGCATTTCCCAAGGAAAAGAAACCTTTAGGATTATTCCAAATCAAATAAACTCTCAATATATTTTCATATTTTGACAATAAACATCTATCATGTCAATAAGTATGCTGTCACAGAGATATGACAGTTCATAAGAAAATGTCCCATATTATCCTTCAGCCCCACATGAATCTCAAATCTACTGATTCTATCTCCTTTTTATTGTCCCTCCCCTTCCTCCCCCACCTTACTTCCCTCCTTGCCTCACTAAAATTCTCTGGTCAATCCTTACAATCATCTCCTTGCATATACCCTTGACTTCTTTTGCCTGACTGGTTAAGGGAACTGGAGGGGTTGCAGGTTACATAAGTGTATGCATGTGTCAGAAAATCATCAAACTTTACACAATAGTTATGCATTTCTTTGCATGTAATTTACCTTTAAGAAAACTTTAAACAAATATTGAACTCTAGTAAATAGGTTTGCTTTTTGAAATGGTATGGGTTAGCAATTTTAAAACTTGCTTACACAAATGAGTAAATATACTGAAGGTAATGGGAGTAGTATCTTAACGGGGAGTTATAAATATGGAAAGAAGGAATATTAGTATTGGATTGAAAAGGAAAGTATTATCATAAACTCATAATTTTTTTTAATATCTACCTATCTAGCTAAATATAGAAATGATTATATTTATATGGGCATATAGTGTATATGTGCACATACATATGTACATATACTAGATGTGTTCACTGAGATTGTCTAAAAGTTATGACATAGCATTAGCAATGAGCACACCTAATACCCAGAGCTTGATTTCTATTTAGCTTTTTGCATTAAAAAGAACTTAGACTTCTTAAAGAAGAAATGGTTCCAGGGCTGTATCAGAGGGCAAAATATAACTATAAAGGATATTATTGGGAAAAGTGACAAAATTTGAATATGGACTGTGGAGTTGATAACAGTGCTTATCAATATCAAATTTCCTCATTTTATTAATTGTACTGTGGTTATATAAGAGAATGCCCTTGTTTTTAGAAAATATTCACTGAAATATTTAGTGGTAAACAGTCATGAATCTCTCCAATTTACTGTCAAATAGTTTAGAAAAAAAATTATCTATTTAAAGGGAGAGACAGAGAGAGAAACAAAAAGAAAGAGAGAGGGGGTAATGAGAGAGAGAGAGAGAGAATGATAAAAGTCAGTGGAAGAAAATATAAACAACCGGTTAATGTGAGTAGAGGTATTCCTTTTACTTTTCTCGTTGCTGTCAGTTCGAAATTATATCAAAGTAAAAGGTTACATAAAAGAATATCCTTATTGGCTTCTTGTGTCAGTCAATATAAGACCCAACATTCTTACAAAGTCTCCACATCATCATGTGTACTCTCATTACCTCTCTGATAGCATCTTCTCCATATCTCCCTTTTACAATGCTTTGTCCTCAGATGTCCTTGTTACATGCAGAGAATCCTCGTCTCCTTTGAATCTGTGCAGGATCTCACCTCCTCAGTTGTACCATCCTGTTTTCCATTACACCCTCCCCCTCCACTCCCACACTCTTGATCCCCTTCACTCTGCTTTACTTTTTCTTTTCTGTGGCATGTGTTACTTTCTAACATCTGTATGACTTACATGTCTTCTTTCTGTCTTGTCTTCACTCTCTAGAATGTAAGTTCCACAGGACATGAGTTTGTCTGCTGCCTTTCCTGACCTATCTTAAGCACCTGGGTTAGTACCAAAGACACTCTATTTGTTGAATGGAAGAATGACTGTTATTAGACTGTCAGATTACCATCAGGAAACATTTACTCTTTTGGATATGAACCTTTAAGAATATTTTTTTCTTTATGGTTCTTAGCTCACTGTAGTTAAATGTCTATTAGGTATTAATATTTATAGTCATGTTAAAGCAGCGTTGTTTCTGAGTGCCTCTTTTTAAAGCATATAAGTAACAACTGGAATAATTTGAGGAGTTTAGAGATATTGCTTAAGAAGGTCAGCTGGGTCTCAGAAAAAGGCAGTAAGTTGCTCATGGCCCCTCTTTCCATTCTCTGCTCCTCAGCTCTGAAGGTCTGGAAATGAGGCACTGACACACCAGTCAAACTCATGAGACACTGGTGAGAAGGCTGGTTAAAGGACTATAATGAGAAAGAGTTGCCACAGGTATCAGAAAGTTGAATCTTCTGTTCAGCTGTTCTCTCTCTATAAGGAGCTGATATGGAGTCCAACAGATAAGTGCAGTTACCTGTTTTTGTGGAATCAGAACAAAACGAAGGAGTTAGTCAAATTATGGTAGCCCACTGCTTATATTTTTCTGCCTAAAGATGGAATGTTTAAGGATAAAGGATTGGAAAATCCACTTCCCTGCTCAGGGCATTTTCTTACTTCGTGGTGTTGAAATGAAAAGTATTACACTTGGCTTTGGAGAACTTCCCCTTTTCAGGTTTCACATTAATAATCAGTTCACATATTTCTTTCTTTAGTTATGTTAGTACATACCTGAGCCACATTTAAGCCTTATTGCTATTGGTTTCCAAAGGAAATCATGTTGTTCTTTGAAAGATGACTTCCCAGATGGCTGACCTTAGCCACTATGTGCTGAATTTATTACATTAGCTGTTAGAGTTGGGCTGAGGTGGTTCTTCCACTGTAACTCATACATATATTTACTATAATTAAATGGTTTTAAAAGTTTAATAGAAGTTGCTTAATGCTTAAGTAAAAAAGTCTGAACAAGGTTAAACTTTATAAAGTTCTAAAATCTTGTTGTCTGGTTATAGACCATGATGAAGTAGATGCATTTCCTTCTGCTAAGCACAGGTAAAAGTCCTGGACATTATATATAAAACAAACATAAGAAGACTGTGAAAGGTAGTGAGAAGAGGGAAGACCAGCTACAGACCTTGGAACCCGAGAAAGACCATGGTGGCAAACTCCTTGACTTTTTTTTTTTTTGACTTCATATATCCTCACTGAGTGCTAGAAGCTATAACCTAAAAAAGCCAGTAGGAATTGACAAAAAAAAAAAAAAAAAGAGCTCTCATAAAAGCCCTTTTTCTCTAGCAAAAAACACAGAAAGGGACAGCTTGACAAGACAAAAAAACTTTAGACAATAACTACTCTACTGCAGAAATACATCATAGAACAAAATGAAGCTCTAGCTCCATCACTGTCAGCAAAAGCTGAGTTGGGAGCCTAGACTTCTACCCTTGTCAGGCTGTAATAAGTCACAGTATGGTGTCCGAGAAGCCAAGTGGGGAGATGGAACTTTATCCTCACTCAGCAGTAACAAGCTTCTTCCCACAGTGTCACTGGAAGCCATTGAGGGATTCCCATCTGGCAGCAATGAGGTGGTATGATAGGAGGCTGATTGGGGAACTTTCACTACCAGCCAGTACTAAAACAGTTCCCCTCTTGCAGTGTCAGTGGAGGTCAAAGCTATGTGAAGGTCATGTGGGAAGCAGTGGCACCCCTTCCACACCCAACCAGGGAAATGTCATGGAGGCCTAGTGGGGATCCTGAAATCCTACCTCCATTCAGCAGTAATGAGGTAGCCTTTGGTCTCAAAAGAGACCAAGTGGGGAATCTGGATCTTTATCCCCACCTGGCAGTATCTGCCTCCCCCACTGACATAGTGTTATGGAGGGCAGCTGAAACAGAAGATCTAGATAAGATCTAGAGTCTCACAACATAACACCCAAAATGTCCAGGATAGAATTTAAAAAATCACACATTATACTAAGAACCAGAAAAATCTCAACTTGAATGAGAAAAGACATTCAACAAATGTCAACACTAATATGACCCAGATGGTGAAATTATGTGACAAGGATTTGAAAGGAGCCAATTATAAAAATGTCTCAATGAGCAACTATAAATACACTTGAAACAAATGAAAAAGTGGAATATATCAGCTAAGAAATGGAAAATATAAAGCAAGGCCAGGTTGAAATTTTAAAGCTGAAAAATAAAATAGTTGAAAATAAAAAGCTCAGTGGATATTTCAAAAGCAGAATGGAGAGGACAGAGAAAAAACCAGTGAACTTGAAGATAGAATATTAGAAATTACCTAATCTGAACAACAGAGAGAAAATAGATTGAAAAACAAAAAGGAATAGAATCTCAGGGATCTGTAGTACTGTAGCAAAACGTTTGAGTCATAGGAGTCCCAAAAAGAGAAGAAAGAGAGTGGGGTTGAAAAGTACTCAAAGAAATGTCTCAAATTTGGTATAAAACCAACATGGAAAAAAAAACAAAAACACAAAGCAACGGGTTCAAGAAACTGAATAAACACCAAACAAGAAAAACCCAAAGAAATCCATGCCAATGTACATCAAAATAAAACTTTAGAAAACTAAAAACAAAGAAAACAACTTGAAAGCAACAAGAGAGAAATGACACGACCTATCAGGGGAAAGACCAGTTTGGATGATAATGGATTTCTCATCATGGAGGCCAGAAAGAAATGCCACATTTTTCAAGTACTGAAAGAAAAGAACCATCAACCCCAAATCCTGTATCTCGCCTCCACAAGTCAATTCTGTATCTTATTCTTCAGGAATGTCGAGGAAAATGACATTTTCAGATGAATGAAAACTGACAGAATTTGTCAACAGCAGAATATAGACAAAAATAATGGCTAAAGGAAGTCTTTGAATAAGAAAGGAAGTTATTGGGACTTCCCTGGTGGCAGAGTGGTTAAGAATCCGCCTGCCAATGCAGGGGACACGGGTTCGAGCCCTGGTCCGGGAAGATCCCACATGCTGTGGGGCAACTAAGCCTGTGCACCACAACTACTGAGCTTGAGCTCTAGAGCCCGTGTGCCACAACTACTGAAGCCCATGCACCTAGAGCCCATGATCCACAACAAGAGAAGCCACCTCAGTGAGAAGCCTGCACACTGCAATGAAGAGTAGCCCCTCCTGGGCTTCCCTGGTGGCGCAGTGGTTGCGAGTCCACCTGCCGATGCAGGGGACACGGGTTCATGCCCCGGTGCAGGAAGATCCCACATGCCACGGAGCGGCTGGGCCCGTGAGTCATGGCTGCTGAGCCTGCGCGTCCTGAACCTGTGCTCTGCAACGGGAGAGGCCACACCAGTGAGAGGCCCGTGTACCGCAAAAAAAAAAAAAACAAAAAAAGTAGCCCCTCCCCACCGCAACTAGAGAAAGCCCACCCGTAGCAATGAAGACCCAGCACAGCCAATAAATAAATAAATACAAATTTTATAAAAGGAAATTATTAAAGAAGAAATTGTAAAACATAAGAAGGAAGAAAGAACAACTATGGGTGAATACAAAAGAGTCTCCTTCTCTTAAATGTTCTAACTTTTGTTTAAACAGTTGAAGCAAAAAGTACAATATTCTCTGATGTGAATCTCGCTGTTTGTAGAGGAACTAATTAAGAAAGAAAATTAAAAGACTTAAAGGGAGGCAAGTTTTCTATATTTGATTTCGATATCAGTAAATTTTGTGGTGATGGAAGAACTCTGTATTTTGATTGCAGTGGTGGTTATAGGAATCTACACATATAATAAAATAACATAGAACTCTATACAACATTGTACTAATATAAATTTCCTGGTTTTGATGTACTGTAGTTAATGAAAGATGTAAGCGCTGGGAGAAAGCGGCTGAAGTGAATTTTCCATTATTGCAACTTTTATAAATTTCTAATTATTTCAAAATAAACAATAAGTAATAAGCTTCAACATGTCTTTAATAGGCCATATTCAGAAACTTCTAACTGTGAGAAAACATAAAAAACACACAATAGAGTGGGTGTGAAATATAGAGCAGATTTCCTCAGTAACTGGTAGGGTTTTGTTTTGTTTTGTTTTTTATTTTTTGATAGCTATTTATGACCTGTTTGATTTCGGGAATGTGGTTCTGTTTTGATGTTAATGTTATTATCAGTTTCTGCTCTTTTATGTCTTCAATAATAAAACTGTGTAAAAGCTCATGAGTCATCTTGGCTGGGTCATGACTGTAACTGACAGCTTTTTAGCATTTCCTAAAGAAAAAATCATGCATTATCTTCAGCCATCAGGGCATAGCAGCAGATACCTTGGGATTCTGCAAGCACTTTTTTCTCTTTCAGCAAAGTGAAAAAGAACTAGTTTAGGAGTCTCAGGATCTATTACTGACACAACTAGATAGTGGCATCTAATTGTGACAGCCAAATATATCCAGGCCTTATTCCCCATCTGTGTCTCATTTTCTTATCTACAGTGAAAATCTATCCTGCACTTCTGACCTATAATATATATTTTCAGAGTTTCTACAAAGCACAGATCAGTCCTTTGGATCTGACCTCATCTTCCCCTCATAGCCCTGTTTGAGCTATGTGGTCTTCTCTACTGGTCTTCTCTACAATAGATTAATCTAGTATAGGAGTCTCTTTCTTATACTAATTTGAAATTGGGACCCATAGACTCAAATTGGATAAACTTAAGGTCCAATATTGCCAATTTTCTATATCTATTACTTTTTTCCAGTTATGAAATATTCCAAACATACAAAAACACCCAATTACTCCTTGCCCTGAATGAATAAGTATTAATACTTTGCTATATTTATTTCAATATTTTTCTTAAAAAAGTACTAAAATTTGATATAGATACAAAATTAAAGAGTCTAGTACAAGAAATACCAATCATAAGATAAAACAATTACCAAAATTTTGTCACATTCACTGAATCTGTTTTTTATTTATTTTTTTAATTGTGGCAAAAACACACAACATAACATTTACCATCTTAATCATTCTTTTTTTTAAAATAAATCTATTTATTATTTTTGGCTGCATTGGGTCTTCATTGCTGCACACGGGCTTTCTGTAGTTGCGGTGAGTGGGGGCTGCTCTTCGTTGTGGGGCGCGTGCTTCTCATTGTGGTGGCTTCTCTCGTTGCAGAGCACGGGCCCTAGGCGTGCAGGCTTCAGTAGGTGTGGAGAGTGGGCTTCAGTAGTTGTGGCATACGGGCTTAGTTGCTCCTCAGCATGTGGGATCTTCCTGGACCAGGGCTCAAACCTGTGTCCCCTGCACTGGCAGGCGGATTCTTAACCACTGTGCCACCAGGAAAGTCCCATCTTAACCATTCTTGAGTGTACAATTTATTAGTGTTAACTATATTCATTCTGTTATGCAACAAATCTCTAGAAGTTTTTCATCTTGCAAAACTGAAACTCTTTGAACAACTTCTCATTTCTTGCTTCCCCCAATCCCTGGAAACCACAATTCAACTTTCTGTTACTATGAATTTGTCTATTATAGATACCATATGGAGGTGGAACCATACAGTATTTGTCTTTTTATGACTGGCTTATTTCATTTAGCATAATGTCCTGAAGTTGCATCCATGTTTTGGCACGTGACAGGATTTCCTTCCTGAATAACAGTACAATGTATGTATTTACCACACTTTCTTTATATATTCATTGGCTGATGGACATCTGGGTTACTTCCATTTCTTAGATGTTATGAGTACTGCTTCAATGAACATGGGTGTGCAAATATCTCTTTGAAATTGTGTTTTCAATTCTTTTGAATACATATGCAGAAGTGGGACTGTTGGATCATATGGTAACTATATTTTTATTTTTTTGAGGAACTTCTGTACTGTTTTCCATAGTGGCTGCACCATTTTACACTCCCATTAACAGTGAACAAGGCTTCTAATATCTCCACATTCTCACCAACCCTTGTTATTTTCTGTATTTTTTGTGATAGTGGCCATCTTAATGGATGTGAGGTAATATTTTATTGAAGTTTTGATTTCCATTTTTCTAATAATTAGTTATGCTGAAGCATTTTTTCATGTACCTGTGAGCCATATGTATGTCTTTTTTTTTTTGAGAAATGTCCATTCAAGTCTTTAGCCCATTTTAAAATTTTGTTGTTGTTGTTGTCATTGAGTTGTTAGAGTCCTTTATACATTCTGGATATAACTCCTTATCAGATATATGATTCGCAAATATTTTCTCCCATCTGAAGTTTGCCTTTCACTCTGTTGGCCATTTCTTTCATGCACAGAAGTTTTCAAATTTGATATAGTTTTATTTGTCTAATTTTGCTCCTGTGCTCTTGGTGTCATACCAAGAAATCATTGCCAAATCCAGTGTCATGGAACTTTTGCCCTATGTTTTTTTCTAGTAGTTTTATGGTTTCAGGTCTTACTTTTAGGACTTTAATCCATTTTGAGTTAATTTTTGGTAAATAATGTACGGTAAGGGTCCAAATTAATTCTTTTGCATGTGGATATTCAGTTTTCTCAACACCATTTGCTGAAAAAACTGTTCTTTCTCCCATTGTGTGGTCTTGCCACTTTTGTTGAAGATCATTTGACCATATACACAAGGGTTTCTTTCTGGGTTCTCTATTCTATTCCATTAGCCGTTTTTATGCCAGGTCCACACTGTTTTGATTACCATGGCTTTGTATAACTGACTTATTTTTTAAAACTCCTTTTCGTTTTTCCTTCTTGATGCATTTTACAGCAAATATCACACAGCAAAATTTTATCCCTACATGATTCAGTATGGTTCTCTAAAATTTATGGACATTTTCTAACAAAATCAGAATATTATTCTCACTCATAATAAAATTGGCAATATTTCTTTGGTATCATCTCATACCTAGCCCAAAGTCAAATGTACAAATTGTCTCCAAAATGTGTTTATTGGTTTGTTTGAATCAAGATTTAAACAAGGTCCCCACTTTAATTGATTATGTCTCTAAGTTGCTTTTCATTCAGAGAAGTTTCTCCCCTCCCCACTTTTCCCTCCAGGTGCTAACTTGTAGAAATTGGATTAGTTGTCTTATAGAATGTCTCACATTCTGGATTTCTCTGTTTACTTCCTTGTTCTGTCATTTAACTTATAAATGGAAGTTAACTGTGACTTAATTTTATGGTCATTTAATTATAAATTGAAATTAGCTCAGAACTTTGATTTTTTTATGCTTCCATGCAACTGTTTAAATTCATTTGCAAATTGCAAACCCTGGGGCTTTTCCATTTCACTAGTCATTCTCAGATCTGCTTCCAGGTTTCTACCCAGAATATGCAATGTTCTCTTTCCTCAGAAATGGATATTTACTGACAATTTTTTTGAACCCTGGGTTTGTGGGGTACCTAGGTTGTTCCCATTCATTTCTCACTATTCCTGCCACTCAACTTTGCTCATGTTCTTGTCCTACGGCTGTAGGTGATTTATCATTTGTACTCATAATCTGAAGTTTATGGAAATGTCTTGCCTTCTAGTTTTATTTTGATGCCTTCAATGGGTTTCTCATTTTCCATCCTAATTGATTTGTTTATTTTTCAGGAGGAATTTTTGGGAGATTAAAAACCAACCTTGCTGTCAAGATCACATCATTGGAAGTTCTTCAACTTTCTTTTTGTTAAAGAAAGAAAATATTACAAAAACACCTCACCTCCCAACCCATTCCACTCACTTTCTCTCCTATACCTTTTCCAAGGGTAACCCCTAACCAGAAGTTAGTATGTCCTGTTTCCATGCATGTTTTTGTACTTTTACTACATGTATATGCATCCATTAAATTTGTATACTATTGTTCTGTGAGTTTACAATATCTACATATATGTTTTCATATTATATGTATGATTTGCTACTTGGTTTTCTTTACTCAAAGTTGTATTTTCTTGAGATTTATCCATTTTGAAATATGAAGCTCTAAATTGTTAATTTTAACTGCTGTGGAGTATTCTATACTTTGGAGAAAATATAATTTGTCAGTCCTCTGCCAAGGGAAAATTATTTCATTTCACTGTAAAAAAAAAAAAATCATCTGTATACATGTTTACTTGTGTACATCTGCATGAGTTCCTGTAAGATAAATATGTAGGAGTAGAAGTGCTGGGCCAAAGGGCATGTGCATCTTCTATGCCCACACATACGAGAACTTCCCTTGTGTAACCATACCAACGTTTGTGATGATTTAACTTTTCACATCCTTGTAGGTATGAAATGGTATCTCATTGTTAATTTATTTTATATTTTCCTGATTGAAATGTGAGGTTGAGAATCTTTCCAAGTCTTATTGATACTGGTTTCCTTCCATGGTGTCTGGAAATAAAATTGACAATTTCTCCTGAGTTATGTGTCAGTTTCTTAATGGTTTGTGAGGGTTTTTAAAATATGTTCTGGACAATAATGCTTTTTTTTGGTATTTATTAAATACAATGGATTATCATAGTCTTCTGTGTATCCTCTCTCTCTCTTTCTCGTCTCTCTTTCTTTGTATCTCTACCTCTGCCACTACCTCTACCTCTATCTTTATCTCATTAACCCTTTCTCTCCCTGCAGCTCAGACTTCGTCCATGGAAACATCTTTGGAAACAGGGAGCATACTAACTTTTTCATTTTCCCAGATCTTCATCTCTAACCACCCCTCTCCATGATCACCACTCAAAGTTCTTAATGGAACATCCTGTCTTTCTGAAGCATTGACACTCATGCAAACAGATGTTAAGAATAGAAGTGCTCTGCCTTTATGACAACTTGATTGTCAGGATCATATTCTGTATATTAATGTCAAGTGGTGTTTTTTCTTTTTCCTGCATGCTTTTCCTTTTCCATATCTTTATCAGGATCTGGCAAGTCTGGTGAGTGCAGTAAACAAAATGTTAGGTGTGTGATAAATTCTGATATGGATGATAGGAAAAAGAAAAAGAAATTATAATTATTTTATAAACATAGACCATGCAATGATATGAGAATTTGATGTTACTGCAAATTGAACCAGTTGAGATGATAGTGTCAATTTGTTGAAATGGGTAGATGTCATAAAGAATTTGGAAAAAAAAGAAAAGTTTCTAGGACATACCAGATCATATTATCACATTGTCTCCAGATACAAAATTGATGATAATGCATAAATGCCTCTGGAAGATTCTATAAGTTTGTGAGTCTGAAGCTATGCTGTTTTAAATATTAACATCTAGTTAAATTAAAATATATAGATCAGAGATTTTCTTTGTTTTGTTTTGCTTTTCTACCTTTCTCTTTGGCTCTTCTCTTAGTATAGACTAGAAAAATAAAGGCACATGTAAATGCTTAGAGTTAATTATTTGGATTACAATTTAAATTTTCCAATATTTTTCATTTTATTTTTAAACACAGGCATCTGTTTGGTTTCATGAATAAAGCTCCCAATTTTGTTTTCTTCTTACTGAAGTTTTTTGTTTTGTTTTTATAAGTTTATTTATTTACTTTTGTTTGTGTTGGGTCTTTGTTGCTGCGTATGGCGGGCTTTCTCTAGTTGTGGCGAGCGGGGGCTGCTCTTCGTTGCAGTGCACGGGGTTCTCATTGCAGTGGCTTCTCTGGTGGCTTCTCTTGTTGCAAAGCATGGGCTGTAGGAGTGAGGGCTTCAGTAGCTGTGGTATGTGGGCTCAGTAGTTGTGGTGCACGGGCTTAGTTGCTCCACGGCATGTGGGATCTTCCCCCATCCAAGGCTAGACCAGGGCTTGAACCTGTGTGCCCTACATTAGCAGGCAGATTCTTAAGCACTGCTCCACCAGGGAAGTCCCTGAAGTTCTTGAAGAAGTAATATTTTAACATTTGAGAATAATGGACCAAAGAAGATGATAACATTCAAGGGTAACTGTATTTCATAATCTAAAATAATTTTCTTTTCACAGGCAATTGCACTAGACAAAGAACATTAAGGAACTTTAATTACAATAATAATTGTGGAAGAAACAACCAGCTTGGTATAACATATCCAGTCCAAGTTTGTATCCAATATAATTTTTTAATTTAAAGCAGAATTATAATCTAAAAACAATATTTAGATTCTGAATAATAAGATTTGTACAGAAAAAATATTAGCATGTAATATTTGATTGTCAAAAATGTGAGTGATTTTATTTGAAAAACGACCAACATTCTTCAGAGTTCCAGGCCTCCCAGTTATTTTAATAGAATTATCTTGGAGGAAGGCTCATAAACTCTCGTGTTCATTAGTTCATACTTGCACCATGAGGGGATTTGCTTTGGAAATTGATAGACTCTTATTTGGCTCAAAAAGTGAGTGCCCCTGGATTAGGGATTTTCTCAATGCACAGTGCAAAAGGCTAATAATTTTATTTGAAAAAAATAATTATTATTACTTTTCATTGTGTTCAGCCTATATCACACTCAAAAGCAATTAATTATCTTCGTGGCTTTGTGCTTCATCTGTCCTAAAGTTTTGTTTATTTTAATAATAAATATAATTTTTATACTAACTTCAGGTTGTACCTTTTACTACAAATTCTCAATCTCTGATTTACTAAATAATAGAAATCATTCTCATGAATGTTCAATATAAGAAGGGGCTGGCAAGCTTCATGCTCCATAACTTTTTCCAAAAGCTTTTATCTCCAAGTAAATTTTACCTACATTATTTTTTTTATTTTTTATTTTTTTGCAGTACGTGGGCCTCTCACTGTTGTGGCCTCTCCCGTTGCGGAGCGCAGGCTCCGGACGCGCAGGCTCCGGACGCGCAGGCTCAGCAGCCATGGCTCACGGGCCCAGCCGCTCCGCGGCATGTGGGATCTTCCCGGACCGGGGCACGAACCCGTGCCCCCTGCATTGGCAGGCGGACTCTCAACCACTGTGCCACCAGGGAAGCCCCTATTTTTAGTTGTTTAAGGAACCTCCATACTGTTCTCCATAGTGGCTGTATCAATTTAAATTCCCACCAACAGTGCAAGAGGGTTCCCTTTTCTCCACACCCTCTTCAGCATTTGTTGTTTGCAAATTTTCTGATGACGCCCATTCTAACTGGTGTGAGGTGATACCTCATTGTAGTTTTGATTTGCATTTCTCTAATAATTAGTGATGTTGAGCAGCTTTTCATGTGCTTCTTGGCCATCTGTATGTCTTCTTTGGAGAAATGTCTATTTAGGTCTTCTGCCCATTTTTGGATTGGGTTGTTTGTTTTCTTAATACTGAGCAGCATGTGCTGTTTATATATTCTGGAGATTAATCCTTTGTCCATTGACTGATTGATTCATTTGCAAATATTTTCTCCCATTCTGAGGGTTGTCTTTTCATCTTGTTTATGGTTTCCTTTGCTGTGCAAAAGCTTTGAAGTTTCATTAGGTCACATTTGTTTATTTTTGTTTTTATTTCCATTACTCTAGGAGGTGGATCAAAAAAGATCTTGCTGTGATTTATGTCAAAGAGTGTTCTTCCTATGTTTTCCTCTAAGAGTTTTACAGTGTCCAGTCTTACATTTAGGTCTCGAATCCATTTTGAGTTTATTTTTGTGTCTGGTGTTAGGGAGTGTTCTAATTTCATTCTTTTACATGTAGCTGTCCAGTTTTCCCAGCACCACTTATTGAAGAGACTGTCTTTTCTCCATTGTATATCCTTGTCTCCTTTGTCATAGATTAGTTGATCATAGTTACATGGGTTTATCTCTGGGCTTTCTGTCTTGCTGCATTGATCTATGATTCTGTTTTTGTGCCAGTAGCATATTGTCTTGATTACTGTAGCTTTATAGTATAGTCTGAAGTCAGGGAGTCTCATTCCTCCAGCTCCATTTTTTTCCCTCAAGACTGCTTTGGCTACTCGGGGTCTTTTGTGTCTCCATACAAATTTTAAGATTTTTTGTTCTAGTTCTGTAAAAAAATGCCATTGGTAATTTGATAGGGATTGCACTGAACCTGTATATTGCTTTGGGTAGTAGAGTCATTTTCACAATATTGATTCTTCCAATCCAAGAACATAGTATCTCTCTCCATCTGTTGGTATCACCTTTAATTTCTTTCATCAGTGTCTTATAGTTTTCTGCATACAAGTCTTTTGTCTCCTTTGGTAGGTTTATTCCTAGGTATTTTATTCTTGTTGTTGCAATGGTAAATGGGAGTGTTTCCTTAATTTCTATTTTAGATTTTTCATCATTAGTGTATAGGAATGCAAGAGATTTCTGTGCATTAATTTTGTATCCTGCAACTTTACCAAATTCATTGATTAGCTCTAGTAGTTTTCTGGTGGCATCTTTAGGATTCTGTATGTATAGTATCATGTCATTTGCAAACAGTGACAGTTTTACTTCTTCTTTTTCAATTTGTATCCTTTTTATTTCTTCTTTTTCTCTGATTGCCATGGCTAGGACTTCCAAAACTATGTTGAATAATAGTGGCAAGAGTGGACATCCTTGTCTTGTTCCTGATCTTAGAGGAAATGCTTTCAGTTTTTCACCATCGAGAATAATGTTTGCTGTGGGTTTGTCATATATGGCCTTTATTATGTTGAGGTAGGTTCCCTCTATGCTCACTTTCTGGAGAGTTTTTTTTTTTTTTTTATCATAAATGGGTATTGAATTTTGTCAAAAGCTTTTTCTGCATCTCTTGAGTTGATCACATGGTTTTTACTCTTCAACTTGTTAATATGGTGTATCACATTAATTGATTTGTGTATATTGAAGAATCCTTGCATCCCTGGGATAAATCCCACTTGACCATGGTGCATGATCCTTTTAATGTGTTGCTGTATTCTGTTTGCTAGTATTTTGTTGAGGATTTTTGCATCTATATTCATCAGTGATATTGGCCTGTAATTTTCATTTTTTGTGACATCTTTGTCTGGTTTTGGTATCAGGGTGATGGTGGCCTCATAGAATAAGTTTGGGAGTGTTCCTTCCTCTGCAATTTTTTGTAAGAGTTTGAGAAGGATGGGTGTTAGCTCTTCTCTAAATGTTTGATAGAATTCACCTTTGAAGCCATCTGGTCCTGGACTTTTGTTTATTGGAAGATTTTTAATCACAGTTTCAATTTCATTACTTGTGATTGGTCTATTCATATTTTCTATTTCTTCCTGCTTCAGTCTTGGAAGGTTATACCTTTCTACGAATGTGTCCATTTCTTCCAGGTTGTCCATTTTATAGGCATAGAGTTGCTTGGAGTAGTCTCTTAGGATGCTTTGTATTTCTGCAGTGTCTGTTGTAACTTCTCCTTTTTCATTTCTAATTTTAGTGATTGGAGTCCTCTCCCTCTTATTTTTTATGAGTCTTGCTAATGGTTTATCAATTTGGGTTATATTCTCAAAGAGCCAACTTTTAGTTTTATTGATCTTTGCTATTGTTTTCTTTGTTTCTTTTTCATTTATTTATGCTCTGATCTTTATGATTTCTTTCCTTCTGCTAACTTTGGGTTTTGTTTGTTCTTTCTCTAGTTCCTTAGGTGTAAGGTTAGATTGTTTATTTGAGATTTTTCTTGTTTCTTGAGGTAGGCTTGTATAGCTATAAACTTCCCTCTTAGAACTGCTTTTGCTGCAACCCATAGGTTTTGGATCATCATGTTTTCGTTGTCATTTGTCTCTAGGTATTTTTTAATTTCCTCTTTGATTTCTTCAGTGATCTCTTGATTATTTAGTACCATATTGTTTAGTCTCCATGTGTCTTTTCTTTTCATTTTTTTCCCTGTAATTCATTTCTAATCTCATAGTGTTGTGGTCAGAAAAGATGCTGGATCTGAAAACAGTGCTTTTCAGATGCTCAGGAGTTTGAAAAGGGAACTTGATCTGTGCTCATCTTGAGATGCCAAAATGGGTATGTTTTCCTCCCAGAATGACTCATACCTCTACCTAGAGGCAGGGTTGTTAATGACCTTGATGACTTTAGCCCAGCTGACTGCTCCCAGAATACTCCAGCAGTTCCATGCTGGGAAGAGGAAGCAGCTGTTATCAGATGACTGCTCAGGAATGTGACCTAAAGGGGACCTTAAGTGGGACATAGAGACTGGTCATATGGCTCTCTTTGGCAGGTTGTTTTTCATAGAGGCTGCAACTCTTAATGTCCATGAGCCATACATAGGTCACCTTCAACTTCTCTTCCCGTAAACCAGGAAAGGAGTTCTGGGAAATAAGCAAGTGAGAGAAAACAAGTGGGAGTCACAGTCACTTCTGACCCCATTAGCCAATATGACACTATGTGCTAGCCCTGGGGCTGAGTTTTAGTAACCCTTAGATATTTTTGGCTGCTTTGTTTAGAAACTGAAACTCAAAGCCATAAGCACTAGTGAGGTTGGACAGTGTAGTTTGAGAGTTCAGGATTTGAAGGGAGCAAATCTCAGCCCCATTTCTTAATAGCTTTGTAGTCTTGGTCTTATAACCTATCTATGTGTTACCACCCCAATTTGTAAAATGGTGATTATAATAATGACCTCAATAGATTAATGTAAAGATGAAATAAGAAAGCATAAGGTGCTGGGTAAAAATGACGTGCTCAGTACTTACTGGTTCCTTTTTCATTATGTTGTAGGCTAATTGCACCCAAACCTTCCATCCAGGTTTGGGTTGGGCATTAAAAGACATTCACATATTCATACTGGTGTCAATTCACTCCATACACACTAACCATCCATGTTGCTCAAACATGGCAGACATTCTCCTGCCTTAGGTCAACAGATCTGGCTGTTCCCCCTCCCTGAATGTTTTTTCTCCCAATTATGCACATAAGCTTTTATCTTCTTCAACTCTGCTCAAATGTCTTCTCATTGTGGCTTATCCCAACCACCTTATTTAAAATTGCAACCTGTACATTTTTCCTCACTGCTCCCTCATGACTGTATTACTGATTCTCCCTGCCAGGATCCTTTCCTTTTTAAAATACATTTATCACTTCTAGCACTCCATAAAATTTACCTTTATTATGTCTATTGTTCTATTCTCTGCCTTCCCCACCAGAACACATACCCCATAAAGGTGAAAATCTTTATTTAAATCACTGACATATCCCAACACCTGTTTCCAGGTGTATAGTTAAGGCATAATAAATATTTTTCATGAAGGCACACAAGCATTTCAGACTAATCAAACTACAGAACTTACTCAGGGATGGTCTGGGCCCTGAATTACTATGCTTTTTTTCACCTCCATATTCCCAAAGCCTGGAGCATAGAAAGTAGAAATGTATAATGGAATGGATGAAGAAGTTGGTTCAAGTACAATACAACTTCCCAAGAGGTCTGGGAATTACTCATGCTTAGGCAAAATCCGTTATCATTAATTCTCTTCTTTCTGAATCTGAAAACCAAACATACTGGCTTAGGATTTTTTTTCTATATTTGACTTATGTCATGCATCCAGAAGGTCAAGAAAATGTGGAGAATATTAACTATAGCCCCAAAACTTTGATGTAATCATGGTGAACATTTATTCTCACTGAGTCATTTAAAGTTTGAATGTTGATATTTTAATTAACACTAGAATAATGTACATCATTTTGCAATAAAAGTGCAATACAATGAAATTCAGTTGCACCTCATCAGTGGATAGTTCTATATTGCTAACTGTGTCTTTTTGGGCATGGTTGAGCAGGATGTTGGCATCTGTTCTCACAGAGTGATCTATCTACCTCACCCAAGGGAAGAGACACAATTGATTAAACCCCTTCTCAGAATCTTTGTTCTTAGAATTTTCTGTTGTACATAGTGTTAAGAAGGCATCATCTAATACAACCTTAAGAAAGTGTAACACTCTCTTAAGACTCAAGAGGTGAAAAAATGCTCAGAGAATTTCTACAGAGTCAAATCCAAAATGAAGAATAACTATAGTTGAGTTATTTGGAAGAATGCAAACCATGAGACATAAAATAAAGAGGAATGCATGTTATAAATACAAGAAAAGAAAGTTTACAGAAATCATAGTAAATTTTTGTCAAGAGAGCTGGAACTCAGATGTGCTCCATTATCACCTGACCTTTCTCTCCCTCTATTTTTAGCAGTTAAAATGATGGTCATCCCCCGAGGTCTCTCTATAATGGATAGTTTAGGACATATTAATCTGATTTTACACAAATGCTATACTCAACTGTGCTTAAAGTGTCATCATGGAAAGGTTTTATGTGATGCTAGTATCTGGTTTTCCCTCATAACAATGCATTTAACAATTAAGTATGCCTTTGTGTGGTCTCTGGACATTAACACTTTTAAGGATTTCACAGGATGAACTGAAGAAACACACCATAGGAAAGCACTGAAGCTGTTTATATTCTACCTCATCATTAACACAGTCATTCACTTATCTGATCACACAGGGTAAAAGAAACATGCAAGAGGGGAGACCTTCAAGATGGTGGAAGAGTAAGACGTGGAGATCACCTTCCTCCCCACAAACACATCAGAAATACGTCTACATGTGGAACAACTCCTACAGAAAACCTACTGAATGCTGGCAGAAGACCTCCCCACATAATAGGGTAGGGCAAAAGAAAAAACAGAGATAAAAGAATAGGGATGGAACCTGAACCTCTGGAAGGGAGCTGTGAAGGAGGAACAGTTTCCATACACTAGGAAGCCCCTTCACTGGCGTAGACAGGGGGTGGAGGGGGGGAAGCTTTGGAGTCATGGAGGAGAGCGCAGCAACAGGGGTGCGGAGGGCAAAGTGGAGAGATTCCCGCACAGAGGATAGGTGCCAACCAGCACTCACCAGACTGAGATGCTTGTCTGCTCACCCACCAGTGGGGGTGGGGGCTGGGAGCTGGGAGCTGAGGCTCAGACTTTGGAGGTCAGACCCCAGGGACAGGACTGGGGTTGGTTGCATGAACACAGACTGAAGGGGGCTAGTGCACCACAGCTAGCCAGGAGGGAGTCTGGGAAAAAGTCTGGATCTGCCTGAGGCAAGAGACCATTGTTTTTGGATGCACAAGGAGAAGGAATTCCTTCCTTGTCTGCCCACAGAAGGCAGGGCACTGCCTAAATGAGCTCCAAAGACAGATGCAAGCTGCAGCTATCAGCTCTAACACCAGAGAGGGGCATGAAATGCTAACACTGCTGCTGCAGCCACGAAGAATCCTATGTGCAAGCACAGGTCACTATCCACACACCCCCGGGAGCCTGCGCAGCCTGCCAGAGTCCTGTGATCCAGGAACAACATCCCCAGGAATACACACGGCATGCCTCAGGCTGTTGCAATGTTACACCAGCCTCTGCGGCTGCTGGCTCGCCCTCCCTCCCCCTGGCCTGAATGAGCAAGAGCATACTAATCAGCCACTGCTTTAACCCTGTCCAGTCTGGTCAGAAACAGAAGCCTGAGGGCAACATACATGCAGAGTGGGCCAAAACCAAAGCTGAAACCCAGGAGCTGTGTGAACAAAGAAGAGAAAGGGAAATTTCCCTGTGCAGCCTCAGGAGTAGCAGATTAAATCCCCACAATCAACTTGATGTACCTGTATCAGTGGAATGCCTGAATAGACAACGAATCAACCCAAAATTGAGGTGGTGGACTTTGGGAGCAACTATACAGTTGGGGTTTGCTGTCTGCAACTGACTTGTTTCTGATTTTTATGTTTATATTAGTATAGTTTTTAGCACTTGTATTCATTGGTGGATTTGTTTACTGGTTTGGTTGCTTTTTTTTATTACTCTTTATTTTTTTATTTTAATAATTATTTTATTTATTATTTTGTTCTCCTTTTTCTTCTGAGCCAAGTGGCTGACAGGGTCTTGGTGCTCTGGCCTGGTGTCAGGCCTGAGCCTCTGAGGTGGGAGAGCAGAGTTCAGGACACTGGACCACCAAAGACTTCCCGGCCCCACCTGATATCAATCTGTGACAGCTCTCCCAGAGCTCTCTGTCTCAATGCTAAGACATAGCTCCACTCAATGGCCAGCAAGCTCCAGTGCTGGATGTCGCATGCCAAACAACTAGCAAAATAGGAACATAAACTCACCCATTAGCAGAGAGGCTATCTAAAGTCATACTAAGTTCACAAACACCCCCAAACACACCACCGGATGCAGCCCAGCCCACCAGAAAGATAAGATCCAGCTTCATCCACCAGAACACAGGTACCAGCCCCCTCTACCAGGAAGCCTACACAAGCCATGGAATGAACCTTACCCATGGGGGCAGCAACCAAAAACAACAGGAACTACAAACCTGCAGCCTGAAAAAAGGAGACCCCAAACAGAGTAAGTTAAGCAAAATGAGAAGACAGAGAAATATGCAGTAGATGAAGCAGCAAGGTAAAAACCCACCAGACCAAAGAAATGAAGAGGAAGTAGGCAGTCTACCTGAAAAAGAATTCACAGTAATGATGGTAAAGATGATCCAAAATCTTGGAAATAGAATGTAGAAAATATAAGAAATGTTTAAGAAGGACCTAGAAGAACTAAAGAGCAAACAAACAATGATGAACAGTGCAATAAATGAAATTAAAAACTCTCTAGAAAGAATCAGTAGCAGAATGACTGAGGCAGAACAACGGATAAGTGACCTGGAAGATAAAATAATGGAAAAAACTACTGTAGACTGGAATAAAGAAAAAAGAATGAAAAGAATTGAGGACAGTCTCAGAGACCTCTGGGACAACATTAAATGCCCCAACATTCAAATGATAGGGGTCCCAGAAGAAGAAGAGAAAAAGAAAGGGACTGAGAAAATATTTGAAGAGATTATAGTTGAAAACTTCCCTAATATGGGAAAGGAAATACTTAATCAAGACCAGGAAGGGCAGAGAGTCCCATACAGGATAAATCCAAGGAGAAACACATCAAGACACATATTAATCAAACTATCAAAAATTAAATACAAAGAAAAAATATTAAAAGGAGCAAGGGCAAAGCAACAAATAATAACACGGGAATCCTTATAAGGTTAACAGCTGATCGTTCAGCAGAAACTGCAAGCCAGAAGGGAGTGGCAGCACATATTTAAAGTGATGAAAGGGAAAAACCTAGAGCCAAGATTATTCTACCCAGCAAGGATCTCACTCAGATTCGATTGAGAAAATAAAAATTTTACAGACAAGCAAAAGTTAAGAGAATTCAGCACCACCAAACCACCTTTACAACAAATGCTAAAGGAACTTCTCTAGGCAGGAAATACAAGAGAAGGAAAAGACCCACAAAAACAAAATCCAAAACAGATAAGAAAATGGTCATAGGAACATACATATCAATAATTACCTTAAATGTAAATGTACTAAATGCTCCAACCAAAAGATAAAGACTGGCTGAATGGATACAAAAACACGACCCATATATATGCTGTCTACAACAGACCCACTTCAGACCTAGGGACACACACAGACTGCAAGTGAGGGGATGGAAAAGATACTCCATGCAAATGGGAATCAAAAGAAAGCTGGAGTGGCAATTCTTATATCAGACAAAATAGACTTTAAAGCAAAAACTATTACAAGACACAAAGAAGGACACTACATAATGATCAAGGGATCAATCCAAGAAGAAGATAGAACAATTGTAAATATTTATTCACCCAACATAGGAACACCTCAGTATATAAGGCAAATGCTAACAGCCATAAAAGGGGAAATTGACAGTAACACAACAATAGTAGGGGAATTTAACACCCCATTTCCACGAATGGACAGATCATGCAAAATGAAAATAAATAAGGAAACACAAGCTTTAAATGACACATTAAACAAGATGGACTTAATTGATATTTATAACACATTCCATCCAGAAACAACAGAATACACTTTCTTCTCCAGTGCTCATGGAACATTCTCCAGGATAGATCATATCTTGTGTCACAAATCAAGTCTTGGTAAATTTAGAAAGTTGAAATATTATCAAGTATCTTTTCCGAACACAATGCTATAAGACTACGTATCAATTACAAGAAAAAAATCTGGAAAAAATACAAACACAAGGAGGCTAAACAATACACTACTAAATAAATAACCAAGAGATCAGTGAAGAAATCAAGGAGGAAATCAAAAAATACCTAGAGACAAATAACAATGAAAACACAATGACCCCAAATATATGGGTTGCAACAAAAGCAGTTCTAAGAGGGAAGTTTATAGCAAAACAATCCTACCTCAAGCAATAAGAAACATCTCAGGCATCCCTGGTGGTGCAGTGGTTAAGAGTCCGCATGCCAATGCAGGGGACACAGGTTCGTTCCCCGGTCTGGGAAGATCCCACATGCCGTGGAGCAGCTCGGCCCATGAGCCATGGCTGCTGAGCCTGTGTGCCCGGAGCCGGTGCTCCACAATGGGAGAGGCCACAATAGTGAGAGGCCTGTGTATGGCAAAAAAAAAAAAAAAAAAAGAAAAGAAATAAGAAACATCTCAAATAAACAACGTAACTTTACACCTAAAGCAATTAGAGAAAGAAGAACAAAAAAAAACCCAAAGTTAGCAGAAGGAAAGAAATCATAAAGATCAGATCAGAAATAAATGAAAAATAAATGAAGAAAACAATAGCAAAGATCAATAAAACTAACAGCTGGTTCTTTGAGAAGTTAAACAAAATTGATAAACCACTAGCCAGACTCATCAAGAAAAAAAGGGAGAAGACTCAAATCAACAGAATTAGAAATGAAAAAGAAGTAACAACTGACACTGCAAAAATACAAAGAATCATGAGAGATTACTACAAGCAACTATATGCCAATAAAATGGACAACCTGGAAGAAATGGAAAAATTTTTTAAAAAGCACAACCTTCTAAGACTGAACCAGGAAGAAATAGAAAAAGTAAACAGACCAATCACAAGCACTGAAACTGAGACTGTGATTAAAAATCTTCCAACAAACAAAAGCCCAGGATCAGATGGCTTCACAAGGGATCTCTATCAAACGTTTAGAGAAGAGCTAACACATATCCTTCTCAAACTCTTCCAAAATATAGCAGAGGGAGGAACACTCCCAAACTCATTCTATGAGGCCACCATCACCCTGATACCAAACCAAAGAAGCCACAAAGAAAGAAATTTACAGACCAATATCACTGATGAATATAGATGCAAAAATCCTCAAAAAATACTAGCAAACAGAAACCAACAGCACATTAAAAGTAACATACACCATGATCAAGTGGTGTTTATCCCAGGAATGCAAGGATTCTTCAATATACGCAAATCAATCAATGTGATACACCACACTAACAAACTGAAGGATAAAAACTGTATGATCATCTCAAGAGATGCAGAAAAAGCTTTCCACAAAATTCAACACCCATTTATGACAAAAATTCTCCAGAAAGTAGGCATGGAGGGAACTTACCTCAACATATTAAAGACCATATATGAAAAACCCACAACCAACATTGTTCTCAATGGTGAAAAATGGAAATCATTTCCTCTAAAATCAGGAAAAAGACAAGGATGACCACTCTCACTACTATTTTTCAACGTAGTTTTGGAAGTTTTAGCCACAACAATCAGAAACGTAAAGGAAATAAAAGGAATCCAAATCAGAAAAGAAGAAGTAAAACTGTCACTGTTTGCAGGTGAGATGATACTAAACATGGAGAACCCTAAAGATGCTACCAGAAAACTACTAGAGCTAATCAATGAATTTGGTAGTTAGCAGGATACAAAATTAATGCACAAAAATCTCTTGCATTCTTATACACTAATGATGAAAAATCTGAAAGAGAAATTAAGGAAACACTCCCATTTACCACTGCAACAAAAAGAATAAAATACCTGGGAATAAACCTACCTAAGGAGACAAAAGACCTGTATGCAGAAAAGTATAAGACACTGATGAAAGAAATTAAGGATGATACAAACAGATGGAGAGATATACCATGTTCTTAGGATGGAATAATCAACATTGTGAAAATGACTATATTACCCAAAGCAGTCTACAGATTCAGTGCAATCCTTATCAAAGTACCAATGGCATTTCTCACAGAACTAGAACAAAGAGTTTCACAATATGTGTGGAAACACAAAAGACCCCAAATAGCCAAAACAATCTTGAGAAAGAAAAACGGAGCTGGAGGAATCAGGCTCGCTGACTTTAGACTATACTACAGAGCTACAGTAATCAAGACAGTATGGTACTTGTAGAAAAGCAGACATATAGATCAATGGAACAGGATAGAAAGAACAGAGATAAACCCACACACACATGGCCACCTTATCTTTGATAAAGGAGGTAAGAATATACAATGGAGAAAAGAGAGCCTCTTCAATAAGTGGTGCTGGGAAAACTGGACAGCTACATGTTAAAGAATGAAATTAGAACACTCTGTAACACCATAGACAAAAATAAACTCAAAATGGATTAGAGACCTAAATGTAAGTCAGACACTATAAAACTCTTAGAGGAAAACATAGGCAGAACACTATGACATAAATCACAGCAAGATCCTTTTTGAGCCACCTCCTAGAGAAATGGAAATAAAAACATAAATAAACAAATGGGACCTAATGAAACTTCAAAGCTTTTGCACAGCAAAGGAAACCATAAACAAGAAGAAAAGACAACCCTCAGAATGGGAGAAAACATTTGCAAACGAAGCAACTGACAAAGAATTAATCTCCAAAATATACAAGCAGCTCATGCAGCTCAATATCAAAAAAACAAACAACCCAATCCAAGAATGGGCAGAAGATCTAAATAGACATTTCTCCAAAGAAGATATACAGATTGCCAACAAACACGTGAAAGGATGCTCATCATCACTAATCATTAGAGAAATGCTAATCAAAACTACAATGAGGTATCACCTCACACTGGTCAGAATGGCTATCATAATAAAATCTTCAAACAATAGATGCTGGAGAGGGTATGGAGAAAAGGGAATCCTCTTGCACTGTTGGTGGGAATGTAAATGGATACAGCCACTATGGAGAACAGTATGGAGGTTCCTTAAAAAGCTAAAAATAGAACTACCCTATGACTCAGCAATCCCACTACAGGGCATACACGCTGTGAATACCATAATTCAAAAAGAGTCATGTACCACAATGTTCATTGCAGCACTATTTACAATAATCAGGACATGGAAGCAACCTAAGTGTCCATCGACAGATGAATGGATAAGGAAGATGTGGCACATATACACAATGGAATATTACTCAGCCATAAAAAGAAATGAAATTGAGTTATTTGTAGTAAAGTGGATGGACCTAGAGTCTATCAAACAGAGTGAAGTAAGTCAGAAGGAGAAAAACAAATACCATATGCTAACACATATATATGGCATCTTAAAAAAAATATGGTTCTGATGAAGCTAGGGGCAGGACAGGAATAAAGATGCAGATATAGAGAATGGACGTGAGGAAACAGGATGGGGGAGGTAAACTGGGACGAAGTACAAGAGTAGCATTGACATATATACACTATCAAATGTAAAACAGATAGTGAGAAGCAGCCACATTAGCACAGGGAGGTCAGCTTGGTGCTTTGTGACCACCTAGAGGGGTGGTATAGGGAGGATTGGAGGGAGATGCAAGAGGGAGGGATATGGGGATATATGCATGCATATAGCTGATTCACTTTGTTATACAGCAGAAACTAACACAACATTGTAAAGCAATTATACTCCAATAAAGATGTTTAAAAAAAGATGATGCATTGCTTAAAGCAATGTCCTTGCATTTTACAGTGTTTAGCTTGCTGAAATCTGTAACTTGGGGAGATAGACTTTAAAACTTACATGACAGTAAATCTCCATAAAGATCTTGATAACCAGTAAATCAAAATCTCTATTTACCAACGTAAACAAAAAAGAAAAATGAAATATGCAAGAGTTATCTAAAATGACGTGAGGACAGAGGATTAAATTGAGCATTATGGTGAATAATTTATTCCCTTAGAAATATGTTTTAACGTGTGCAACAGCTGTAAGTACTCAAAACTCAAATGTTGTACTTTAAAGTTAGGGCTCTCAGGTGGCAGATAAAACCACCAACTTATTCATGATTTATTCTAATCCCTTTACATAAGACTGCAAATGGGAACACGAACAAGGTATAAGAAAACTGACCCAGACTGTACCGCTATAGATTAATTCAGATGACTGGTAATTTTACAAAAGATGTAAATGGGTTCAGAAAAATTGGATAATGTGTTCTTAATCCACATTTAGTTGATACCAAAGAATATACCAGAAAAACAGAATATACCATCTTTGTCATTAAGTTATATCTGTCTTGTTAGGTTCATCTAACAATTTGGGCATCGGGTGGTATGATACCAAGTAATTTATAGGTAAATTTTTATTCTATTTTGTCATTGTCTTTGTTTGGAATAATATTAATTATGATGTCATTTTTATTTAAATCAGAGGATTACTGTTTCCAGGCATCTATTCTTCTGCCTAGGCTCAGGTCATTTGTATAAACAGCCTACAAAATGAAGTCCCCAGGGTCTGTTCCTGTTCAGCTACCCTGATTTCTGCCCTGCAATTAACCACAGGAAGGTGAATATACAGCACTGAGAATGAAGCCAGCCAAGGGCTCACCATCAGGTGATTTTAGACGTTGAACTTTGGCACAGCAATTAAATTCAATCACCTGGATCCAGATTACCAGTCACCTATTCAGATTCATGGCTCTGTTTACACAGTGAAAACTCACAACTATAAGGCCACAATCGAGGTTGCTGTAGCCAATTTAGGCAACAACACACAGATAGTCACAGTGAAGAGTCATCCAGTAGTCAACTCTTGCCCAAGGCCTTAGAGGTCATTAATGGCTGACCCAGACAAGAACCAAGCTTTCCATACCTAAGTACAGGACTCTCTCCAGCCAATCTTTAATGATGAGAAGAGTGTAGCTCTGAAAGAGAATTTTTGCATATATTTTTATATATTTATATAAAATATATATGATTACTTATTTTTAAATATTTGCATATATTTTTCTGAGTTCTATGGCATATTTAAATAACCCTGCTTAATGAACCCTGTTTGAAATTTCAAGGATCTTGGTTCACTTTGAAACTGTAAGTTATTTATAAGTCTTAAAAGTACTGAGCTAGACTAACATTCTTTTGTTTATTTAAGAAAAGGGAGGACAAATAGCCATAAACCTCAAGTTGTTAATGCTGAGGAACTGGGTCATATAAATCAAGGACACAAAATATATCAAATGCCCACAACTTCAGCCAGTAGCAAATTTTATATGCTGAAAAGCTTAAATGTATAAGGCAACAAAGACAGGATAAATAAGAAAAAAAGTTGAGGTGATAAATTTTTCCTATAAAACTCTTCTAAATTACCCTTTTTTATGATACATCTTGGCTTATTTAGATAAACCAGGATGACTAAGTTATTCTTTCAAAAAGCTGTTTAAGTATCCAAATGCTATTTTCTACCCTCAAGAAAGCAGTTTGCAGCTCTTAGCACTCAGGGAATTAGTGACTGAACAATCCTCTTCAGAGTGCTGCTCACTGAACTTGTTAAAGGATCAAACCTTGTGGTACAAAGCAGCTGAATTACTAATGTTATACATCTTACACTAGAAGGAAAAAAAGAACTCCCTCTTTAATGTCATTTTTTAGTGTTTATTCTATGTCACAAAATATTAGACCTTAAAGTCCCCATCTGGTTGCCAATAGCAGAGACCTCCTGCCAAGTGTATTATGTTGTCAAATAATCAAACAACAAACTTTTATTATGCTAAATCACTGGAATTTGGAGTAGTTTCCTATAGCCACTACTGTTACTTACCCTGACTTAACACACAGAGGAACATTTTTTTTTTCAAATTGGTAGTTTTTTCCATGGGGTAGAAATTATATATAATTTTTTTTACCAATACTCTATTCTCCTTCTGTACACCTAGAAGATATGATTATTGGCTTCCTTGAAATTGAGGAAACCTGACCAATAAATTGCGAGTAAAAGTTATGCGTGGCTGAGTCTGTGGAAATGTCATGTTCAATAACCCAAGCTCTGCTTTCCCATGCTGAGTGATGCGAGGGCTCGTGCTCTAGATGGTGCAACTGCAACATAGCACAGTCCCCACTGGCTTGGGTTCCTGAGTAACTGAGCGAGTGAGCCCCAAACCGGCAATGCATATATAATTGGAACAGGAAATAAGTTTTTACTGGGGTAAGCCACTGAGATTTTGAGTCAGCCACTGAGATTTTGAGTTTGTTTGTTAGTTCAGTACAACCTACCCTATTCTGACTAATGTATGACATACTGGCTAGAATATGCATATGATGGATATATATGCATGTATAGATATATATGTATGTATGTGTATATATATACACACATGCATGGCTATATGTATATGCATATATACATATGCATGTATAAATTTCCACATATATGTATATACACATGTAAGAGATGTATTAGAATACGTGTGTGTATATATGTACATATACACACATACACACATACGATTACTAAATTGTAGCTTGAGAAATTTTCATGATATAGTGGAACTTTATTTTAGAGAAAGTGTTCTTAATTATGCCTTTAAAAGAAAGTGATTTTTAGCAATTAAGTCATTTTTTAATAACACCATGCCAAAAAGCAAATCATATACTCGATGACCTTTGCTGGAGGTTCTGCAAGGTGCTAATCACAACACTTGTCCTTTCTGAATTCTAAACAGTATGAAAAATAAACACAGGAAATGGGCAGAATTATGGATCTCAAAATATTAGCTTTTTCACCCTACAAAATGATCAAAATGGATCTTCTACTCCATACCACCTAACATGAAGTGACTCGTCCATCTACTTGCAGGGAGAGCAGCTGAAGGACCGTGGGCTTCCCCATGCAGAGGCAAAAAGCCCTGCTCCAGAGAGCTTAATGTATGGAACAGTAGCTTCATGAAGCTAAGCGCAATATGATATACTGAATTGGATCCTGGTACAGGAAAATGTCATTAGTGGGAAAACTGCTAAAATCTGAAAGAAGTCTTGAATTTAGTTGATTGTAATGTATAAGTATTAATTTCTTAGTTTTGATAAATATATCATTGTTATATAAAGTAAGAGACACTGGAATAAAAGGTTTATGAAGATTCTCTATCCCACCCTTGCAACTCTTCTGTAAATCTAAAATTATTTCAAAATTTGGACATTTAAAGGAAAAATATATTTCTTCTACAAGCTAGGGGACACAGTAGAAAAGAAATGGCTAATAGTTTTGAAACCAAAAAGCACTGGATTTAAATACCAAACATGCCACTTTCTACCCAGATTCTCTAAAGTAAAATATCTAAGTCTCACTTTGCTTATCTGTATAACTATGGTAATAGAGCTTACATACAATATGGTTGAGATTTAAGTGACATAAAATATACAAAATAGTTCCTGGGATGCAGTAGGGCATCTCTACAAACAGATTCTACATTCTCTAAAAAAGTGAGTTTGGTAAAAAGTAGGATAGCTTGAAACTTATGACAATAAGGATAGAGACCGGAACAGGTATCATTGTGAGATGTAAGGGCATACATCTGGGAGGGGTCTTTGCTGAAAGGTATGCACTTTCTTCACATTTGTATACATACTGAATTGTGGTCACAGCTACAGTCTCAGAGTGCCTTTCACTCAGGGTATTTCTACCTTTCTGTCACTGCTCATGGCACCATAGAAACACTTAAAAGATGCACTCTCCTGGCAATGTCAAGACTTATTGGAAGACACAATTCAGCTGATTGTAAATGGTAGCTTCTTTTTATGTTTTTGTTTACTTTCTGTTGCACAACCACAGGCAACTCACACAAAATGAGTTTGCTGGTCGTTGCTTTAGGACTTTCAGCATCCCCATTTAAGACAGAACACACGCAAGAATAAGACTGCTAAAAAATTGTGCTCTTCTAGCAGGTTGAATAGAAGGCCTTTAATCTACCCAAATCAATGCACATCAGTGGCTTCTGAGCTCAAATTCCAAGTAACTGGCAAACGTATACATGACAACTCAGTGACCAGAACCAATTCTAGGAGCGCTGATTACAGTGGTGATAGCTTGTAATAAATACAAGAGCTCTTAGGGAAAGGTTTCAAAACCTTATAAAACCAACTAATGATGTAATGTAATGATATTTTGTTTTGTTTAATTACCATTCATAATGCAATGTAATTAAACTCAGTGGCAGGAGGATAAGAGTACCAAGATATAGACAATTAAGTTAATCACAACACATGTAAGATATATTCAGGCACCACATAAATCCTCTGACAGGAAGGATCTAAGCATTTTTCTTACGTTTATACAGAATAAAAATTACAAAGTTTCCATATTCTAAGCAATAGGATAAACTGCCAATGACAGTGTTTCTAAAACTTGTATGCTAACATTAACTGACCTTTACAGAATTAGATTTAAGAGTCCAAGCATTGGGGCTTCCCTGGTGGCGCAGTGGTTGAGAGTCCGCCTGCCGATGAAGGGGACATGGCTTCGTGCCCCGGTTCAGGAAGATACCACATGCCGCAGAGCGGCTGGGCCCGTGAGCCATGGCCGCTGAGCCTGCGCGTCCGGAGCCTGTGCTCCGCAACGGGAGGGGCCACAACAGTGAGGGGCCCGCGTAACGCAAAAAAAAAAAAAAAAGAGTCCAAGCATTATTTCCTCTAGTTCAGATGCTTAGAGAAGACCTGGGTGAGAATAAAGAAAGAATATTGAAGAGTAAGCATAATTATTTATTTTAAAAATTGATTTGCAGCTCATTATGTATTCAGGATAATAATCATTTGTTGGGTATATAATGCAACTATCTATTCCCAAGTCTGCAGCATTTCTTTTAACTTTGTTATAATATTTTTGGACATGCAAATTTTAAAATTTTAATTTCAACACATTTATCAATCTTTTCATGTGGCTTATGTTTTGTGCCATATTCAAGAATACCTTACCTACCATATTGCAACCATATATTCTTCTAATAAAGATTTATTTGTTCATATCTAAATCCTTAGTCTCTCAAGTTCATTTTTATGTTTTGGGTGAAGCTGGGACCTAATTTTGCTTTTCCAAGGAAATTCACTGACCCAACACCATTTTTTGAATAGATTATCCTTTTCTTACTGTTTTGAAACACGATGTTTATCATTTATATATCTTTTATATATTTATATATATTTATATATATTTATATAGCATTTATACTTAATTATATAATTAGAAGCTGTATTGTATTATGTTACAAATTTATATTTCTATGTCATTTACATATCTATCATTTATATATCAACTATATCATTGATATCAAGTCCTTATACATTCACATACATACTTTACAATTCTCTTCTCCATTACATAAGTCTATTCTTTCATTAATACATAACTGTTTTAATTCCTATAACTGTATAATAAATCTTGGTATAGGGTAGCCCAACCATTCTTCAAATGTGTCTTGGCTTTTCATATTCTTTTGGTCTTCTGTATTAGTTTAGAATTAGACAGATTTCCTTGAATTTCCTGAAGTTTTCCAATCTTTCCTTAGGGGCTATTTTAGATGTTAGGATCCTCCTTCAACACTCTGGTAGTTTACAACTGTGCTTTAGCCTTGATTTCCAACTTATGTAGAACCTTAAGATCAGCCAGAGGGAGAATTAGAAACTTCTCAGGTCTTTCCTGGGGATGCACAAAACATTGCATGTGTGTTTGGCCTTCTAGATCCCCAGAAATATGTCAGAGCTTTTTAAAGCCCCTTATGGACTTCTCATTCCCCATATTTTCCTTAAATATTTTAGCCAAATTTTTGCTTGCCCCTACTAGAGCCAATGCCTATGGCAGCTGGGACAGGCACTGATGATTGTCCTGAGGATAGGGATCTCCTTACTGAGAGAGACTTGAGTCAGGTCAAACAATGATAAGTTTTCTCGGGAAAGCTCATCGAATGCAGGCATCTGATGAAAATTCTCTGGAGATGGAACTTTTGGCGGCAGTTCCAAACTCTTTCCGTTCCCTCCAGTAGCTGCTAGGCAGCTGGTTTTAACGGCAACCATGTTTTGAGACTGCTGGTCTTCAAAGCTACTGAGAAGCTGAGGAGAGAGGAATGGAAAGAGGAAAGTTAAAACACCGCAAAGCTTGCTGTTCTTACCAAAAGTCAGCTGTTTTTCTTGCACAAATTCTCCCCACATTGTTACAAGCCTTTGGTTTATTAACAGAGTGTTTAAAAAGTTGATTTTGACAATTTTGGCCAATATTCTTGTTGTTTTCTGGAAGAATGGATTTTCAGAGGTCTTAACTCTGTATTATGGATGTTTGTGTTTCCCCCATCCACATGTTGAAGCCCTAGTCCCCGATGCAATAGTATTAAAATGTAAGGACTTTGGGAGGTAATTAGGTTTAGATGAGGTCATGAGGGTGGAACCCCCATTTTGGGATTAGTGCCCTCATAAGAAAAGACATAAGAGAGCTTGCTTCCTTTCTCTCCACTGTATGAGGATATAGCAAGAAGGTGGCCACCTACAAGAGAGTCCCCAGCAGAACTTGACCATGCTAGTATCTGGATCTTGGACTTCAAAGTCTCCAGAAGTGTGATAAATAGACATCTGTTGTTTAAGCCACCCAGTCTATGGTATTTTGCTATAATAGCCCAATCTAATTAAGACATTATCATTCTGGAAGTTCTCTATTTTTCCATATATTTAACAGTCATAAGTGCTTCATTTTGGGGGAAATTTCTTCTCATGCTCTTTGCCCAATCTGCTATAATATTAGATTTTCTTATAGGACTGGAACTGATTTTTTATATTAAGTATATGTAAACTGTGCTGTATTTTTTTGGCTGAAATTCTCTCAGTTTACCATTTGCTTATATTATAATTTTGGTACACACAGATATTTTTATGAAGTCCAATATATCAATACCTGCCACTATATTTTTCATCATATTAGGAAGAGTTAGAATTCATTACATTTTTCTGGTTATTTAATGATTTCATTTTTTATATCAAATTTTTGCATTCATCTAGAATTAATTTTGCCATATGTTATAGTGGGAAAATCAACTTGATTTTTGTCCCAAAACATCAATTGTCCCAACAGAATTTATCTAATAATCTATTTCACCCCTTGTTGGTTTGTGATACTCCATTTATAACACATTAAATCTCTAAATATAATTCTTATATATAATAAAAACATTTTCTCACTTATGTCTTCTGAACTATGGTCATATTCCTACTCTTGATCCAACATTACATTATCTTGGTATTTTGCTGCTTGTTACTATATTTTAATATTTGGTTATTAACTTTAAATTAATATGCAATGTAAAGAGCTAACACTAGATGAAAAATAGTCTTTGGAGTACAGCCTTTCTCTCTTTGCTCCTGCAGTTCTTGAATCCTTATTCAACTTTCGACAGAGATATTGCCTCCTATAAGGAGACTTTCCTAAGTCCTTATTTCCCTCCTTCTGGGATGCGTTAGGTGTCTTCCTCTATGCTGCTTCTCCTTATTCTCATAATGTCCCATGCACATCTTTGTTATGGCATATTTGGGGTACACTGCACTGTGAGGGTTGAGTTTTCTGCTATTTATACCACTGGACTGTGGTAAACTCTTTGCCGGCAGAGACTGTGTTCTGTATCCATGATGCCAAATGGTTTCTGGCCATATTAAAAGATCAACAAATTTTCCTTGAAAAAAAATGAATAAATGACATCAACTGAACTTTCCCCTGATGTGGACAATAGGGAGACAGAAATCTGGCAAACAATTAAAGCATCATTATCATTCTAGGACTTATTACAAATAAATACACTATAGTAATTTTAAATACAAACACCTAGATATGATTCAATAATGTCTTGATTTTGAATATTCTTATTCTGCTTTAATACAAAATTTGACTATCATCATTGGATATTCAAAAGCTGTGGTTTGTATGCAGTTCTCAGTCATTAGCGGTTAAAATGCTCCTTGCAGTTTTTCCTACTGCCAACTCTATTTGCTTTTTAAATCAAATCAATTTAAATCAAGCACCTACAGAATATCTGCTAATCCCAGGAGGGTCTGAAAGTCTCAACCCTTGTTATCTGCACTTGAAAAAATTACTTTGCTGCACGCACCTGGCTTCAGCTGTCACAAGAGAGGTATGACCATTGGATACACATTAACAACCTCCACAGACTTTCTAGGACAGGGGTCCCCAACCCCCGGGCCACAGACCACTACTGGTCCATGGCCTGTTAGGAACCAGGAGGTGAGCGGCGGGCAAGCGAGCAAAGCTTCATCTGTATTTATAGCCGCTCCCCATCCCTGGCATTACCGCTTGAGCTCCGCCTCCTGTCAGATCAGTGGAAGCATTAGATTCTCATAGGAGCGCAAACCCTACTGTGAACTGCGCATGCGAGGGATCTAGGCTGCATGCTCCTTATGAGAATCTAATGCCTGATGATCTGAGGTCGAGCTGAGGCAGTGATGCTAGCTCTGGGGAGCGTCTGCAAATGCAGATTATCCTTAGCAGAGAGGTTTGACTGCCCAGAGAACATAATAAATCAATTGCTTGCAGACTCATGTCAAAACCCTATCAGTGAGTGGCAAGTGAAAACAAGCTCAGGGCTCCCACTGATTCTGCATGATGGTGAGTTGTATAATTATTTCATTATTTATTACAATGTAATAATAATAGAAATAAAGTGCACAATAAATGTAATGTGCTTGAATCATCCTGAAACCATCCCCCCCTCCCCTGGTCCGTGGAAAAATTATCTTCCACAAAGCTGGTCCCTGGTGCCAAAAAGGTTGGGGACTGCTGTTCTAGGACAAGGAGTTTCCAATTAGAGTTTTCTCAGGAAGCTAAGTTGTACTCCACCAGATAGTTAACAAAAGAAACAGTTGGTTTCCTTGGTAACAGCTATAGACGTTTACATTTTGAATCAGAGTTGCATCTCAGCATCAGATGTAACAAGCTTATTAAATAGGCCACACCTTTTGTAAGAATTTTAAAAAAATTTAAATATCTAGAGGGAATGTTTACTTTTTTCGAATAAAAATATTGAAAGATTTAAAATAGCCTCTGAGAAACCAAAAATAAAGCCAGCATTCAGCCTATCCAATCTATTGAACTGTGTCAAAATAATTTTGGAATAAGCCAAGGTATAAATAAACATACAAATACATACACTGTAAGAAAGGCAGATAATTGTGGTAGAGCAAAAACAGTTGGATATACTGGCATGAATAATAAGTGCCAGCTGACAGCCAGAATGGAGCTAGAATATCTGTAAAAATTTAGCTGTAAACTACACATACAAAGAAGACAATCATTTAAAGAAGACTCAAATTTGCAAAGCTAATTGAACTGGAACACTTATGAATATTTTATTAATCCGGTCTAAGACAACATGTATAATATGGACAAATGCTTCTGCAGTCCATGTTAATTTAACAAGCTCACCTTGAAGAACCCTCATTGATTACTTAGAGTACTCAAGGCTCCCTTTAACTTTTTGATCCTCAGCAATGTGGCTTTTACACCATCTGTTTATGGTTAAACATGACATTGCAATATTTCAAACTTGTCATTCTCCCTCAGGAGCAAATGGAACTCACTGCAAGCATCAGAACTCCCTGCACTCACCAGCCACATGGGAGCTTGGAGCAAAGAGGATAGGGCAACACAGCTGAGAAAGCAACTGATTTGGCTGGAAGATACGACTATAGGTTATAACACAGCTCAACAGTGAGGAAAAGAATAAAAAATCTGCTTTTGTACTCAGTGTAGTTAGGTCCTAAGGATTAAAATCTCTATTTATTCTCACTTTCCAAGTAGGATTTCAAAGTTTTGATTTTCGTAAAAAGGAAATGTTATAAATGTTTAATTGTGTTAACGAATAAGGAATGATTATATTCTAGCTAATGCTAAATCATAAAGTTCTCCATCTTATTATTAGTGCCAGCATGTGTGAGATAATCACATCTTTGCCTTCAGATAACAGGATTTTTATTGGGCATGAGTAATCTTGCCTCATCCCCCAACTCCCTAGAGAAAAAGAAATTCCTATTCAAAGGACTGAAATCCCCCTTTATGCAGAAATCACTCTTTATGAAGTAAGCATTGGTATACCCAGAAATTTCTTGTTCAAATACAATAGCCCTGAAAACAGAGCATATCAAGGTTTAGATATCTTTAACACAAGTGTAGATTGGTTTATTGGTGTTTTGTTTGTTTTTTGCTTCAGGGGAATTGTGAAAAGAGAATTCTGAGGCTGTGGAAGGCCTAGGCAATTAAGATTTCACCAAATAACTACCTGTCAACTTAGAATGCTGGGATCAGTGCAGAGGGGGAGAGGGACACACTGGCCATGAATACTTTGATGGGATCGAAAAGAGATTCACTTTGTTATAAAGCAGAAACTAACACACCATTGTAAAGCAATTATACTCTAATAAAGAAGTAAAAAAATAAAAAAAAAGAAAAGAGAGACACAAGCCCATAGCTTCTCAAACAGCCCTTATCTTTCCTGTAGGTCTCTGCACTTGCTACTCACTTGAAACCTTCTACTCTTCTGTCCCAATTCCGTCCCCACCTCTCTACCTGGCTACTGCCTATTCAACATTTGGGTCTTAGCATAAATGCTACTTTTTCTGCGCAAGCCTTTTCTGGCTCCTAAGATTAGGATGCTCTCGTGGAATACTGAAATTTTCCATTTTTGCATATATCAAATGCTAATTAATTATTTGTCCAATTATATTTTAATGTCATCTTCCCAAATGGACTAAGGCATCATCATGGCAGGGCCATGATTCTCTTACTTACCGTTCTTTCCCAGCCCCTAACATACTATAAACACTTCAAAAATATATGTGGACTGATTGGCTTTTTGGTGCAATGCATATGCATGCAGTAATCTTGGAAGTGGAGCATTACAGCAGCAAGTTCTCATGGCAGTAAGGGTAATGGATATCCAGGTGGTAGTGTAAGCCTGGGAAGGATATGGATAGGGATGAAAGGGAAAATAAAAGGAGAAGGAGACAGTCTTTTCAATTTCACAAGGCAAAATACATAGCCTTCTTGAGTTGCACGTTTATAATGTGAACAATGACCCCTACCTTGCAAGGCTGCTTTGGGAAGGTGAGGATGCAGTGCAACACCTGGTATACAATAGACAGCCAATAAGTAGTAACTCAATGTTAATTCTGCTAATATTCCCACTATTGTTTCTTAGTTCACATTCTCTCTCTTCCTAGACTATTATAATAACTTTCCAACAGGTCTTCTTGCCGCCAGTGTCCCCCTGTACACAGCAGCAAGAGGCTATGCGGGCATAGGAAATGATGGGCAGGGAGTGAAGGGTGGGGATTAGGAGGCAGTCAATAAAAAGATTGAGCTAATCCAGAGTGCCCATGTCAGGGAACCGAATCTGAATAATTCACATGTACTTATAAAAACAGGGTCAAGGAAGAGTGACAGTCAACAGAAGATTGTTCATATATCCAGTGAGGCAAAGGGACTTCAGAGAGACCCAGAGAAGCTCTTATATAATCTGATAAAGGAAGAGGAGTAAAAGCACAGACCACACCTTTCTGCCCCATGCAGTCAGCCCCTTAAGCTAAAAATCTGTCATCGCTACGGGGAAAGGAAAATATGAGATCCACATGGGTCTCAGACTGCAGTTTTATACTGAATGAGACTATGTTTTGCACACAACCGAAAGGCATAGAATCGTCCTTATATGGTCTTAAGAGGTGGGAAAGGGAAGTTTAATTTAGTGCCACTGAAGGCAAAGAGTCTGAAAAACACTAAAACCATTTTAGGTTTGTGGCCTCTCAAGTTTGGACTGTTCAAGAACCTGGTAAGAGGGATGATGCAGTCAAAGATGACATTCAGGTCTCTGGCCTGGGAAGTAAGCAGTGATGTCCGAGATGGTGATATAGCAGCCCAGGTACGGACATAGAGGTTTGGGAGTGCACTGCCTGAAAACAGGAGTTGAAGCTTTGTCAGAGGATGTGATGACTCAGGGAGACTAGAACGGAAGGGAGCCAAGAGCAGTCAAAGGAAGAAAAGTAAGTGTAAACAAAAGAAAAGAATGAGAAAGGAATTGTGTTTCTGAAGGAGGGGAGAATACACAAAAGGGAGGACTGTGGTTCCTGATTCCAATTTCACTTCCATCACAATTGTGCCCATAGCAGACCAGTTGAGCAAGCTGTGCTTTTCTCATTCCCTCCAGGGAGACACAGGATGTTTTTGTTTTTCAAGGAAGTTCTGCAATGTGTACTATAGGCAGGCAAAGTATAATTAACTTTTTTTTTTTTTTTTTTTTTTGGCTTAGAGCTTCAGAAGTGCCCACTGGTCAGTAAAACGAATGTCCAGGCAAGAAAATACATCATGCATTCCTCCCTTGATGATTCATTGGATGTTCCATGGTACTTAGGTACATCAAAAACTAAATACAGTAATATGCTGCCTCTTCATAAACTGCACTGACCCTAGAGTCATAACTTCACAAGCCAGGAAAAATGATAGCTAGTGTAAATAAAATGCAGTTCTCAAGAGTTCTAAAATATTTTTTCTCAATTTGACAACTCCCAAATGTGAGCTCGTAGACAGATTTGATGCTGTCTTCCAGGACACATGCCCCTCTATCCAACTCACAGGGAAACTTAAATAAAATATATTCAAGATGTATTTGCTGTGAATGCAGAGTAGTTAGAGCTGACCCACTGGCATGAAGATGAGTGTCCAGGGGTCCCCACAGCAAGGGCCCTGCAACACAGGTCCCGGCCTTGGTGTAGTAGGTATGTGGTGGTAACCGCACTTGCCAGAGTCTGGAAATTGGCTCTGGTGGTCTCCTTTAATTCCTGCCGACCCCAGTTCTCCAGGCTTTCTATGCTTCTGTGAGCTATGAATTCTTTTTCTGCCTAAGTTAACCAGATCTGATTGTTGCATAAGAACCCAGACTAGTACAACCGCGGTTTGGCTTTATCTCCCTGGCCGTTGCCCTCAGGGAGCTAGTTCTATATAGTGCTTTAACATAAAATATGAGACTGAAGAGACTATATTGATAGGGAGCTCAATAAACACCCATGGTATTTGACCAGAATCCCCTTTCCTCTGCCTCTACTGATGTACAGTCTCATTATGGTTTGCAGATAGACATATGGCCTAAACTACATCAAACATAATATTTCACCATCACTGCATGTCACAGTGATGGAAAGAAAGGGTGGAGGTGTGATCCAAGCCTTGTCAATCAGACTTGAATCTGTGATTTTTTTTTTTTTAATACCAAGACTGTTGAGAGAGGTGAGAGGAGGATAAGAAAAAGTGGTGGGAAAGGAGTGAAGATGGAGCAGATGCTGTTAATGCCTCACCCATATGCTACGGATTTCATCACCATTTTCACACAGCTGCATCTCTTTGTTGAAGGACTGTCCTCAGGATGCCAAATTTGCATGTGTACACATACAGCTGAAAGAGCCTGGGAATTTACATATCCCAAGCAGCACCTGTTAATTGGGACAATGCTGAAGGAGATCAACTCCATCTCCAGAGTCCCACTGAGGGATGGAGCCAAAGTCACCTTCTGTAGGGCTCTGCTTGGTTTCACAACTTTTCATCTTTGCTTAACTCCCTTCCCTTCCCTGTCTCCAGTCTCCACCCCTTGATGAGATTCTTCCAGGAACACATCTTAATAAATCACTTTCAGGGTCTGCTTCTGGAAAATCTAATCTAAGACACCTGAAAAGCCAGCAGCTCTCTCTTGTTCCTCGTGGATAACAGTGCTTGAGATATAAAGTAAACAAGTGGGTGGATGGATCAAATCTCTGCTTCCAACCACTCCAGCCCCTCCAACAGATGAACTGATACTTTCCCATTCCTGCCAAAGTTAGGCTGAGTTTGATTTCTGTTACTTGCAACTAAGAGACGTAATTCACCAGGGTGAGGTACAGTGACTTCTTTCCTTGCTCTACTTAACAACAGACCTTGCAGATAAGTGAGAGATGTCCATGATATCATAAGTCAGACGTATTTTCGAAATAAAGTTATCAGAAGACCACTGTCACGTTCATTGTTCCTTGGATGCCGTGTACCCAATTTATGATTTACATTTTCCACTAGAGTTTACCATATTGTTTCCAAACTTTTCTACAGTACAAACACCAGAAAAATTTCAATCTACCTTGACATATTCCATAATATGTACCACATATATGTTAAGAAAGAAAAAGAGATGAGAGAACAAAATCTTTCTAACATGCAAATCAACTCCTGTCAGGCCAAGTTTAAAGGTCTTCAATACCTCTTCCTTGTTCCCAAGATAAGGTTCATACTCCTTAAAATGCTCTCAATAGCTTAATTATGTGATGTCGGGTGCAACTATCAATCACGTTCTTCCCACTCCACCTCCATAATCCAGTCACAGTGGACACTTTCAGTCCCTTGAGAGACATGCTCTTTCTTGGCCTTACACCTTTGTTCCTCCTCTTCCTCCACATGCTCATACTCCAGCTTCTCTTTTCACTTGGATTACTCCTTTTTAGGTCTCAGGACTAGGCCAAGACATTACTTCTTCCAGAAAGTTCCACCTTCCACCTCTCCTGGGTGCTCCCATTGTTCCTTTTATTTCTCTAAAATTTCACATATCACCCTCTAGTGTGATTAAACGTGTTTATTTGGAATAAGAATATATGACCCTTGAGGTAAAATTATGTCTGTTTGTTCAATGCCATATTGCTGGAGTCTAACAGTACCTGGATCATAACAGATTTATAATATTTTTTAATGAATAAAAAAGGAAAAAGAGAGAGATGTTGAGAGAGGAGAAATTATGGTTTTTTGAACACCAGTATAGCTGGAACACTAAGTTCCAAACAGGAAATATCTCCTTAGAGAAATGCCTTGATGAGTAAAAGATGTTTTCACCCCAGCATATGTCTCCCTCGGTGTCAACTCTTTATGACAGCTAACATAACCATAAAATATGTGCTCAGCAATAACTCCTGTGATTTAACAATAGGATCCAGAGTGACTTAGCTATGATACCTGGCTTCTCTCCCACAGAAAGGTACCTAAGTTCCCTTGGAAAAAAGACAGCTGAGATGAGGATACCCGCTGCCGAGAGACTTGGGTCAGTTACTTAACCTCTTTATCATTATATTAAATTATGGATTAATGTTCAGAGGCAGATAGCTGTAAATAATGCTCTTTAAAACAATTTCACTTCCAACCTTGTCTCATTTAATAACCAGATAGATTAAGAAATAAGGAGACGCTGACTTACAGAACAAAGTGCAAGACTGAAAGTCGGAAGTTCATGTAGTGAAAGAAGAAATAGCACTAATCCGTGTATGCTATCTTACCAAAGTGCTGTGAGAAACTTATTGTCAGTTTATTATCAAGTTTCACCCTGACCAGGATCATTATGCTGGATGTTATATCCTCAAAATATCTTCAGAAAGAGAAGATATGAGCATGGTACTGCCCCCCCTCTACGCAGCTTCCTTGATTGGCCTCACTAACTCATCAAGATGTTCTTTTCCATGAGACAGAGTCACTCAGAAGGCTCCTCATTGCATTCCTCCAGCAGTCTCTGTTGTCCAGTTAAACTTGCCACCACGGAAGATAAAACTGCTGTGTCACTCTGACTTTTCTGCTCAACTAGTGATAAACAATTCATTACCTTTTGGGATCTCAAACACTTATCTCCCTACCATTACTGATCTCCATCTGTCAGTACTCACAGAACTACTCACCATATGCCAAGCTCTTAGAGCACACAGGCCATCTACAGAACCAATGGAAATAGCTACTCACCCATGCTGATTTTAAGCAGCATTTACTTCTTGGGGATTACTCTTTGTCCTCTTTACTATCACATTATGGATGGTCTCAATGCTCACAGGTGGGGATAGTGCCTAAAATGTTGTCTCCTAGTCAGCTCAATCCAATCCATCTCTACAGAGAGGAGGGTTGGTCATCACCCAGGCAAAAGTATCAATAAGGTGTCTTTGTTTACACAAAAGAATGAGAATCACACCACACATTTCATTCATTTTTAAATATCTTGATCAAAGCTCAGTTGACAAAGAATATTTGAAAATATGGCCTTTGTCCTTAACCTCTTTGCTTTTCATCTCATCATCAATCTTATCAGGAAAACAAAAAAAATCCCTTTTGTCTCCCAAATTCCTTGGTCCTTCATATTTCCTCTATTATCTCAAAATTCAGCCCAGGGTTTTCTAAAATTCAATCATTTGTATCCTACCTTCACAACTTTTGCCAACTGTACTCTTATAGATGATGATGGATATGTAGGTAGGTAGGTAGATGGATAGATAGATAGGAAACATACAGGTACATAGATTTGGAAAGATAGATATATCAGGAGATAGGTAGATATAGATATTGATAAATACAAATATAGGTAGATAATCTGTTTTGAACTAACCCACTTTTTATAACCTTTTATTTGTCCTAAGCAATAATGGCCATAGGCAACTTACATATTCTTCTGATATATATTAAAAAAAATCAAACTATTATGTATAAAATAAATAAGACACAAAAGCATATTTTACAGCACAGGGAATATAGCCATATAGCCAATATTTTATAACTTTAAGTGGAGTATAAAAATACTGAATCACTATATTGTACACCTGAAACTAATATAATATTGTAAATCAACTATAGTTTGAAAAAAATAATGAAAATAATTTACATTTCTTGATATTAATATGTTTAATTTGTTGACTTCTCCATGTTTGAATATTTATCAGGGATTCCTCTCTTTTGATAGTATATTGACATTCATTTATCATAGATGCATAAGCTTGATGACATATGGCATAATTTATCTGTTCCTCTTTTACCAACATTCAGGTTATTACTGGATTATTGTCATTAAGATGAAACTTTAATAAGCAACTAGTTCCATTAAAAAAAAATAAAATTGAAAATGACCCAGCACATTTAAAATGATCTTAACCGTGAGTATAACACTTTGAGAAACAATGACTCATGCCATTGGTTCTCAATACTGGAATATCAGATCACCTGAGAAGAATTATTTTATTTTAAGAAGACTTAATTTTAAATTCTAATGTCTAGATCTCACCCCAGACCTTTTAAATCCGAACGAGAATATCTGAGAACAATGACATGTCTAAAAGAGAAAAAATAATCATGCAGAAGCTTCTCATTCTAATCTATGAGGTGTGTGAAAACCTCAAGATAAACATTTCCAATAAAAAATGTCTAACTTTGCACTTCTTCCTTTCCATCAGGAATTTATGAACTAGCATTCAACTTCTACACCAATCAATGGTTCTAACAAAACTTCTCATTTTAAAAAGATCCGTTGTGGGTTATTTTGCTACAAAATTTAATTTTTCAAAGTTCATTTAAACTGAATGAAAGAAAATCTTTATAGAGAAATATACAGCTCTTAATGTTCCTCCACATGTATGCATGGCTATAAGTCCTCTAAGAACAAGACCTTTACCTTTCTCACATCTATGCATCTATTTATCTGAAGTTTCAAGCAGTGTCTGGCACACAGCAAATCCTCAAAAAATGGTCATCACATAAATAAATGAATAAGTAAATACACATAGCTCTAATAATAGAAAGGATACAAATTACGTCAAAAACATTTAACATCTCTTCCTCTCTCACTTGAACCTCATCATCTCTACTGTGTTTATTGTGAGGCTTTCTGATATAATTTGAAAGATAAAAACTAGAGTTTTCTAATATTTTATCCCCTACTAAAAAGTAAAGTTACAGTGAGAGATTAAATGCCTCCTTAATAATCTGTTTTAACTGTGTATGTTTTAATGTTTGCAGTCTGAGGAGCTACCATCAATTTCAGAAGAGGTAATTGCTTCTAACCATTATAGCTGAACTGGCAACATTTCACTCATATCCAAGCCACTGTCCGGTGCCCAGTACATAGTAAGTGCTCAATAAATCTGTCACTCGTATTTGAACAAACATGATGTGGGATATAATCAAAACACTTTTCACTGGTTTCCCCTGCCACTGGATGAAAGCTCTGGAAGGCTCCGTCCACATCTTCTGCAGTCTTTTAGTCTTCCCAGTTGCATTTAACCTCCAAAGGACTCATTTTCATCATCTGTAAAATAAAGGGCTGGTACTACATACTAATGTCTCCATTTTTCTTCTAACATCTTCTCTCTCTCTTTTTTTTGTGTGTGTGTACAATTCACTAAGTAAGCACATTCATAGCTCTTAAGTACACTCATATTGTTTCTCTAACATCCTAATAGTATGATTTAAAATTTTCTGTATTGGATCTGGATATGTCTTAACTTTGTTTTTTAATTCATAATTTCAAGAAACAGGATGACACTTTGCATTTTCATAGAGATCCTGCTATGAGTATAAATATTGATCTCACCCACCTTTTTCAGCAAAGACAGGGTCTGTGCACACAGTAGATCTTGACAGAGTTGAAATTATTGACCTACAGAGAATGACATACAATCTGCCTGATGATTTTAATGTTCTCTTGTCAGGCACTTGCCTCTTTCCTTTGATTTGAGAAGGTTTTAGTTTCCATTTCATTGACATATGCATTCAACATGATTTCTTCTTCTCCATCAAAATTTTGCACCAAATCTGCAAATAAGGGTAGTACTTTTTATACAGCTGACAGAGAGATATATTGGAATCTTCCCTCATGACCGTCAAAAATTTCTCACATAAAGAGCTGGTGCTCACGTTTTCTGAGCTTCATAAGCAAGTGACTACAAAATACTGGCAACTCGTATTATGGTGAGGTCTCTGAGGCATCACTGGCTGCTGCAATTGCATTGTCCCTGATTGATGTTCTTTTCTTCAGAATTAAACCAGAACCAATTCCTGCCATATGTTGCAGACAAAGGACAAAACAGTGTTAGAGTCTTCTATCCTCCACTTCATATCTGAAATGCAAACTTTAGATTTTCTTATCTTGAAGAGAAATGTCAGACAGAAGTCTTTTTGGTTCCATATTGCTGAGTCAGTTATGTAAAATGCAAACTAAAAATTCCATTCTACTTCCTAGAACCAAATGAAAGGAAAACACAGCTTTGGTGAGTAATGGCAAAAAATTGAACCATATCCTGAGGGGACAGAAAGGATAAACATGGCACTGTATTGTTCAGAGCAGCTCTATTATGGGATGCAGGTGTCACTGGCACCCATTCCTATCAGAGAGTACCTATTAGACTAGAAATAGGAATGTGTAGGTGGTGAAAAATCATCCTCATGTGAAACCAGCATAAAATCCATTGCCCTTTGTTTTTATTTTGGGGAAAAATAGCCAAGAGGTTAATAAGGAACTAAGGACATTAGATCACATTCTTCTTTTTACCCATATTCATTTACTTATTCCTTATTTTGTATTATAGATGGTTATTAGGCTGATGTATATCAGCACTGTGTTAGCCTTTGGCAACACAACTATAAGTGAGGCAAAGTGTGTAGCCAGCAATAAGCTGAAATCAAGTTGAGAAATAGTCATCCATACAGATTAGTATAATATAAAACTTTGGAGATCATGATCCCTGGATTAAATTTTGCTTCACTTTAATATTAAACAGAAATTTAATTAGCTAGATAATACCATGTCACACTTGTAAACTTTGTTCTTTGCTACATACAGACTTACATATGTGTCCATATTAATTACCAAATGATGAGTGTAAATTAAACTTTGAGGGAAGGAGATAAGAATGGTGTGGAAGCGGGAATGGTGTCATGTCAAACAGAGGAACTTGCATGAGCAAAGGCTCAGTGAAATAGTTCCGTGTACTGAGCAGATTACCAGCTGTTTTGAGTGACCAGAATGTAGAAGAAATTAAGTAAGAGGATCATATAATTTATTATCCAAAATGGGACACTTTTGAAAGTGAAAGAGGATGTCAAAATAATTAAAATTATATAATTTAAAATATTTATATATTGACATAAAATTATTATTATTTTTTAAATATCGGTGGATCTACAACACAAGTCTGAAATAACTATTTCTGGAAATAAAACTCTTTCAAAAAGTAAAATAGGGCTTCCCTGGTGGTGCAGTGGTTGAGAGTCCGCCTGCCGATGCAGGGCACAGGGGTTCGTGCCCCGGTCTGGGAAGATCCCACATGCTGCAGAGCAGCTGAGCCCGTGAGCCATGGCCGCTGAGCCTGTGCGTCCAGAGCCTGTGCTCCGTAATGGGAGAGGCCACAACAGTGAGAGGCCCGGGTATCGCAAAAAAAAAAAAAGAAAAAGTTAAAATAGGATAATCTATGTACATTAAAGCAAAAAAAAAAAAAAAACACCATTGATTATCTGAATGTTACAAATATAACAAAAGCATAATAATTATTCCTGATACAAATGTTTGAGTTTAACCAGTTGGCAATATTAAATACTTCTCCCTTTACCCCCTGAGACCCAAAAGTTGAACAATCCCTAGCCATCTTTTTTTTTTTCTAATTAACAAATACTCTGCATTGTGTCTTTGAAAAGGAAGTGATAGTTAAAAGGTAGGTGATAGTAATATTATGCCTAGAAAGACATGGCTGAAGGAAGATGGTTATTATTGATCATCTTTCAGATTTAGCTATGTATTATAAAGAGAACTCTAATAATATACAGGCCACTTATCATTACTAGAAAAGCTGGAAGTACAAAGTAGAGTAAACCTATCCCAGCTTATTTGAATGCAACTTTTAATAACATTTTAATTAATAAAATGAAAAATCCTGAACAAATACTAAACCAAGAAGGGCTCTCTGACAGCCTTCATAAGCTTGAATTGTTCTAGGCAAAGTGGCTAGAAAAGCAGCTGACAAGGGTGTGATAAGATACAAAGCTGGACAAGGGAGCAAAGGCCAGATCCAGATCCTAGAGGACCTCAAACACCACGCAAGGAAACTTGGAATTAACCAAGGGGAAGCCAGTGAAGAACTGCAGGGAGATATATACAATAGAATATTACTCAGCCATTAAAAGAAATGAAATTGGGTTATTTGTAGTGAAGTGGATGGACCTAGAGTCTGTCATACAGAGCAAAGTAAGTCAGAAAGAGAAGAACAAATACCATATGCTAACACATATATATGGAATCTAAAAAAAAAAAAAAAAAGCTTCTGAAGAACCTAGGGGCAGGATAGGAATAAAGACGCAGATGTAGAGAATGGACTTGAGGACACGGGGAGGGGGAAGGGTAAGCTGGGATGAAGTGAGAGAGTAGCATTGACATATATACACTACCAAATGTAAAACAGATAGTTAGTGGGAAGCAGCCACATAGCACAGGGAGATCAGCTCAGTGCTCTGTGACCACCTAGAGGGGTGAGATAGGGAGGGAGGGTGGGAGGGAGACGCAAGAGGGAGGAGATATGGGGATGTATGTATATGTATAGCTGATTCAATTTGTTATACAACAGAAATGAACACACCATTGTAAAGCAATTATACTCTAATAAAGATGTTAAAAAAAATGAACTGCAGGGAGAACTGTGTTTAGTTAGAACCCTCTGGCAGCTTCTGGAACATGAATTTTGAGGAAGCAGAGCTATTATATTGTTATACAGAGACAGCAAACTGGAGACCCATGAGCTGCCTCCAACCCACATGCATGTATGTTTTTTGTTTTGTTTTGTTCTTTGCTTGCTCAATGCTAACATGCACTGTACTTAAACTGAATTCACAGTCTAAGCAATTAAAAAGTAGGAAATTTCACATACAATTTGGATTGCTGGGTCTATTGAAAAACTGGAAGATCTGGGGTTATAAGCTTGATTTTCTGGATGACAAACAACAGTTGACAAAAACTGAGTGGCCGTTGCCCTTCAGAGTGTGGGATACTATCCAACTTGACTGCCTGACCTGCTTTTACTAACCACACACAAAATGCCTGGGCCTGTCGCACGAGCTGAGAACTTCCAGTATACACTACCTTTGACATGAGCAACACTTGATAAAAATGGTCAGAAGAAAACATGTACCTGAGCCAGGAATGCAATTCTCAGCAGATGTCTCAACTTAATGGCACAAAAGTGTAGACTAGACAAGCTTTAGGTATGGACAGGGGTAATGCCCATTCATACAATCACCTCAAACATTATTTTGACCTTGTGACAGCATCACACAATTTAACTCTGACAGTAAAAGACCCAAATATAGAGCAATGTCTCCCTGAAATTACAAGCTGTACCTTTCCAGAAGGAGATATCATTTCATTTCTAGTTCATGGGCAACTCCAACGTAACTAGGGCAGAAGAAATCCACTCACCTCCTCTTTCCTTTGGCCCAGTGCTTCACTGAGATATGGACCATGTAGGGTTTCAAAAGGAGTTTCCCAAATGAAGCCACAAGCCATTACCCTTTCTAGCCCTGACAGAAGAACAACGTACTATACTGGTCATTAACTCCTCTTTTCCAGGGCCCATGTAATTTGTGGCTTTCTCTTTTCTGAGTACTTATATAATGATTATTCATTTCATTAAGACTTTGAGCCACATAAAAAGAAATGAAATTGAGTTATTTGTAGTGAGGTGGATGGACCTAGAGTCTGTCATATAGAGTGAAGTAAGTCAGAAAGAGAAAAACAAATACCAGATGCTAACACATATATATGGAATCTAAAAAGAAAAAAAGATTCTGATGAACGTAGGGGCAGGACGAGAATAAAGACGCAGTCGTAGAGAATGGACTTGAGGACACAGTGGGGGGAAGGGTAAGCTGGGTCGAAGTGAGAGAGTAGCATTGACATATATACACTACCAAATGTAAAACAGATAGCTAGTGGGAAGCAGCCGCATAGCACAGGGAGATCAGCTCGGTGCTTTGTGACCACCTAGAGGGGTGGGATAGGGAAGGTGGGAGGGAGACACAAGAGGGAGGAGATATGGGGATATATGTATATGTATAGCTGATTCACTTTGTTATACAGCAGAAAGTAACACACCATTGTAAAGCAATTATCCTCCAATAAGAATGTTAATTTTTTAAAAATAAATAAATAAAAATAAAAACAGATGTATGTTCTAACATGAAAAAAAAAAAAAACTTTGAGCCAAAAAGAAATTATGTTATTATAGAATGTGGAAGAGTAAAATAAAAAGGGCATATGCTTTATGCCAATTATACTGTACCCTTGTGGTCCTCTTGTGTAAATGTTACAGGCCACAGGAAGAATGCTTAACTCCTTTCTATGTTTTATAAGGCCTTTCATGATCTGCTTACCTCACTATAGACCCTTCTACAGACCCTTCTGACCCAAACTCAGTCTCCAATCGTACTTACCTGTTTTCATTTCCTCAAACCCATCATGTTCTCCCTTCCTGAGCTCTGAACATGCTCTCCCCTCAACCTAGAACACTTTCACAACCACCCATCTCATTGTTGTGTATTATCTATTGCTGTATAACAAATTAAGCAAACTTAGCAACTTTACACAAGTCATACTTATTATCTCACAGTTTCTGTGGGTCAGGAATCTAAAAACAGCTCAGCTAGGAGGTTCTGGCTCAGGGTTTCTCATGAGGTTTCAGTCAAGCTGTTGGCCAGGACTGCTGTGTCTTGGGATGGAGAATCCACTTCCCAGATGGCGCACTCAGATGGCTACAGGCAGCAAATCTTAGTTCCTTGCTAGCTATTGGCAAAGGCCTCAGCTCCTTGTCATATGGGTCTCTCCACATGATGGCCTGAGGGTCCTAACAGCATGCCAGCTGAATTCTCCCAAAACTAGTGATCCAAGAGAGAACAAGGTAGAAGCCTCATGTCCTTTATGACCTGATCTTGGAAGTGAAACATCATCACTTTGGCCATATTCTTTTTTTTAAAATGAGTCACTAAGTCTACACTCAAAGGAGGAAAATTAAGCTTCACCTCTTGAAGGGAATGTCAAAGAATTTGTAGGAACATTTTAAACCACCACAGCCTTGAGAGAGCCAAATTTCAGCCTGGATGATTACTTCCTTGGTTAGTTTTTGTAACTCTCTCAAGACTGGGCTGGTATCTCCGCTAGCTCTCAGGAGGTAACTCTCTTAACAGGTACTATTTTTGGAACCATTCCTTATTCACTGGTCTGTCTTTTGCAGTAGAAAGTAAACAACACGAAGGCAAGGACTATGTCTTGCTCACAGTTGTTCCCCCAAGCCTGGCACAGTGTTTGGCCTTTGGTAGGCATTCAGTCAAAGTTTGTTGAAGAATGAATCATGCCACTTAGAGAGGCACTTTTCCTACCTTCCCACATAATAAGCAGGGGAAGAAAGGGGGAGAAATAAGGTTTATTATGCACCTCCTGTTGTGCATTGCACTTTGTATATATAATCTCATTTAGTGATAGATGTAACCTTTGGTAGAAGCATAATTATGTGGTGGGAAAGAATGAAGAATTGTAATTTTACACTCTCCTGCCTCTTATTACTGCGGAGTCTTGGGCAGCTTATTTAGACTCTTGGAACTTCAGTTTCATGTGAAAAAAAATTAAAAGATATAATAATAATTGCCATGACAACTAACATGGTTTTAGTGAGGATCAAATAAGACAATGTAAATGAAAAGAAGGTACAAACCATAAAACACCATACAAATATAATACATAAATATTATAATTTCTCAAATTCCTTAGAGTATGGATGATATTGCCAAGCATGAAGAAGATGCTTCCATCTTTGGAAACTTAAGCAAAGGTAAAACTCTTATTGCAGTGATAACCAATATATATATATATATTTTTTTTAGCATTTCTTTCTTTTTAATTTTTTTTTGAATTTTTGAATTTTATTTATTTTATACAGCAGGTTCTTATTAGTTATCCATTTTAGATGCCCAGTTAAATTTGAATTTATGATAAACAACGAATAGATATTTTAGTATAAGTATGTTCTAAGTAGGTCCTGGTCTCAGTAGGTGGACTTAGAAAAATCATCAAGGGCACCCTGTCAGATATATATTTGAGACATACAAATTTAACCGTGTGTCCTATATTTTTATTTGTTAAATCTGGCAGCCCTATTGCAATTGAACTGAATCATACTAACCTCTACAGTTACTTGTCATATAATTACTTGATCACCTTTCAAAACATCATATTCTGAGACCCATTCAGATGTTTTCTAGTAGTTGTTTATTTTAAAGGGCTGATAAAAATTATAGATTGGAAATTTATTAATGCAATCACTTTTATAATTTGATTTTATCTAATTGCCATTTATATCAATGATAACTTCATAAGGGGAAAGTATAAAAATGGGGCTTAACTCTCCAAAGATAATCATGAAATAAATAGGCCACTGTAGGCTTCTGGGAACCAGAGAGAGAAGTTTCACCCTTATGACTGGAACCAGCTGGAAATTTTTTTTTTTTTTATATTAAGGGCTTTGACCATTTAGACACAAAGAAATTTTCCATTTCAAATCCTGAACAGTTTTCTCCAATGATGTCACATCAGAGAACTGAATATTTTGGACTTGAGATGAAATCAATATCACTTTATCACAGATTGAAAGGTGAAATTTCACCCATGTTGATTTTGGACATTGACAGGCTCATTCCATCAAGGTTTCAGTGCTTTTGTTCTGCCTCTGGTGACTGCTAAAAGACAAATTCTGGGAAATTCATTCCAAATCCCAGTGAATAGTCATAATGCAGTTTCTAAGTGCAGTCCCTACAGAGAGCTTTATAGAATCTCCCTCTCACAAGGAGTCCTCCTTGTGCATCTAAACCATTCAGTGTGTGAGAGAAGACTAAATAGGATGTGGCAGTGAGCCTCAACATGTGACCTTTGTTTGCTGAGGTTCCTCAAACCTCAGGTAGGTAGTCATCTTGATGATTTCTGGCCCCTGAATTCTTCACAGGAGGATTCCAAGTCCAGCGTTTCCTGTACAGTTCCTGGTGGATTTTGATCCAAAATGAATAAGGCCCAATCCTTGACCTCAAAATTGCTGTTGGGTCAGTAGAGCTGCTGTCTCAGTCATCCCCACTTCTCCATCCATGGCTGGTGTGCTCTTTGCCCACTGCCTTGTGACCCTTAAATGGGGGAAAAAAAAACCTAGCCAGACCTGCATGGCCTATCTCAGGAGGAGGAGGGCATCTTCTTATGTGGACCCCCCTAAGCAAGTCACTCTTTTTCACAAAACAAATAAAAACAGACACACAGATCAATGAAACACAATAGAGTGCCCAGAAATAAACCCACACATAAATGGACAATTAATTTACAATGAAGGAGTCAAGAACATACAACAGAGAAAGGACAACAACATACAACATTCTCATCAATAAATGGTGTGGGACCTCCTGGAGGTCCTAATCTCAGCACCAGGACCCAGCTCTATCCAACCGCCAGCAAACTCCAGTGCTGGACGCCTCCAGCCAAACAACCAGTAAGACAGGAATAGAGCCCCACCCATTAAAAAAAAAAAGAAACAACAAAAGAATATGTTACAGACGAAGGAGCAAGGTAAAAACCTATAAGACCGAATAAATGAAGACAAAATAGGCAACCAACCTGAAAAAGAATTCAGAGTAATGATAGTAAAGATGATCCAAAATCTCAGAAACAGAATGGAGAAAATACAAGAAACATTTAACAAGGATCTAGAAGAACTAAAGAGCAAACAAACAGTGATGAACAACACAATAACTAAATTAAAAATACTCTAGGGAAGACCTTAAAGATGGCAGAAGAGTAAGATGTGGACATCACCTTCCTCCCCACAAATACATCAGAAATGCATCTACATGTGGAACAACTTGTACAGAACACCTACTGAACGCTGATAGAAGATCTCATAATTCCCAAAAGGTAAGAAACTCCCCATGTACCTGGGTAGGGCAAAAGAAAAAAGGAAAAACAGAGACAAAAGAATAGGGATGGGACCTGCACATCTGGGAGGGAGCTGTGAAGGAGAAAAAGTTTCCACACATTAGGAAGCCCCTTCACTGGTGGAGACAGGGGTGGCGGAGGGAAGCTTTGGCGCCACGGAGGAGAGCGCAGCGACAGGGGTGCAGAGGGCAAAGCGGAGAGATTCCCGCACTGAGGATCAGTGCCGACTGGCATTCACCAGCCCGAGAGGCTTGTCTGCTCACCTGTGTCTGCTCAGCTGCCGGGGTGGGTGGGGGCTGGGAGCTGAGGCTAGGGTTTGAAGGTCAGACCCCAGGGAGAGGACTGCAGTTGGCTGCGTGAACACAGCCTGAAGGGGGCTAGTGCGCCACAGCTAGCTGGGAGGGAGTCCGAGAGAAAGTCTGTAACTGCCTAAGAGGCAAGAGACCATTGTTTCTGGGTGAGCAAGGAGAGGGGATTCAGAGCACCGCCTAAATGAGCTCCAGAGACGGGTGCGAGCCGCGGCTATCAGTGCAGACACCAGAAACAGGCATGAAATGCTAAGGCTGCTGCTGCTGCAGCCACCAAGAAGCCTGTGTGCAAGCACAGGTCACTATCCACACCTCCTCTCCCAGGAGCCTATGCAGCCCACCACTGCCAGGGTCCTGTGATCCAGGGACAACTTCCCAGGAGAACACACGGCACACCTCATGGTGTTGCAACGTCACATCAGCCTCTGCCGCCACAGGCTCACCCTGCATTCCATACCCCTCCCTCCCCCGGCCTGAGTGAGCCAGAGCCCCCTAATCAGCTGCTCCTTTAACCCCATCCTGTCTGAGTGGGAACAGATGCCCTCTGGAGACCTACACGCAGAGACAGGACCAATACAAAGTTGAACCCCAAGAGCTGTGTGAACAAAGAAGAGAAAAGGAAATCTCTCCCAGCAGCCTCAGGAGCAGCAGATTAAATCTCCACAATCAACCTGATGTCCCCTGCATCTGTGGAGTACCTGAATAGACAACAAATCATCCCAAATTGAGGCGGTGGACATTGGGAGCAAAGATATATATATATTTTTTTTCCTTTTTCTCTTTTTGTGAGTGTGTTTGTGTATGGTTCTGTGTGTGATTTTGACAGTATAGCTTTGCTTTCACCATTTGTCCTAGGGTTCTGTCTGTCTGTCTTTTGTTTTTTGTTTTTTTTTAGTATAGTTTTTAGTGCTTGTTATCATTGGTGGATTTCTTTTTTGGTTTGGTTGCTCTCTTTTTTCTTTCTTTCTTTTTTTTATTACTTTTTAATTTTTTTATTTTTCAATAATTATTTTTGTATTTTAATAACTTTATTTTATTTTATTTTTCTTTCCTTCATTTTTTCTCCCATTTATTCTAGCCGTGTGGATGACAGGGTCCTTGTGCTATGACAGGGTATCAGGCCTGGGCCTCTGAGGTGGGAGAGACGAGTTCAGGACACTGGCCCACCACAGACCTCCCAGCTCCATGTAATATCAAATTGTGAGAATCTGCCATGGATCTCCATCTCAACACCAAGACCCAGCTCCACTCAACGACCAGCAAGCTACAGTGCTAGACACCCTATGCCAAACAACTAGCAAGAGAGGAACACACCCGACCCTCTGGAAGAAAGGCTGCTTAAAATCATAATAAGGTCACAGGCACCCCAAAACACACCACCAGACGTGGACCTGCCCACCAGAAAGACAAGATCTAGCCTCATCCACCAAAACACAGGCACTAGTCTCCTCCACCAGGAAGCAAACACAGCCCACTGACCAACCTTAGCCACTGGGGGAAGACACCAAACACAATGGGAACTATGAACTTGTACCCTACAAAAAGGAGACCACAAAATCAGTAGGTCAAGCAAAATGAGAAGACAGAGAAACACACAGTAGATGAAGGAACAAGGTAAAAAACCACCAGACCAAACAAATGAAGAGGAAAGAGGCAGTCTACCTGAGAAAGAATTCAGAGCAATGATAGTAAAGACAACACAAAATCTTGGAAATAGAATGGAGAAAATACAAGAAACATTTAACAAGGACCGAGAAGAAAAAAATAGCAAACAAACAATGATGAACAACACAAGAAATGAAGTTAAAAATTCTCTGGAAGGAATCAATAGCAGAATAATTGAGGCAGAAGAACAGATAAGTGACCTGGAAGATAAAATAGTGTAAATAAATACAGTAGACCAGAATAAAGAAAAAAGAATGTAAACAATTGAGGACAGTCTCAGACACCACTGAGACATTAAACGCACCAACATTCGAATTATAGGGGTCCCAGAAGAAGAAGAGAAAAAGAAAGGGACTGAGAAAATATTTGAAGAGATTATAGTTGAAAACTTCCCTAATATGGGAAAGGAAATACTTAATCAAGACCAGGAAGCACATAGAGTCCCATACAGGATAAATCCAAGGAGAAACACATCAAGACACATATTAATCAAACTATCAAAAATTAAATACAAAGAAAAATTACTAAAAGCAGCAAGGGAAAAACAACAAATAAAATACAAGGGAATCCCCATAAGGTTAACAGCTGATCTTTCAGCAGAAACTCTGAAATACAGAAGGGAGTGGCAGGGCATATTTAAAGTGATGAAAGGGAAAAACCTACAACCAAGATTACTCTACTCAGCAGGGATCTCATTCAGGTTTGATGGAGAAATTAAAAACTTTACAGACAAGCAAAAGCTAAGAGAATTCAGCATCACCAAGCCAGTTTTACAACAAAAGCTAAAGGAACTTCTCTAGGCAGGAAACACAAAAGAAGGAAAAGACCAACAATAACAAACACAAAACAATTAAGAAAATGGTAATAGGAACATACATAACGATAACTACCTTAAATGTAAATGGATTAAATGCTCCAACCAAAAGACACAGACTGGCTGAATGGATACAAAACAAGACCCATATATAGGCTGTCTACAAGAGACCCACTTCAGACCTAGGGACACATACAGACTGAAAGTGAGGGGATGGAAAAAGATATTCCATGCAAATGGAAACGAAAAGAAAGCTGGGGTAGCAATTCTCATATCAGACAAAATAGACTTTAAAATAAAGCTATTACAAGACACAAAGAAGGATACTTCATAATGACCAAGGGATCAATTCAACAAGAAGATAAAACAATTGTAAATATTTAGGCACCCAATATAGGAGCACTGCAATACATAAGGCAAATGCTAACATCCATAAAAGGGGAAATCGGCAGTAACACAATCAGAGTAGGGGACTTTAACACCCCACTTTCACCAAAGGACAGATCATCCAAAATGAAAATAAATAAGGAAACACAAGCTGTAAATGATATATTAAACAAGATGGCCTTATTTGATATTTATAGAACATTCCATCCAAAAACAACAGAATACACTTTCTTCTCAAGTGCTCATGGAACGTTCTCCAGGATACATCATACCTTGGGTCACAAATCAAGCCATGGTAAATTTAAGAAAATTGAAATCGTATTAGTATCTATTCTGACCACAATGCTATGAGACTAGATATGAAGTACAGGAAAAAATCTGTAAAAAAATACAAGCACATGGAGGCTGGACAATACACTACTTAATAAACAAGATATCACTGAAGAAATCAAGAGGAAATCAAAAAATACCTAAAACAAATGACAATGAAAAGATGACAACACAAAACCTATGGGATACATCAAAAGCAGTTCTAAGACAGAAGTTTATAGCAATACAACCCTAACTTAAGAAACAAGAAACATCTCAAATAAACCACCTAACCTTACACTTAAAGCAATTAGAGAAAGAAGAATGCAAAAGACCCAGAAGGAAAGAAATAATAAAGAGCAGACCAGAAATAAATGAAAAAGAAATGAAGGAAACAATAGCAAAGATCAATAAAACTAAAAGCTGCTTCTTTGAGAAGATAAACAAAATTGATAAACCATTAGCCAGACTCATCGAGAAAAAAGAGAGAAGACTCAGATCAATGGAATTGGATATGAAAAAGGAGAAGTAACAACTGACACTACAGAAATACAATGGATCATGAGATATTCCTACAAGTAACTATATGCCAATAAAATGGACAACCTGGAAGAAATGGACAAATTCTTAGAAAAGCACTACCTTCTGAGACTGAACCAGGAAGAAATAGAAAATATAAACAGACCAATCAAAAGCACTGAAGTTGAAACTGTGATTAAAAATCTTCCAACAAACAAAAGCCCAGGACCAGATGGCTTCACAGGCCAATTTCATCAAACATTTAGAGGAGAGCTAACACCTACCTTCTCAAACTCTTCCAAAACATAGCAGAGGGAGGAACACTCCTAAACTCATTCTATGAAGCCACCATCACCCTGATAGCAAAACCAGACAGAGATGTCACAAAGAAACTACTGGCCAATAACACTGATGAGCATGGATGCAAAAATCCTCAACAAAATACTAGCAAACAGAATCCAACAGCACATTAAAAGAATCATACACCATGATCAAGTGGTGTTTATCCCAGGATTGCAAGGATTCTTCAATATATGCAAGTCAATCAATGTGATACACCATATTTACAAATTGAAGGATAAAAAACATATGATCATCTCAAGAGATGAAGATAAAGCTTTCCACAAAGTTCAACACCCATTTATGATAAAAACTCTCCAAAAAGTAGGCACAGAGGGAACCTACCTCAACATAATAAAGGCCATATATGACAAACCCACAGCCAACATTGTCCTCAATGGCGAAACCCACAGCCAACATTGTCCTCAATGGCGAAACACTGAAACACTGAAACAATCTCTTGTTCCACTAAGTTCAGGAACAAGACAAGGTTGCCCACACTCACCACTATTATCCAACATTGTTTTGGATATTTTAGCCACAGCAATCAGAGAATAAAAAGAAATAAAAGGAATCCAAATCGGAAAAGAAGAAGTAAAGTTGTCACTGTCTGCAGATGACATGGTACTATACATACAGAATACTAAAGATGCTACCAGAAAACTACTAGAGCTAATCAATGAATTTGGTGGAGTAGCAGGATACAAAATTAATACACAGATATCTCTTGCATTCCTATACACTAATGATGAAAAATCTGAAAGAGAAATTAAGGAAACACTCCCATTTACCATTGCAACAAAAAGAATAAAATACCTAGGAATAAACCTACCTAAGGAGAGAAAAGATCTGTATGCAGAAACTGTAAGACACAATGAAATAAATTAAAGATGATACCAACAGATGGAGAGATATACCATGTTCTTGGGTTGGAAAAATCAACATTGAAAAACTGACTATACTACCCAAAGCAATGTACAGATTCAATGCAATACCTATCAAACTACCAATGGCGTTTTTCAAAGAACTAGAACGAAAAATTTCACAATTTGTATGGAAATACAAAAGACCCCGAATAGCCAAAGCAATTTTGAGAAAGAAAAATGGAGCTGGAGGAATTAGGCTCTCTGACTTCAGACTGTACTACAATGCTACAGTAATCAAGACAGTATGGTACTGGCACGAAAACAGAAATATAGATCAATGGAACAGGATGGAAAGCCAGAGATAAACCCACACACACATGGTCACTTTATTTTTGATAAAGGAGGCAAGCATATACAATGGGAAAAAGACAGCCTCTTCAATAAGTGGAGCTGGGAAAACTGGACAGCTACATGTTAAAGAATGAAATTAGAACACTTCCTAACACCACACACAGAAATAAATTCAAAATGGATTCAAGCCCTAAATGTAAGGCCAGACACTATAAAACTCTTAGAGGAAGACATCGGCAGAACACTCTATGACATAAATCACAGCAAGATCCTTTTTGACCCACCTCCAAGAGAAATGGAAATAAAAACAAAAATAAAAAAATGGAACCTAATGAAACTTAAAAGCTTTTGCACAGCAAAGGAAATCATAAACATGACAGAAATACAACCTCAGAATGGGAGAAAATATTTGCAAATGAAGCAACTGACAAAGGATTAATTTGCAAAATTTACAAGCAGCTCATGCAGCTCAATATCAAAAAAAACAAACAATTCAATCCAAAAATGGGCAGAAGACTTAAATAGACATTTCTCCAAAGAAGACATACAGATGGCCAAAAAACACATGAAAGGATGCTCAACATAACTAATCATTAGAGAAATGCAAATCAAAACTACAATGAGGTATCATCTCACACCAGTCAGAATGGCCATCATCAAAAAATCTACAAACAATAAATGCTGGAGAGAGTGTGGAGAAAAAGGAATCCTCTTGCACTGTTGTTGGGAATGTAAATTGATACAGCCACTATGGAGAACAGTATGGAGGTTCCTTAAAAAACTACAAATAGAACTTCCCTATGACCCAGCAATTCCAGTACTGGGCATATACCCTGAGAAAACCATAATCCAAAAAGAGTCATGTACTGCAATGTTCATTACAGCACTATTTACAATTGCCAGGACATGGAAGCAACCTAAGTGTCCATCAACAGATGAATGGATGAAGAAGATGTGGCACATATACACAATGGAATATTGCTCAGCCATGAAAAAAAAACGAAATTGAGTTATTTGTAGTGGGGTGGATGGACCTAGAGTCTGTCATACAGAGTGAAGTAAGTCAGAAAGAGAAAAACAAATACCATACGCTAACACATATATATGGAATCTAAAAAAAAAAATTAGTTCTGAAGAACCTAGGGGTAGGCCAGGAATAAAGACGCAGATGTAGAGAATGGACTTGAGGACACGGGGAGGGAAAAGGGTAGGCTGGGTCGAAGTGCGAGAGTAGCATTGACATATATACACTAAGAAATGTAAAATAGCTAGTGGGAAGCAGCCGCATAGCACAGGGATATCAGCTCGGTGCTTTGTGACCACCTAGAGGGGTGGGATAGGGAGGGTGGACGGAGACGCAAGAGGGAGGGGATATAGGGATATTATGTATGCATATAGCTGATTCACTTTGTTATACAGCAGAAACTAACAACACTGTAGAGCAATTATCCTCCAATAAAGATGTTAAATAAATAAATAAATAAATAAATCTTGTGGCAAAAACTGGACAGTCACATGCAAAAAAATGAAACTTGACCACCATCTTAGAAACTGTCAATCGATGTCATCAATTATTTGTGTTGTGCCACACAGGAGCATGTATTTATTTGCCCTGACACTGTTTATAAAGTGGAGGAGCATCCCTAGAGAAAAGTCTGAGTTCAAACCCAATAAGGTTAATATTGCACTGAGTACTGAGTTTGTCTTTAATACTCTAACATGAGGAAGTCAAAACAATCTCTGAAAAGAACCTTTCTACAGGCTTCTTGAACCTACACTGGCTGCTTCAAAGACAAGAAAATCAATCCTGAACTCAATCTTTTAATTTATTTTCATGGTTACTGTTTTCAAAAGGAGAATGCAATTAAAACTAATGCTATCTTAGTTCCCTTTCCTGAAAATTAACATTGATCAGATTCTATGTGAAGGGTCTGTAACATCTCTTCTGTAATTATTTTAAAATATATTAACAGGGATCTGTGTACTGTAGAACAAAAGTGTTCTGTGTCTGCAGGACAAGAGTCTGAGTTCTGGCACTAGCTCTTCCTTTTACCAACTATGTGACTTGTGGAAAATCATTTCTTCTAGTTGACCCTTTGTCTCCCTTGTAAAATGGGTACATTACTACCTCACAGTATTGATTAAGGGTCACTCAGGTCTTGCATGTTAAAGGCAAAAATTGCAATACACTTATACTAAACTATTATGATTACTACTCAAGTTCTTACAAAATATAATTAACACAAACCACACAAATCAGAATCACTGGGACTCAACACAAATATGTTATAATGCTTATCGTCATTATGCTATGAAATAAACGTCAGAGTACTCCAAGGGATAAATAGCTTATAGCTTCTTACATTATAAGAAAGGTTATTTCTTTCATTTTTAGATGACAGCCAAAGAAAGAGGAATGAAACATCTGAGATTCACTACTTAACACTAAATTTATTTAATAATTATACCTCCAAATGATCCAAAATGATCAGAAACTGAGATATGGTACACATACTTCTGTCTTCTTTTCAAATGCAGCTTACTTTGCTAATGTACTGATAGAATATCAAACCAGCCTTACTGTTTGTCATAAGTATTCTCTAGACTTCATTTTTATCAACAATTTCTCTGATGTCTCAACATACTGTTATATAGGAAATGATTCACTGCTGCTAACTTTAATTTAGTCCTTGCCAAAACCGGTTAGCTATGAACTCTGACACTTTTTTCTGAACTTCTAAATTTCAGTTCAGATGGCATTTTTAATGGGATAGGGAGGGTGGGAGGGAGACCCAAGAGGGAGGAGATATATGGATATATGTATACATATAGCTTATTCACTTTGTTATACAGCAGAAACTAACACACAATTGTAAAGCAATTATACTCCAATGAAGATGTTTAAAAAAATTCTATTGCTATAGTATAAATCTGCCTTCAACAACCCAAGTACTGGATTAATTGGAGCTATACAATAAAGCATGTGCTGTGCACAGGGAGTAAATAATACTTAGACAGATGCATAAAAATGTCAGGCTTCATTTTTATTAGCCATCATAGAGTCATGAATTTCACAACACTATAAAACTTGGTCCTTCTTCCAGCTCCGACTGGGCTAAACCACATGCTCACCCTTTATTTCAGATCATGAAACTGATAACATTTATATCCAGATCTATGCCAGAGGATATAAAATTTTCCTGAAGTTGGGGGGAAGCCATCTGTTACCCCGTTAGAAGGGCTGGACCAGCTGCATGCTCATAATTGTCATCTGTAATTGCTAGATGGAAGGGAAATGAGAAATTACCTTTTTGACAGAGGCATGAAACTTCAACAGGATCCTGTTTTTGTTGGCTCAGAAAGTTACTATTTCAGAGGTTAACATTTCTTGGGGTTACCTAGAACAAAAAGGAAAATACAATCAAGGATGCAAAGATATCCTTAAGAAAACAAGCCCAAGTTCCTTTTGACAAACATTTCTTTACCCTCTTCTTCCTCTAAATAGCTAAGATAAATGTTGTTCATTCCACGTTCAACAAATATTTATTGATCAACTTGTAAGTTTCTTTCATTCTTCAAGGTACAAGTAGAAGTGGATAAGGCTCAGTCCCTACATTCAAGGAGCACAATGTCTTTAGGAAAGAAAAATGTATAACCAAGCAATCAGAAAACAATAGGATACTATAGAAAAGGCTTTCTGAATGCTATTGGAGCACAGAAGCTTCAGTGATTTATATTGCTAGTACTTCAATAAATATTTCAGAGGAAGCAACACTTAGCCTGAGTCTTGAAGGTTAGATAAAAGACAAGGAGATGCTATTCTAGAAAAAGAAATTGATATGCAAAAACACAGACTATGAAAAGGCATAATACCTTTAGGAAATAACAAGTAATTACAGTTGACCCTTGAACAACACAGGTTTGAATTGTGCAGATCCACTTATACGCCGATTTCTCTTCCATAGTAAATACTACAATACTACAAAATCCACGATTAGTTGAATCCGTGGATGTGGATCCATGGATAAGGAGGAACTGGGTTTGTATGGAGGGCCAACTGTAAATTATCCACAGATTTTTGATTGCAGGGAGGACTGGTGCCCCTAACTCCCTCCTTGTTCAAGGGTCAACTGTAATTATATTCGTCTGGATGATAGTTTTCATAGACGAGATTATTGACTTTCACCTCTCTAAAGAGACCAGCAAAATAACCTGTTTGATCAAACAAAGTTTACTGTTTACTGCCGGAAGTGGGGGGCCAATTCAGACCTTGACGGAATCTTAGTAGTATGTTGGAAGGGGGAGTCAAAGTGACATTTGTAAGGTTTGGGGGTGTAGTTTAAGGCATGCCTTTTAATAAGGGGTCTGACTGATACTGAACAAGGTTCACAATGTAATAGTGTAAGATTAATGTATAAAGTAAGGGGGAGACTTTGAAGACAGTCTTTGAAGAGTAAACAAACATTTGATGAGCCCAGCTGAGTAATCTATTATTCTGAGAAGAGGTTATATACCTAATGAAAATAAATCTATTGTTCAGATCAGTAAATTCAAGAGGTTCTGAAATAAAACAATAGTTATTTTCAACTTCATATTCTTGGGCAAATGTTTCCTGGAATAACAAAGTTAGATTAATGCAGAAGTTGTAAAGTAAAATCCTGTTAATGTACAATAGATTGTGAGCTGCATGGAAGTAAATTGTTTCAGTATCAATAAGCAGATGAAGTTTGAAATAGAACTTGGGGCTGCATTGTGACAATCCTTATATGCCATCTTGAAGAATTTGAAATGGGCAAAGAAAGGAGAGGGAGCAGTCTAGACCCCATGTTAAAATGCTTTGCAAAAACTGAAACACTTGGACTTCCCTCGTGGCGCAGTGGTTAAGAATCCCCCTGCCAATGCAGAGGACACGGGTTTGAGCCCTGGTCCGGGAAGATCCCACAACTAAGCCCGTGCGCCACAACTACTGAGCCCGTGTGCCACAACTACTGAAGCCCACGTGCCTAGAGCCTGCGCTCTCTGACAAGAGAAGCCACTGCAATGAGAAGCCCATACACTGCAACAAAGAGTAGCCCCCACTCGCCACAACTAGAGAAAGTCTGCGTGCAGCAACGAAGACCCAACGCAGCCAAAAAAACAAAATCAAAAGCAAAAAAAAAAAAACGGAAACATTTAATTCTTATAGCAATCCTGTAAGACAGATATTATTATCTCCACATTCCAGATAATAGTGAGACTTAGAGAAATTGTACTTAAAAAGTAATCCTTGCCCAATGTCTTTTAAAGAATTCATGGAGCCAGATTTCAAATCTATTCCAGTTGACTACAAAATCATTTTGCTCTTTCCTTTACACAATGCTGCTTCCAGTAGATTGTAAGGTAGGGATGCAAAATGAAAAGATTTCTCTGTAGAGATGACTATTTAAAGGGTGGATCCATGGACTACCTGGCTGCTTATTAGAAATGCAGACTGTTCACGCTCACCCCAGAACTACTGAATCAAAATCTGCTAACAGGTGAATGCTATGCATATGGGCATTTGAGAAGTGCTGTTTTAGAGGACTCTGCAGAGTCCTTGAGTTGCCAACGCCATGACAGTAATTCATGTTACACAATGGAATTTTCTGCAGCCCTCCAGCTTGCAGCCCTGTCCTTTTTTCCCCGTATCTTCCTCAACTGTGATAAAAAACAAAAGTAACAGAAACTTTGTTAGCATAATACCCTATAAAAACTGCTATGGAAGTGCAGCCAACAGAGTGAGAGAAATATTGCCTTCCTTGTACGTGTTCCTTAAGACTAAAAACGTGCGTCTGCTCCTAGTTGGACAGTAAGGATCTGGGGCTCATCTCCAGGGCAGAACTGAGACTGTGGATTAGGTGATAAGGGAAGGGGCAGAAGGGTAGAAAAGACCAAAGGAAAGATGGGAAGAAGAGGAGAAGGGGGGAGAACAAGGATAGAGACCAGAATTCCAAGAGATTACTAGCTACCCACAAAGAGGCATTACTATGGACTTTTTGGGAAAACAAATATTTTATCATCTGAATCCATCTGTGCTGGCAATCATAAGATCATATACTTTCCTTTCTGATAATCATCTGTATCTGCACTGTAACAATTTTTTTTTGCCACTTTCACATGGAGAACTCATAGAAATGGGACCCAAAAAGTGGCCAGAGCATGGAGTATTACTCAACCATTAAAAAGAATGAAATAATGCCATTTGTCGCAACATGGATGGACCCGGAGATTGTCATACTAAGTGAAGTAAGTCAGACAGAGAAAGACAAATATCATATAATATTGCTTATATGTGGAATCAAAAAAAATGATACAACTAGGAGCTTCCCTGGTGGTGCAGTGGTTGAGAGTCTGCCTGCTGATGCAGGGGACGTGGGTTCATGCCCCGGTCCGGGAAGATCCCACATGCCACAGAGCGGCTGGGCCCGTGAGCCATGGCTGCTGAGCCTGCGCATCCGGAGCCTGTGCTCTGCAATGGGAGAGGCCACAACAGTGAGAGGCCCACGTACCACAAAAAAAATAAAATAAAAAAAAGATACAACTTATTTACAAAACAGAAATAGACTCACAGACTTAGAAAACAAACTTATGGTTACCAAAGGGAAAAGGTGGAGGGGAGGGATAAATTGAGAGTTTGGGACTGACATATACACACTACTATATTTAAAATAGACAGCCAACAAGGACCTACTATATAGCACAGGGAACTCTGCTCAATATTCTGTAATAACCTAAATGGGAAACAAATTTGATAAAGAATAGTTACATGTATATGTACAACTGAATCACTTTGCTGTACACCTGAAACTAACACAACATTGTTAATCAACTACACCTCAATATCAAATAAAAATTTAAAAAATAAAATAAGAATAAAAAAGTGGCCAAAGCAGGCACAGTTTTTCACTCTGTTTTCTCTGGGAGTCTGAATAATGATAACTCACATTTGTATAGTGCGTGACAGTTTACAAAGGCTTTTCTCACACTTTATTACACTGTTTTTATATCTTACAGCTAAGAAAATGGATATTCAAAGACAATAAGCATCCTTTCCAAACTTTCTGTGCCCAAGAATTAAGTGCCATGCCTTCTAACTCCAAACCCCCTGTTCTTTCTACTACTCCAATGCCAATATTCCATCATAGCTAGTCTCTGTCCCCCTTCACCTCTCCTTCCTCCCCCTCCCCTTCTCCCTCTCTCTCCCTCTCTCCTCCTTGTGGTTTGGATATTTTTAAAGCTAAAGGAAAATAAAAATGAAGCAGCTATTTCTAACCAACATATTACATTAGTTTACCTTTTTATTTTCATTGTCTTCTTTATGGGAACAAAATTCTTATCATTCCTCCGTCACCAATTTTTGTAAATTTAACATTATTAGTACCTCCCATCACAAATTATAGATACTGCCATTAGTCCTACTGACACTAAATAGGACTGGTTGACTGTGACTGCAGGTCTCAAAATAAACTAGGTCTTATTTTTTTTACTTTTTATTATTATCACATACCAGCATTATTTGTTAAGTCCATAATCAGAAGCTAATGTTTGGCACTGAGAGAAAAAACATCCATGCACATCTCTCTGAGCACTTTGAAATATATTGCCAACAACAACAAAAAGGTTATTCAAGAAAAAAATGTTTTCCTCCTTAGGAAACTTTTCTTTGATATGTAAGGTATTGATTACTTATCCAGCTACAGAGCTTGAGGCAAACTTACCACTGAAATAGCTATAATAAAGCAATCCATAGAACTAATTTTGGCAATAGTAAAAAAATAAATATGGGTAATAATCTACATAGAGATTTTTAAAGAAAACCCTCGTGGGATTATCATCATCACTCCCTTTTTTAGTACCAATGTGTTGTTGAAGAGAGCAAACATTTGACTTCCTCGATGGTTGTTTTAGTTTAATATAGAAGCACATTTATACAAAAATAAACTCAACAGTTTTACACTGATGCTCAAGCTTACAGATTGTACTTTACCTGCCTCTTTAAAGGATTTACCGAAAATTTAATGCAGTGGTATTGATTCCTAAGCAAGAAATATGTGGATCCCCTTATCTATGTCTTTTTAAAAAATAATTTATCAGAATGAAATGAAAAGGCATTTTAGCAATTTTCCAGAATAAATGCCTACACTCAAGTAAGGTTCCAATAAATATCCTTAATTCCTAGAGAAACTACATGAATGGGGTACTTAAGCTGAAGAGATTGCCTTCAAAAATTGTATTTTGTTCATAAAATTGTCATAAATAGTATGACAGAGTGAAGTTATCCATGAATGAAAGAAGAAACTATGTCTTGTTTATTTTTGCACTTACAGAGTAGTACCTGGTTTAGATAGGATATTTAATATACATTACACTGAACTGAATAAATACCGATATACTGAGCTCTATTTTTTCCAACATACCCAGAAGATCAGAAACAACTAAACATGAAATAGTCACTAGCGTGCACAAGTAGACACACACACACACACACACACACACACACACACACACCCAGACACCTGACTCTCTCTTGATTTTCTAGCCCTACACTTGCTTTCTATGGCTAGACAAGAGCTTTCCCAGCCACCGTGTAGCCTGACTCTAATCAAAGTGAAGTCAAGATGGAGGTATTGGCCACGCTCTGAAAGTAATTCCCCTTTGTTCCTGTTTCAACCCTTTTCTCAGCCCCTGTAGAATTACCCAAAGGTTAAACTCATGAGCTATCTTTTTTCTCTTCTGGTAATTTTAAAGATCTTTCTCATTGTCTTTGATATTCTGCCATTTCACTGTGATATCCCTGGGTGATTGTTTTTAATCTTACGCCATACTCAGTGAGATTTTTCAATTTCATAGCTTGAATATTTCTTGTAGAAAATGTTAAACATTTGCTTAAACAACAGAAATTTATTGTCTCACAGTTCTGGAGGCTAGAAATCTGACACCAAGGTGTCAGCAGAGTCAGTTCCTTCTGAGGGCAGAGAGGGAGAATCTGTCTCATGCCTCTCTCTTAGCTTCCAGTGGTTTACTGGTGATCGTTGATGTTCCTTGGCTTGTTCTGCATCACCTCAGTCTCTGCCTTCATCTTCACACGGCATTCTCCCTGTGCATGTCTGTGTGCAAACTTCCCCTTCTTATAAGTACATCAGTTTAATTGAATTAGGAGCCCACCTTAATCCAGTGTGACCTCATTTTAATTAATTACATATGCAATAGTCCTATTTCCAAATAAGGTAACATTCTGATATAATAGTGGTTAGGACTTCAACATATAAATTTGGGGCAGTGGGGCGCACACAGCTCAACCCAAATTCAACCCACAATAGAAACCAACGGTGTCTTCTGTACTGTCCTTAATCTGGTGTCCATGTCTCCAGTCTCTGACCTCTCCAGTCTTCAGAGTACAGAACCTAGATCTCATGCCTGCACCCTCCCTGTAAGGAAGGCTAGACATAAAGTATGTGAAGTTTACCTCAGGAAGGTGAGATTAAAGTGTGAGATCCTAATAGAATGTAGGGAGGGTGTTCAAAAAATATGAGGATCCATAGTTCACAGATATATGTCAAACCTACATTTTAATTCTGGCCCTACTCCTTCCTGATCTTGATTTATTTAATTTCCCTGACATTCAGTTTTCTCATTTTTAAAATGGGGCTTTGGGTGGGCTAAATGTTAAGGACTTAGCTGTGTATGCCATTATACAGGTGTTCCATAAATGCTTCGGTCCTCCTATTTCCTTTCCACTCCACTGAACCCTCAAAATTCTTTATTTCTTGTATGGTCTCCACCACATTCTGTTGTGTGTTTATGGTTGCTTTTCATATTTCTCCAATTTTATTGTAAGTTTCATGAGCCAGGGACAATGCTCTAGACCAGAGTTTTTCAAATCACTTATGATGAACAACCATTTGTATGTATATAAAATCTGTCCCAGACCAATATTTTTGTAAAATATAATAAAAATAGGTTACCAGAAATTTTAAAAAGAGATATAGAAAACACAAGTCCCAATTTTATTATTATATACAACAAACATAAAATTACTCTTTCAAAATGCTTTAAAGGTTTCAAAATGCTTACTTTCATTTTCTGTACTTAACCCATTACAGACCGGTAACCAATAGTTCACTGCCTAGCACTGGTCTATGGACCACACTTTGATTGGCATGTCCTAGACCTTTGCTCCTCAGAATGAGGCCCCAGCACCAGCAGTTTTGGCCTCACCTATGAGCTTGGTAGAAATGCAGAATAACAGCCCTCATCTCGGGTCTATTGAATCAGAACTTGTACACTGAGGTTTGAGAAGCTCTCCTGGATCATTCTGACTCCCTTGCATTATTGAGCTCCAAGTTTTTCATAAAACAAGTGCTCAATCTAAAATCTATTAAAATTGTTTGAGAGTGGAGACTCCCCAAAGAGACTCAATATGTGACTTTTAGTGCATCTGGCAGGGGATTTTCATTTTATTGGGATCCTGTAACTATTTGTTGATTAATAATTGAACAGTTTTTATAGTTCTACCTCCATGACTAAAACCATACATTTTTATAGAAATAGATGATTTCATATATATATATTTTTTGCTTACATTGGTATCAGGTTTATTTTCAAGGTTTCTTACATGCCACACTAGTTTTAGGGTCAGCTGAATACAACTAACAGAGACAATTGGAAACAAGTGTGGCCTCAAGAAACTGCAGGCAACTGGGTAACTATATGGGCAAAGAGTGAAAGAAAATCAGTGGCTGGAAGAAAGCAGGCAGTACTCTGAGGAGAGGAGATTCCGGAAACTGTGTTCAGGGGAGGGCTGGCCTGCTTTGAGCCCCAACAATGTAACTAATCATGGGACCCTAAGGACGATGTTGGGGAGCAGGAAAGGAAGGGCTCCCAGAGACTCGGTGGGACTCTCACTGGTAGACAGCCAGGCTATGTGCTCTCAAGCAGCCTGCCAAAGTATACAGTCTACAGTAGACCGAGGCTTTGCAAAACTTGGAGGACACTGGCCTCCTAACGGTCCCAGTCCACATACTTCAAATAGCGAGTAGGAAAAAGGGGAAGATTTGGACTTTCTGGGAACCTTTACAAGAGAAAGCCGTCTGGGCTCCCACAGGCTTGATTTCACAGCAGACGCATGATGGATTTGTGGAGCCTGGACACCAGAAAGCAGTATATATTTGAATCTCATAACAAACACTCTCTGTTAAATGGCTTGTAGGACTTGTCAAATGGGGCTCTAAGTGAACAAAAATCATAGAAAGAAATATTATTATTTCTCACCTCTGCAAATCAGTAGTGACAAAGTTCCCTGACCCTCTTGAAGCTTGTGTGAAAGTTTTAGAACTTACAAATCCAAACAAGTTCCAATACATTATGCTACTAAATAGTCTATTTTTTAAGCTTGAATGGTCTCAGCCATGAATATTATTGTACTATCAATTATACCAGTAGTATCAATAGGACATTCCTCATACTTCAAGTTTATTGGTCAAGCAAATGGTTCTCAAAGTGTGGTCCAGGTACCCCAGGAAGTCATCAAGACCCACTCAGGGGATTTGTAATGTCAAAACTATCTTAATAATAACTCTAAATGTTATATTCCTTTCTCTCTCACTCTCTCATGAGTGATCAGTGTTGTTTTGCAGAATCAACATGAAGTGTGATGATGTAACAAACTGAATGCAGAAGCAGCTATGAGAATCCAGCTATCTTCTATTAAGCCATCAAAGAGATTTGCACAAATGTTAAATAATACCACCCTCTGGGATAATTTTTTCAATGGAAAATATAATTATTTTCCATTAAAAATATGTTATTTATGCTAACATCAGTTTATATGTAATCAATTAACATGTAATGGGTTTATTATTATTTTCAAATGAAAATTTTCTCAATTTTAATTTTTAATATGGAACCCAGAAATAGATATGTAACACACAAATCATAGATGTGTAACACACATAACACATACTTTGGGGTCCTCATAAAGGGGTTCTGAGGCCAAAAAGATTGAGATCTACTGGACTAAGCTCTTAAGTTGCCAGGGCTAATTTTATCTGTGGTTTGGATTTTCTGGTACTGGCTTGAGGAAAGGTAACTCTATTAGCGATTTCAATCAGGTAGCAGCTGGGTTAACATTTGTGAATATGAGTGTAACTACAGAACACCCAGAGGAAAGTCCTTTTCTACCAGCTGCTGATTTGCTCTGCCCATCCTGAGCTCCAGAACCTTCACTGCAACTTATCCCTTGGGAATTACCTGTTAGCTATCAATCTATGGCAACACTTGAGAAGTTTTTAGATCTGGGAGTTTAAAATAATAGCCAAAGTTTTGATTCAAAATGGCCAAACCTGTAGTATGGTATGGAAACTGGAAACAGCTCTCTCTACAATTGCAATAGGCCAAATTACACATATCACAAAGATTATGCATTGGACTTCTGCCAATGACTTAAATCCTTTCTCATTAGAAACGAGTGAACACTTAGAAGGGAAGATCATGCAGTGGTGAAGAGTTCAGGCCCTAGAGTCAGGCAGAGCTGGGTTTGACTACCATGTCCCACACTTGTTAACAGCATGGCCTTGGGAATGTTAGTTTTAATTTTAATTATTTCTGTAAGGCTCGGTTTCTTCATCTATAGAGTGAGAAATAGTAATAATAGTAATAAGAGCTTCACTTCATAGAGTGATTTGAAAATTAAATGAGACACATTCATGCACATTATTTCATTTAACCCTCATGGCAACTTTAAGACATAGATGCTATCATTTTTCCATTTGGCAGTCAGGGAAACTGACATTTAGAAAAGTCAAAAAATTTTCCAGAGATCATACTACTATTAACGGCAAAGCAGAGATTTGCTTTTGACTGCCCTAACTGTAAACAGCCATATCACTGTGTTTTCTTAACAGCAAAAGTTAGAAAATTGCAAGCTTCTCTTTCTCTTGTTCACAGTCTTTAGCCCAACAACTAGCTTTGTGTGGAATACACACAAACTGGAGTTTCTTGTAACGCAGGGCAAGAAAACTTCCGTGGGCTCAGTATAGGAGAGAAAGGGAAGAGGTATTTTACAATTCCCCAAAATATGGAAACCAACAACCCCTCTTTTGCACATGCATATTCCACATGTTCCCTTTAATATGTTCTGGAATAGGGTTGAGTCTTTGTGACAGATACATGTAAATATTGGCTTATATACTAAGTGATAAATGACCTTAAGAAAGAAAAAACAAAAGTGATTTCCCCATAAAAAGCTCTCACTGAAACATTCTAGATGAAAGGGCTTGAAGCAATGCAGGCTCACTCTTGATACACCGCCAGGCCAACAGGCTGAGGACCAGACATCCTAGAGCTGGAATTTTCTGGGCCTTAATATTGTAATGGAGATACAGTGTAGCTATGAGTTCTTCCCAGATCTTGCTACTTAAGAAGCAATTCTATTTGGAACAATGTTGTTCCATTTATATACCAGACAAGTTTTTAAAAATTGATGCCTTTTTAAAAAAAATGTTTATTGTAAATTCAGAATAACAGACTAGTGTTATACCGTTAATAGCTTATGAATCTATTTATATTATGTGGCTGTGAATAACCAGGGACCTTCTACATTTCTGGACTGGCAATCTAAAATTATAAATAAATTTTTACATTTAATCTCTGTGGTTCCCGCTTTTCTCTTAGCTGGATAACAGGAATTGCTTACAACTCAAATCATCTATTTCCTGGAGGTCTCCCCCAGTACTTCAGTTGTAAATGTGACAGCCGCATGAATTAGTGCTGAACCTGACTGGGTCATGCTTTAGACTTGAAGGAGGAGTTCAGAAATGTATTGTGGCCAGAATCCATGAGTCAGACTCTTCTTTAGCTCAGTAAACCATAGTTTTGATTTTATTCTTCCATTGGGATAGAGATAAGAAATCACATCTGTCCATGAAAAGTTGGTAGTTTATGTTCCCCTTGTTATTATTGAATAGATCAATATTTGGAGCTTTCATGTGCCTCTTTCTTATTTGGGTTACTTCTGCTATTTGAATTACACTGAATTTACTCATGGGTCATAGGAAGCCGTTGAAATAAGCTGCAGCTTCAGTTTTCCACCTTGCATTCTGAGGACAGCATAGTTCAGAGCTGTGGAAATGATAGGCTTATGCTCTGTATTTCTACAACACCTTTCATCCAAGAGTAGAAAATGTGCCTGTATCTCTCTTTGACTTCACCTTTTAGAGGAAAGAGAAATGAGACATCATGGTTTTCCTAAGACTAGATTTTAGATTGTGACTTCACACTTTCTAGTTCATTCACACAGAATTTCTCCAGAGAAAAAATAATTATCAAGATGTTTTATTTATGTATAGGTCAAATATTCTCCAAGGTCAAGACAACAACAACAAAAGTCCATGATGTTATAAGTAGAATTCACTCATGAGAAGACTTTTGGTACCCAGGCTATTTGACACAACAAAAAAGTAAATTCCTATAGGGTTCTTTTGAATAATCACTTCCACTGCACACCAAATGCCCCATAAAAATGAGAACTTCAGCACTCTCATTCCCACAGTTTAAACTTGTCCTGATTCATTCCTCTGACATTGTCTTACTCTTGACACCCTACAGTTTCTAACCCTCCTATTTTCATCCACACCTCACTTTTCAGAATTGACCCTCAATACCATCTTCCCAGGTTCAGGCTTGATGCCCCCTTGAAGATTATTTTAATTTTGATTCTTCCTCTAGCAATGCTTTCCTTGCCATTTTGAGTAAATCTTAATAAATATGTGTTTTACTTTCAACATTCCATTTATTTCAAAATTAATTTTATTGAAGCCAAAACAGTGGAATTAACTGTAATAATAAACTATTATACACACAAACACACACACACACACACACACACACACACACTTTAAGTTATAAGGACTGAAGTTTATTTTGGCAGATAGCGTTAAACAAAACTAAACTTGCATATATTAGTAACATAACTCAACATCCTTAATTTGGTGTAAGTGTGACACATTTTCTTGTTTTCCTGTGTTCTGCTAAATCACCATAACCTAAACTGCCTTATAAAACTGGTATGTTGCAGTGTAACTTTATTCTTTTACTTATATTTGTTGATTCTAAACAAAACTTTTCATTAGCTTTTTCTATCTCTGGGTCTATCTCATCATCAATATCATCCAAGTATGGATCACCAGCATCCAATAAATCTGCTCCATTTTCTTCATCATCTGTGCTAAGTCTTCTCATCCAGATAAATCTTGATATTATTTTAAATAAATTATTATAACTAATTAAAATTAATTACTAACTACTTTAAATAAATCTCCCACTTCAGTAGGGACCCAGCAGTCTCTCTTTTAAGACTATCCCTGTGAGTGGTAAGTCTTATTCAATGGGTTCCGGTTTTGAAACCAGCAAAACTTCGTACAAGAAGGAAAGGAGGAAAGAGAAAGAAAAGGAAATAAAGACCAAACATAAACTTATCATATAAGTGTCTTCTGAGCTAAAATTCCTTTGAGGTTCCCAGATAGCCAAAAAATCAATCAATCAATCAAAGGCTTAGCTTACAAATTCAGAGGTATCAGGGTAACTGCTGCCTGGTTTTGTTAATGAAATTTCAACTCTACCATCACCACTGGTATTTATTTCTAACCCACATTTTGTCAGGTACTGTTTCCGGATGTGTGGAAATGTAGGGCCAGTTGGGAAATTTTCCCAACTCCTCTCACTTCCTATCAGATCTTGGAAGCTCACAGCAGTAACTTTGGGCCTTACCCTAAGCCTCAATATTCTGTTCAGAGTCACAGTTCTTTTTAACTCAAGCAAAGGAAATTCTTTCTCAGGACCCATGGCTAGCAGTTGGTAGAGACCATGCTCTCAAGCATCAAGCTCTATCACTTCTTGTTAATAGAAAAGATTTTAGAAAAGTACAGACGTAAATTCCAATTTCAGACCTGAAATATGGGAACATTTCTATCAAAATGCCTGACATTTAGTATGTGCCAAATATATATAATATACTCTGTCTGTCAGTAACTAAAGGACCAAGTACACTATCATTATGTTTTCAATGTCTTCTGTGTCCAGGTTTTATTGTGCCAGTGCATCATCCTTCTATAGAAACAGAAAAATCACTTCATTTTAGAGACAACTGAGCACTCCCAACCATGAAGGAGCCCAGAATTGAAGTGTATCACAGTTTCCACCAGAATATTCTATAGGGGCCAACTTAAATGAGAGTGCTTGTGCATTTCTTCAACAGATACTTCACTTATCTTACATTTTTATTAAATTAAAGAAGCATCATTTTTATCTTCTCTACAGGCAGGATGGAAAGTTTAGTTATCCCATCAAAATTACTCCTGGACGTGTTTTCTGCACTTCCAACTCATCCTTCATGGATTTAACTGATCTGAGATCAAAGGCTCAATACAAATTATAATTATTTCAATGCTAAGTAATCCAAGGAAGGCTTCTTTCTAAACACATTATAAATCTGATCGTAATGCTGCCTCTCTGGAATCCATCTCACAGTAAGCAAAAAGAGACTGAGAGGGAACTAGATTGCACAAGGGGAAGAAACACAAGCAAACCTTCATACTCCTTTATTTCTATCTTCCTTTTTGAAAACTGCCAGTAAATGAGATGATTGAGTCAGAGTCTTAATAATCTAGCTCACATTTCCATCTATGATGACTTGACTATATCTGACAACCTCTGATTCAATAGGTTTTATTAGAAGAGAGAAGCTATTTGTGTAAGATGCCTTATTTTATTCTTCAAGTCATTATATATAAATAGAACAATGACAGCAGATGTTTCTGGGGTCAGGTTTCCATGTGTGTTTGGGTTAAATAAACAATTCACTTCAAAGAGAGAGTCATCCTCCTTCTTTTATCCTCTTTAATATTTTGTACCTAACTTCCATAGTCATCCATAGAAGAGGTCACATTACAGAGAAAAAAACTTTTTTTCTTCTAGTTTTTTTTAAATAAATTTTAAAAATTTATTTATTTCTATTTTTGGCTGAGTTGGGTCTTTGTTGCGGTATGCCTCTCATTGCGATGGCTTCTCTTGTTGCGGGGCACAGGCTCTAGGTGCACGGGCTTCAGTAGTTGTGGCATGTGGGCTCAGTAGTTATGGCTTGTGGGCTCTAGAGCGCAGGCTCAGTTGTGGCACCCAGGCTTAGTTGCTCTGCAGCATGTGGGATCTTCCCGGACCAGGGCTTGAACCTGTGTCCCTTGCATTGGCAGGCGGATTCTTAACCACTGCACCACCAGGGAAGTCCTCTTCTAGTTTTATTGAGATATAATTTACATATAGCACTGCAAAAGGTTAAAGTGTACAGCATAATGATTTGACTCACATGCATCATGAAGTAATTATGACAATAAGTTTAGTGAACATCCATCATTTCATATAGATACAAAATTAAAGAAACATTTAGTGTTCTTGCTGTGTGGAGATGAGGTATATAGCACTAAGCAACAAGTTGGGTCCTGAAAGGAGCTGGTGCTCCTCAAAGTCCTTCAGAGTATATAACACAGATCCTTACACTTAGTAGCATTTACATTTAAATAAATGTAAATGGTGTAATAAAATGATCTGGCCCCCAATTGTATATACCCACATCGAGAATTTTTAGTTACAAAGAGCTGCAACTTCTTAACATTATTTTGACACCCCTTATGAGGAAACAGAAGAACCAGTTTTGTATTAGCAAGGGCACTTAGCCTCACTCAAATAACATAGAAAAGAAGGAATTTAGTTTTTACATTGTGTTCAGGTTTAAGAGCCTGCTAAACATAGATTGTTCTGATTTTCATAAACAAATAACATTTTTTATGGGAAAAAATCTCTGAGTAAATGCAAAACGAAGAATAATCCCTATTAGTCCAATTTTTCTATAAAAATTACAGGACTTTACAGCTGGAATTTTAATCTGGCTAAATACATGAAAGAGTTTAAAATAACAGAAAATCAGGATAACAGGCAAGATGTTAGAAGCATTATAAAGATATATGAGATATGAACTTTTCCATCAAGGTACTTGAAATCTTAATAAGAAAATAAGACATGACAAACATATATTTATATCCCAGAGATAAAATGTAAGCTGCACATCCTAGACAATTTCATCTATTTCTGGCCACATCAGTAGGGCTATCTGGGTCCTCCCCAAAGTTTATTTACACATACAATAGAGGAACTTGATAAGAAGTTAAAATGATTAATCACTTTAAGATTGCCAGCCACAGGACTTCTGTATAAGCATGGTAGATTAAACACATTCATTACCTTTGGCTCCCTCCCCAAAATTCCACTAAAATAATAGTATATGATTTGGTTTAAAGATATAAACTCACAAATTTAGAAAAAATAGAAGGCAAGCCTACAGTAACAAAATTATGGAAGATGAAAACAGATCTGAAAAAAAATGCTGAATCCTAAAATAACAGTGAGGAATGCTACAAAATAACCTGATTTATAATTCAAACTGTCCCCCAAATATCAGGAACTGTTGGCAAAGCAAAGTGAAGAGAAAATGGCTAAAATGAGGGGATTTTTGAAATCTGCTTGGAAAAGTTAGAGCCACAGAATCCTTCTCTACTCTGATCAGCCACGTGACTGTACCTCCTTCACTCTCATGGACACCTAGAGGGACTTTTCTTTTCTTCTCTTTTCCTGTCTTTTTTTTCTCTTAACAAGTTAAAAAAGAGAGTTTCTGAATTATAGTAGGATACCATAACAAGAACAGAGAAAATGAGCAACTGGATGTAAAGTGGATGCTGAGCTTGCCTGTGTTCTTAACCCAAATTGGCTGCAGATGTTAGAAATAAGATCTTTACTTTTCAAGCATAAACTGGAAACCACCTAAGACAGAATAATAGAGAACTTGTCTGTATTCCATCACTAGGTTAATAAGCACTAACCACAGTCAACAGCCGTCTACCATTTGGGGAGGGATAAGAGCATGGAGAGAGACCAAGGAAAGCCTAAAACTTAGGATAAAGCAGGAAAATTGAGAAAAACTAACCCCATGATAAGAATAAGGTGATGATAGAGAAATTTAAAGCTGGTGGTACACTAAAGGTAGCCACTGTAACAATAAAACCCAAACCCAGTTAAATCCTGACTATCTGAACTCAATATCCCACATGAATGGCCATTATCCATCATGAGTACTAGTTACCTCAGTCTGCTCCTCTACATACCATGTCAGGAACCAATAAGACATTGTGAGACACACTAAAGTCAAGGAAAAGCAACCCACTGTCAAAAGGCAAATATATCAACAGACTGAGACTCAGAGATAAGCTAGATAATGTATGTGTTAGAGAGGGAATTTAAAGTATCATTAATATGTTATCTAATGGAAGGAGTAGGCAGCATGCATGAGCTGACGGGGAATTTCATCATGGACAGATGGAATATGTGAAGAATAAGAAATAAATAGAAATGCTAGGGGAAAAAGTAACAGTTACAGAGATGAAGAATGCCTGAAACTGGCTTATTAATAGACAACTTAACCAAGAATGGTCACTAGATAGCAATCAAACTATAAAACACACACACACATACACAACACAAACTATAAAACACACACACACAGTTACAGAGATGAAGAATGCCTGAAACTGGCTTATTAATAGACAATATAACCAAGAATGGTCACTAGATAGCAACCAAACTATAAAACACACACAAAGGCACACGCACACGCACAAAGAAAAAGACAGAAAGAGAAAGCAGAACAGAGCATCAATGAGTCCTAGGATACTCTCAAAGAGTCTAACATACACTTAAATGTAATTTCAGAAGAAGGAGACAGAAGTGTTGAAGAAATATTTAAAGAGAGAGTGGCTGAAACTTCTCCAGAAAGATTAAAGATATTAATCCACAGTACCTGGAAACTCAGAAAATCCCAGAAAGGATTAAAACTTAATAATAAAATAAAATATATACACCTAGAGACCTTCAAGATGGTGGAAGAGTAAGACGTGGAGATCACCTTCCTCCCCACAAATACCTCAGAAATACATCAACATGTGGAACAACTCCTACAGAACACCTACTGAATGCTGGCAGAAGACCTCAGACTTCCCAAAAGGCAAGAAACTCCCTATGTACCTGGGTAGGGCAAAAGAAAAAACAGAGCCAAAAGAATAGGGACAGAACCTGCACCACTGGGAGGGAGCGGTGAAGGAGGAAAAGTTTCCGCACACTGGAAAGCCCCTTAACTGACGGAGACAGGGCATGGCGGGCGGGAAGCTTCAGAGCTATGGAGGGAGCCATGGAGGAGAGTGCAGCAACAGGGGTGCAGAGGGCAAAGCGGAGAGATTCCCGCACAGAGGATCGGTGCCGACCAGCGCTCACCAGCCTGAGAGGCTTGTCTGCTCACCTGCAGGGGCGGGCGGGGGCTGGGAGCTGAGGCTTGGGCTTCAGTCGAATCCCAGGGAGAGGACTGGGGTTGACTGCGTGAACACAGCCTGAAGGGGGCTAGTGTGCCACAGCTAGCCGGGAGGGAGTCCGGGAGAAAGTCTGGAACTGCCTAAGAGGCAAGAGACCATTGTTTAGGGGTGCGCGAGGAGAGGGGTTTCAGAGCACCGCCTAAACAAGCTCCAGAGATGGGCGTGAGCAGTGGCTTTCAGCGTGGACATCAGACAGGGCATGAAACGCTAAGGCTGCTGCTTGCAGCCACCAAGAAGCCTGTGTGCAAGCACAGGTCACTATCCACACCTCCCCTCCCAGAAGCCTGTGCAGCCCGCCACTGCCAGGGTCCCGTGATCCAGGGACAACTTCCCGGGAAGAACACACAGTGCGCCTCAGGCTGGTGCAACGTCATGCTGGCCTCTGCCATCGCAGGGTTGCCCCACACTCTGTACCCCTCCCTCCACCCCCACCCCGCCTGAGTGAGCCAGAGCTCCCTAATCAGTTGCTACTTTTTTTTTTTTTTTTTGGTATGCTGGCCTCTCACTGTTGTGGCCTCTCACATTGCAGAGCACAGGCTCCGGACGTTCAGGCTCAGCAGCCATGGCTCATGGGCCCAGCTGCTCCACGGCATGTGGGATCTTCCCAGACCGGGGCACGAACCCAAGTCCCCTGCATCGGCAGGTGGACCCTCAACCACTGCGCCACTAGGGAAGCCCATCAGTTGCTACTTTAACCCCATCCTGTCTGAGCAAAGAACAGATGCCCTCAGGCAACCTACATGCAGAGGCAGGGCCAAATCCAAGCTGAACCCCGGGAGCTGTGCTAATAAAGAAAAGAAAGGGAAATTTCTCCCAGCAGCCTCAGGAGCAGCGGATTAAATCTCCACAGTCAACTTGATGTACCCTGCATCTGTGGAATACCTGAATAGACAACGGATCATTCCAAAATTGAGGCAGTGGACTTTGGCAGCAAAGATATATATATATTTTTTTCCTTTTACTCTTTTTGTGAGTGTGTATGTGTATGCTTCTTTCTGTGACTTGTCTGTATACCTTTTCTTTTACCATTTGTCCTAAGGTTCTGTCTGTGGGTTTTTTTGTTTTTTTTTAAATATAATTTTTAGTGCTTGTTATCATTGGTGGATTTGCTTTTTGGTTTGATTGCTCTCTTCTTTCTTACTTTTTTTTTTCTTTTTTACTTACTTTTACATTTTATTTTAATAACTTTTATTTTTTTCTTTCTTTCTTCCCTCCCTTTCTTCCTTCCTTCCTTCCCTCCCTCCCTCCCTCCCTCCCTCCCTTCTTTCCCCTTCCTTCCTTCCTTCCTTCCTTCCTTCCTTCCTTCCTTCCTTCCTTCCTTCCTTCCTTCCTTCCTCTCTCTCTCTCTCTGTGTCTCTCTCTCTTTCTTTCTTTCTTTCTTTCTTTCTCCCTTTTCTTCTGAGCCGTGTGGTTGACAGGGTCTTGAGACTCCAGCCGGGTGTCAGGCCTGTGCCTCTGAGGTGGGAGAGCCGAGTTCAGGACATTGGCCCACCACAGACCTCATGGCTCCATGTACTATCAAATGGCAAAAGCTCTCCCAGAGATCTCCATCTCAACACTAAGACCCAGCTCCACTCAACGACCAGCAAGCTACAGTGCCGAACACCCTATGACAAACAACTAGCTAGACAGGAACATAACCCCACCCAATAGCAGAGAGGCTGCCTAAAATCATAATAAGGTCACAGATACCCCCAAACACACCACCAGACATGGACCTGCCCAACAGAAAGACAAGATCCAGCCTCATCCACCAGAACACAGGCACTAGTCCCCTCCACCAGGAAGCCTACACAACCCACTGAACGAACCTTAGCCGCTGGGGACAGACACCAAAAACAAGAGCTACAAACGTGCAGCCTGCAAGAAGTAGACCCCAAACACAGTAAGTTAAACAAAATGAGAAGACAGAGAAACACACAGCAGTTGAAGGAGCAAGGTAAAAACCCACCAGACCAAACAAATGAAGAGGAAATAGGCAGTCTACCTGAAAAAGAATTCAGAATAATGATAGTAAAGATGATCCAAAATCTTGGAAATAAATGGAGAAAATACAAGAAACGTTTAACAAGGACCTAGAAAACTAAAGAGCAAACAAACAGTGATGAACAACACAATAAATGAAATTAAAAATTCTCTAGAAGGAAGCAATAGAAAAATAACTGAGGCAGAAGAATGGATAAGTGAGTTGGAAGATAAAATAGTAGAAATAACTACTGCAGAGCAGAATGAAGAAAAAAGAATGAAAAGAATTGAGGACAGTCTCAGACCTCTGGGACAACATTAAACATACCAACATTCTTATTATATGGGTCCTAGAAGAAGAAGAGAAAAAGAAATGGACTGAGAAAATATTTGAAGAGATTATAGTTGAAAACTTCCCTAACATGGGAGAGGAAATAGTGAATCAAGTCCAGGAAGTGTAGAGAGTCCCATACCGTATAAATCCAAGGAGAAACACATCAAGACACATATTATTCAAACTATCAAAAATTGAATACAAAGAAAAAATAGTAAAAGCAGAAAGGGAAAAAAAAAAAAAGATACAAAGGAATCCTCTTAAGGTTAACAGCTGATTTCTCAGCAGAAAATCTGCAAGCCAGAAGGGAGTGGCAGGACATACTTAAAGTGATGAAAAGGGAAAGCCTACAGCCAAGATTACTCTAGACAGCAAGGATCTCATTCAGTTTCGACAGAGAAATTAAAAACTTTACAGACAAGCAAAAGGTAAGAGAATTCAGCATCACCAAACCAGCTTTACAACAAATGCTTAAGGAACTTCTCTAGGCAGGAAACACAAGAGAAGGAAAAGACCTACAACAAACACAAAAGAATTAATAAAGTGGTAATAGGAACATATATATTGATAATTACATTAAAGGTAACTGGATTAAATGCTCCACCCAAAAGATATAGAAAAAAAAAACCCATATATATGCTGTCTACAAGAGACTCATGTCAGACCTAGTGACACATACAGACTGAAAGTGAGGGGATGGAAAAAGATTCCATGAGAATGGAAATCAAAACAAAAGTGGAGTAGCAATTCATATATCAGACAAAATAGACTTTGAAATAAAGACTATTACAAGAGACAAAGAAGGACACTACATAATGATCAAGGGAACAATCCAAAAGAAGATATAACAATTGTAAATATTTATGCACCACAATTTATGCACAGCAATTTATGCACCACAATAGGAGCAACACAATACATAAGGCAAATGCTAACAGCCACAAAAGGGGAAATGGACAGTAACACCATCATAGTAGGGGACTTTAACACTGCACTTCCACCAAAGAACAAATCATCCGAAATGAAAATAAATAAGGAAATACAAGCTTTAAATGATACATTAAACAGGATGGACTTAACTGATATTTACAGGACATTGCATCCAAAAACGACAGAATACACTTTCTTCTCAAGTGCTCATGGAACATTCTTCAGGATAGATCATATCTTGGGTCACAAATCAAGCCTCTCTAAATTTAAGAAAATTGAAATAATATGAAGTATCTTTTCTGACCACAATGCTCTGAGGCTAGATATCAATTACAGGAAAAAATTTGTACAAAATACAAACACATGGAAGCTAACCAATACTCTACTAAATAACCAAGAGATCACTGAAGAAATAAAAGAGGAAATCAAAAAATACCTAGAAACAAATGACAATGAAAACACGATGACCCAAAACATATGGGATGCAGCAAAAGCAGTTTTAAGAGGGAAGTTTATAGCAATACAATCCTACCTTAAGAAACAAGAAAAATCTCGAATAAACAACCTGATCTTACACCTAAAGCAATTAGAAAAAGAAAAACAAAAAACCCTAAGGTTAGCAGTAGGAAAGAAATCATATAGGTCAGATCAGAAATAAATGAAGGAAACAATAGCAAAGATCAATAAAACTATAAGCTGTTTATTTGAGAAGATAAATCAAATTGATAAACCAGTAGCCAGACTCATCAAGAAAAAAAGAGAGAACACTCAAATCAACAGAATTAGAAATGAAAAAGGAGAGGTAAAAACTGACACTGAAGAAATACAAAAGATCATGAGAAATTACTACAAGCAACTATGGGCCAATAAATGGACAACCTGGAAGAAATGGACAAATTCTAAGAAAAGCCCAACTTTCTGACACTGAACCAGGAGGAAATAGAAAATAGAAACATACCAATCACAAGCACTGACATTGAGACTATGATTAAAAATTTTCCAACAAAAAAAAAGTCCAGGACCAGATGGTTTCACAGGCGAATTATATCAAACATTTAGAGAAGAACTAACACCTATTCTTCTCAAACGCTTCCAAAATAGAGCACAGGCAGTAACACTCTGAAACTCATTCTATAAGGCCACCATCACCCTGATACCAAAACCAGACAAAGATGTCACTAAAGAAGAAAACTACAGACCAATATCACTGATGGACATAGATGCAAAAATTCTCAACAAAATACTAGCAAACAGAATCCAACAGCTCATTAAAATGATCATACACCATGATCAAGTGGGGTTTATCCCAGGAGTGCAAGGATTCTTCAATATACGCAAGTCAATCAATGTGATACACCATATTAACAAATTGAAGGATAAAAACCATATGATCATCTCAAGAGATGCAGAAAAAGCTTTGACAAAATTCAACACCCATTTATGATAAAATCCCTCCAGAAAGTAGGCATAGAGGGAACATACCTCAACACAATAAGGGCCATATATGACAAACCCACAGCCAACATCGTCCTCAATGGTGAAAAATTGAAACCATTTCCTCTAAAATCAGGAACAAGAAAAGGTTGCCCACTCTCACCACTATAATTCAACATAGTTTTGGAAGTTTTAGCCATAGCAATCAGAGAAGAAAAAGAAATAAAAGGAACCCAAATCAGAAAGCAGAAGTAAAACTGTCAGTGTTTGCAGATGACATGATACTATACAAAGAGAATCCTAAAGATGCTACCAGAAAACTACTACAGCTAAATCAATGAATTTGGTAAAGTAGCAGGATATAAAATTAATGCACGGAAATCTCTTGCATTCCTATACCCTAATGATGAGAAATCTGAAAGAGAAATTAAGGAAACACTCCCATTTACCATTGCAACAAAAAGAATAAAATACCTAGGAATAAACCTATCTAAGGAGACAAAAGACCTGTATGCAGAAAACTATAAGACACTGATGAAAGTAATTAAAAATGATACCAAGAGATGGAGAGATATACCATGTTCTTGGATTGGAAGAATCAACATTGTGAAAATGACTATACTACTCAAAGCAATGTACACATTCAATGCAATCTCTATCAAACTACCAATGGCATTTTTCACAGAACTAGAACAAAAAATTTCACAATTTGTGTGGAAACACAAAAGACCCCGAATAGCCAAAGCAATTTTGAGAAAGAAAAATGGAGCTGGAGAATCAGGCTTCCTCACTTCAGACTATTCTACAAAGCTGTAGTAACCATGACAGTATGGTACAGGCACAGAAACAGAAATATAGATCAATGGAATAGGAGAGAAAGCCCAGATATAAACCCATGCACATATGGTCACCTTATTTTTGATAAAGGAGGCAAGAATATACAATGGAGAAAGACAGCCTCTTCAATAAGTGGTGCTGGGAAAACTGGACAGCTACATGTAAAAAATGAAATTACAACACTCCCTAACACCATACACAAAAATAAACTCAAAATGGATTAAAAACCTAAATGTAAGGTCAGACACTATAAAACTCTTAGAGGAAAACTTAGGCAAATACTCTATGACATAAATCACAGTAAGATCCTTTTTGACCCACCTCCTAGAGAAATGGAATTAAAAACAAAAATAAACAAATGGGACCTAATGAAACTTAAAAGCTTTTGCACAGCAAAGGAAACCATAAACAAGAAGAAAAGACAGCCCTCAGAATGGGAGAAAATATTTGTAAACAAAGCGCCAACAAAGGAATCATCTCCAAAAATATACAAGTAGCTCATGCAGCTCAATAACAAAAAAACAAACAACCCAATCCAAAAATAGGCAGAAGACCTAAATAGACATCTCTCCAAAGAAGTTATACAGATTGCCAACAAACACATGAAAGGATGCTCAACATCACTAATCAGTAGAGAAATGCAAATCAAAACTACAATGAGGTATCACCTCACACCAGGCAGAATGGCCATCATCAAAAAATCTACAAACAATAAATGTTGGAGAGGGTGTGGAGGAAAGGGTACCCTCTTGCACTCTTGGTGGGAATGTAAATTGGTACAGTCACTATGGACAACAGTATGGAGGTTCCTTAGAAAACTAAAAATAGAACTACCATACTACCCACCAATCCCACTACTGGGCATATACCCTGAGAAAACCATAATTCAAAAAGTCATGTACCACAGTGTTCATTGCAGCTCTATTTTCAATAGCCAGGACATGGAAGCAAGCTGTGTCAATCAACAGATGAATGGATAAAGAAGATGTGGCACATATATACAATGGAATATTACTCAGCCATGAAAAGAAGTGAAATTGAGTTATTTCTAGTGAGGTGGATGGACCTAGAATGTGTCATACAGAGTGAAGTAAGTCAGAAAGAGAAAAACAAACATTGTATGCTAAATCATATATATGGAATCTATAAGAAAGAAAGAAAATGATTCTGAAGAACCTAGGGGCAGGACGGGAATAATGATGCAGACGTAGAGAATGGACCTGAGGACAAGGGGAGGGAGAAGGGTAAGCTGGGACGAAGTGAGAGAGTGACATGGACATATATACACTACCAAATGTAAAATAGATAGCTAGTGGGAAGCAGCCGCATAACACAGGTAGATCAGCTCGGTGTTTGTGACCACCTAGAGAGGTGGGTTAGGGAGGGTGGGAGGGAAGTGCAAGAGGGAGAGGATATGGCAATATAAGTATACATATAGCTCATTCACTTTGTTTTACAGCATAAACTAACACAACACTGTAAAGCAATTGTACTCCAATAAAGATGTTAAAAAATAAAAGATTTAAGAGCCTTTCTATATCTTAGCATCAATCATGAGTGTGAACTCTCTCCTCTGTATCTATACATATATCATTTCTTGTACTGATAAATGTGAAGATGGTTTATTATCAGTTAGTCAGTTAGTCAGTAGTCTTTCATTTGGGCAGTCTTTCTGTTATTCCCCAAATCATGGGATGGTTGGCTGAAACTTAAAAAGAAACTTACATTTTATTTATTTCATAAATTTGTTTGTATTACCAAAGAGCCTTTCTAAGTACTATATTTCCTGAAACTTCTACTTCTGGGAAAATGGAATAGATAAACTTTTTCCTATTCCTCCCACCAAGGTCATTATGTAGAAAATGAACTGAAGAAGACACTGAGGGCTTTCCTTGTGGCGCAGAGGTTGAGAGTCCACCTGCTGATGCAGGGGACACAGGTTCGTGCCCCGGTTTGGGAAAATCCCACATGCCGCGGAGCGGCTGGGCCCGTGAGCCATGGCCGCTGAGCCTGCGCGTCCAGAGCCTGTGCTCCACAACGGGAGAGGCCACAACAGCAAGAGGCCCGCGTATCGCAAAAAAAAAACAAAGAAGACACTGAAAAATATGTGAGTCAGATTGGTTAAGGACCTTGGGACTCAAACACCACAGAAAAGCTGTGCCCCCACTCTCCCCCACACTACCAAAGGCTGAGTGGGAGCCTAGACTTGTAGCCTTGCTAGGTAACAAGATGTCCCACCACTTCTATGGGCGTGGTGTCAAAGAAGACCAAGTAAGGAGCCAGGAAATTCACCTCTGAAGATCAGTAACAAGTACCCTTCCTCCCTCCCTCCCCTGCAATGTCAGTGAAGAATATGTAAGGAACCAGAACTTAACCACCCCAACCCAGAAGTAATGAGAAGCCCCTTCTTCTGGTATCATTGGAGGCCAAGTGGTGAACCTCTGTGTGGTAGTAATGAGGTGGCACTTGCCCTCCACTGTTTGAGCAATGCCAGAAAAAGCCAGCTAATACTGAAGGTTTAAATAAGATCCACAGTCTCATAGCATAATATAAAAATATCCAGGTTTCAGTAAAAATCATTTGTCACACCAAGAAACAGAAAAATCTCAAACTTAATGAAAAATATTTTTACATGCTGACACCAAGATGACAGTGAAAGTAGAATTACCTGACAAATATTTTAAAGCAGTCATGTTAAAGATGCATTAGTAAGCAATTATGAACACACTTGAAACAAATGAAAAACCAGAAAATCTCAGCAAAGAAACAAAAGATATAAAAAAGAATCAAGTGGAAATTTTAGAACAGAAACATAGAATGTTTGAAGTACAAAGTTCAATGTATGGACTAACCAACAGGATGGAGACAGTAAAGGAAAGAATCTGTGAACTACAAGACAGAATAATAGAAATAACCTAATCTGAACAGTAGAGAGAAAATAGACTAAAATTTTTAAAAAATTAACAGATCCTAGAGACCTATGGGATTATAAGAAAGATCTAACATTCACAATATTGGATTCCTGAAAGGAGAGGAGAAAGAAGGTAGTGCTGAAAAGTGCTTAAAGAAATAATGGCTGAAAATATGCCAAATTTGGAAAGGAACATAAACCCGTACATTCAGACATCTGAATGAACCCCAAAGAGTATAAATCTAAAGAAATTCAAGCCAAGGCACACCATAATCAAATTTCTGAGCAATAAGCAAAGAAAAAAAAGTCCTGAAAGCAACCAGAGGAAAAAAAGATACCTTCCCTACAGGAGAGACACAACTAGAGTGACAAGAAATTTCTCATTAGAAACTAGGGTGATGAAAGAAAAGAAGTGTCAATTGAGAATCCTATACCCAGGGAAAATATCCTTCAGGAATTAAGGACAAATTAAGATATTCTCTGATGAAGGAAAACAAAGATTTTGTCACCAGCAGATATATTCTAAAAGAAGTTTTCTAAACAGAAAGGAAATGATAAAAGAACTTTGGGATTTTAGGAAAAGAGAACACAGTAAGCAAAAATACTGGTAAATATAGTTTTCTTTCTTCTCTTGAGTTTTCTAAATTATGTTTGACAGTTGGAGCAAAAATTATAACATCTTCTGATATGGTTCTAAATACATAGAGAGAGGAAATATATTAGACAATTATAAATAGGGGGAGGGTGAAAGGAGGTAAGGTTTCTATACTACACTCAAACTTGTAAAATGATGAAATCAGTAGACTATGATAAGTTATGTATATATAGTGTAATACACAGGTTACACTAAAAATGCTTTACAACAAGATAGACTCAAAGACACTATCAAGAAATCAAAGTGGAATTCTAAACAATGTTCAAGTAACCCATAATAGACAGGTAAAAAGAAAACAGAGAAATGAAAAACAGAACAAAAAAAAATTTAAATGGTACACTTAAACCTGGCATAACAATAATTAGAACATATGTAAACAGTCTAAATACTTTAAAAGACAAAGATTGACAGGGTGGATTAAAAAACACCCAAGTATATGCTGTCTACAGGAAATTCTCTTCAAATATAATGATGCAGTCAGGTTGAAAGTAAAAGGATAGAAAAAATGTATCATGCAAACATTAATAAAAGGAAAAGAAGAGCAACTATATAACATCAGATAAAGTAGACAGTGAAGCAAAGAAAATTATCAGGAACAAAGAAGGACATTATATAATGATAAAAGGGTCAATCCATCAAGAAGACATAGGACTCTTGAATGTGTATTTTCTGCATCAAACATCAGAGCTACAAAATAGGTGAAGCATAAACTGACAGAACTTAAGGAAGAAATAGATAAATCCACAATATAATTATTGGTAGAATACTTAACATTATTAAATAATTATTTTAATTAATTATTAATAATTATTGGTATATAAAATATAATTGATAGAATAACCAGACAGAAAATCAGCAAGGACCTTCAACAACTCAACAACTCCATAAACCAATGGATCTAAGCAGCATCCCTAGGAAACCTCACCCAACAGAAGAATATACATTCTTTTAAAATACCCATGGAACATATACCAAGATAGACCATGTCCTGGGCCATAAAACAAACCTTAACAAATTTTTGTTTGTTTGTTTGTTTCGGTACGCGGGCCTCTCACTGTTGTGGCCTCTCCCGTTGTGGAGCACAGGCTCCAGACACGCAGGCTCAGCGGCCATGGCTCACGGGCCCAGCCACTCCACGGCATGTGGGATCTTCCCAGACCGGGGCACGAACCCGTGTCCCCTGCAATGGCAGGCGGACTCTCAACCACTGCGCCACCAGGGAAGCCCCCTTAACAAATTTTTTAAAATTGAAATTATATAGTGTGTTCTCTAATAACAATGTAATCAAACTGGAGGTAGGTGACAAAATATAACAGAAAAAAATATTTGTAAACTAAACAACACACTTCTAAACAGTCCATGGGTCAAATAGGAAGCCTCAAAGAAAATTAAAAAATACATTGAACTGAACAAAAATGAAAAAACAACATATCAAAATTTCTAAGACTCAACTAAAGCAGTGCTGAGGGAGAAATTTATATCACTAGTGCATAGCTAGAAAAGAAACTCAAATAAACAATCTAACCTCTACCTCAAGAACCTAAAAAACAAAGATGAAATGAATTCAAAGAAAGCAGAAGAAAGGAAATAACAAAAGATAAGGGCAGAAATCAGTGAAACTAAAAACAGAAAAACAATAGAGAAAATCAATGAAACAAAGAGCTGGTTTTTAGCAAAGATCAATTAAATTGACAAACTTTTAGCAAATCTGACAAAGAAAAGAAGAGAGAAGGCATAAATTATGAATACCAGGTATAAAACAGGAGAAATCATCACAGGTCCTGCAGAATGAAAGGATAAAGTGGAATACTACAAACAGCTCTACACTCATAAATTTGACAAATTTGAATAACTGGGCCAATTCCTCAAAAAACACAACTTACCCAGTATGAGATAAATCTCTAGAATAGCGCTCCAACTATTAAAAAACTGAATTCATAATTTAAAAACACCCCTCCAAATCTCCACGCCCAGATGGTTTCATTAGAGAATTCTACTGAAAGTTTAAAGAATTAACACTAAATCTATACAATATCTTCCAGAAAATAAAATAGGAGAAAATATCTCCCAATTCATTTTACAATGTTGTATTACCCTGACACCACATCAAACAAAGACAGTACAGAAACAGGAAACTACAGACCAGTATCCAGGTCCTGGCACAACTGTTGTGATACTGTCCTATATTGCAGGATGTTACTCTTGTGGGAAACTGTGTAATGTGTAGAGATATCTCTACATTATTTCCTACAATTGCATGTGAATCTAAATTATTTCAAAATAAAAAATACACCTACAAAAACTTGTTCCTTTTAAGTCTCATATTTTGAAATATTTTTACTGAATAATATTTTAAGTAATCATTTTTTTGCAATTTAATTAATCAAATTTCTAAGTTGGAGTCAATAGCTTATTTCAATATCAATATCAAAGAGATGAAGAAACTGAGATCCAGAAAAGTTACACGGCTTGATCAAGTTTAACAACACCTTAATTACTAAATTATGACAAGAGTCCTTGACGCCCAACTCATACTTTCCACCAAAATATTAGATTGAACTGCATAAAATTACCAATACTGAGCCACTGTTACCTATTAAAAATAGGTTTAACCCAGTATATAATCACTATTGTGGAAAGGACTTTGAATGCTGCTGTATTTTCTAATAAGCATTTATTTAGTATCTATTGCATGCTTAATCAAATATGAAGTGCTTAACTCTAAGGAATATGTCATTTAATTCTCCTTTGATGTATGACTACTAGTGTTGTTGCCAGGACTTAGAATCCCTCAGGAACTACCTGAAATCTCATTCCCCCCATCCCAATCTGAAGTCGTCCCCTATCTCTTGTGCCGTCATGTTGCTAGGATTTATGTCACTAGACTGGATTCTCAAAGCACCATGGGAAAAAAACTGGAGGATTAGCACTTGACCTATGCTCATCCAGAGGCCTAGACCCACGGTCTAATCCCAAAGTTTCCTCTCTCAGAATCACCACCTAAGAAGTTCTAGGTCTAAATAGGTGCAAAACTATCCTCAGAGTTTGTGAGAGTTTTCCAGACTGAAAATTGTTCCTAGTCCTTTTTGTTTCAAACTAGAATTGAATATAAGTGTCTAGGAGTGGGTGGAGGAAAAGATGGAGATCCCAGTATCAACCTGTCCTTCTAGGAGTCTTTCACACTGAGGGTGATCCAGGAGATTGAAATAGCCCAGGGCCTCTCCATCTAGCCAGGTCCCAGTGCCACCACAGTGCATTGCTCCCTGGTCACTCCAGAAGCACACTTCCAGCCAGCTGCTTTAGGTTCTTCCTTTTCAGTAGCTTATCTATCTAACAGTTGTCACCTTGTGGGTCATAATCAATACAAACTAGAGCAAAGAACCTGGATACTCATCCCAGCTCTGCCTGTGAGCAACAGGCACCAACTTAATTCGTCCTAGCCTTGCTTGCTTGGCCAATAAAGTAGTGAAAATACTGGTGTAATAAGCTAATGAGATAATGCCATGTTTTCCAAACCATAGTATGTTTATTAATGGTATATGAGATGATTTTAGGTAGTTTATATCAAACTATTTATCTTAAGTACTTTTACTCATACCTTACTAGAGAAGACAAATTGTTTCCTTTTTATAGTAAATTCCCTTTAAAAATAAATGTGTCCATTTTTTCAAAATATAAAGTCACTTAAAGAAAAATATTAAGTACATAATGTAACAAAATGACTTGTGAAGGAAACTGATGTATTGGAAACGCCGAGTTAACATATGCTGTGCTTGTCAATGTAAGACATCTTGTCTAGTCATACCAACACTGCAATAGAAAGGATGGTGCATGCCTGAATTGTCCCTATGTCCATTCATATCGACAAAATGTAATAGTTAATTGCTTCGCTTTTTTCTTTGCCGGCATATACAGTCTCAAAGCATGCAATCCCTGCTACCACCAACTACCCTAGACTTCATGTCACATCACATCACTGTCCTCCTGTGGCTTTCCGTTTCCCATATAAGCTCCTCATCTCATGTTTTTAACCACTCAGAATCCACGTCATTCACTTTGCTCACACAATCTTGTCTACCCTGTTGCTACTATGCCACAATCGATTCATCCCGCAAGATTTACTTCAAAACTCACCTGCGTCTGGATATCTAGATAACTACTTTGCTTTCAGATGACTTTCTTACTTTGAAAGTCCCCAGCATTGATGACTATAGTTGGTTTTGTCTGGGCTTACAATAGCAAGACAAAAGAAATAAACAGAAAATTACAGTGATGGATAATGAGTGCTATGGCAAAGATATTATGCATTGTAGTGCAGGAGGTAGTATATGAAGGTCTTAAAAATACAGACTGGAGCCAGACCATCTGGGTTTGAATTCTGGCACACCACTTGCCACTTGGAGAAGTTATTCAGCCTGAGTCTCAAAATCTCATCTGAAACTGGGGATAATAACAATTGCTACTTCATAAGGTTACTGTGAGAATGAAATAAATTAGCATAGGGAAGTGCTTAGACAATACCTGAAATACTAGTTATTGTTATACGAAAAAGCCACCACTGGCAACATATAAGAGGTGCTCCTAACCAAGAGTCCTAACCAAGAGGCTGCCTGGAGACGATGGAGTCCAATTCAGTATAGCAGGACAGGTGGGAGTGTATGCGTCTTGCGGGAGGGGAGCAGGCAGAATAGGGTGGACTAGGCAGTGCATATATCAGCTGCAAAGTCACACATAAGTGGGCATGGGAATGAGAAGTAAAAGTGCATGGCATGTTACAGAACTGCATGTGGCATCTCTAGTTCAAGGGGACTGAGGTAGAAAGTGATGGAAAAGGGATGGACTGAGGCTAAGTCACAGGAAAGCTCTGCATGTCATCCTCAGAGGTTTGGGGAAAAAAATATTTGAGTGTCTGCTATGTTCCAGATGCTACTTTGTTTTAGCGACTGGACAATAGAGTACAATCGTAAAATGTACACAGCCTCTATATTTGGCATGGCCTAATTAGGAAGATAAATACACAATTAAATGACAAATTAAATGATAAATACTTAATTGAAGAATGTAGTAAGTGTTATGAAAGCACAAAGCCTATGTTTATGTTTTCCAAAGACATGAACAAAGTCTTAACAGATGAGTAAATGTTCACCAAACAGCAAGCAGGAAATAGAAAGGTTACATTATTTACCAAAAAACAATAATATGGCATTATGTGCCAAACTCTTTCTATACATTTTCAAAAATATTGTATTATTAATCCTTCTGACAAGAAGTTTTATTATTACCAGTTTTTATTAAACTTATTTTAGAGATGAGGATCCCCAAGGTCACACAGTAAACCGGTTTTCTTGACTAGTTACATTTAGTTTTCTTTAGAATATAGTACTCTTCATACGGTAGATACTCTATCACTACTGTATTTGGCAATTAGATAAAAGGCAGTATTATTCTTATTTGTACATAAAGTTTCAAGTTCATGACAAATAGTCCAGGTTCATGACAAAAAAATTCATGACAGTTCATGACAGAAAAATAACAGATTTTCATTTTAGAAGCCCTGAGTTCCACGGACTATGAAAGATGGTTGTGACACACTGGCATGTCAATATACATACACATAAAACTTCAGAAAACATCAACATGGTACATTTCATATTTAGTAGCTATTTCTTCCAAACAGCAGCAGTCACACCATCCATCATATTGCTTGTTCTGACAGTAAAGAAAATAAACTGTATTTAATCAGAGGATTAACTGAGGACCACACTGATCACAATGGTCTCTCACATTCTGTTGCTGGCAGGTGAGGAATGAAGTTGAAGGTCATGATAGAAAGATAAAGATAAACATGTTTCCTTTTTCTTGTCTTCTTCCATAGTTATAACCCAAGTTCCTCTGAACACCTTGGCAGACAGAGATGAAGCAGCAGACCCCTGGACATCTGAAGGGGCAAAGCCCACATTCACACTGGATGTGATTGAGTGACTGACTGACAGCAATTACTCAGGATGTCCAACTTAACAGATTGCTTTCACATACCTTATCTCCTTCAGTCTTCATGAAAACTCTGGGAAAGAGCTAATATCATCCTTATTTCACAGAGAAGGGGAAAGAACCTTAAAGGAAGCAAATGATGCAGCTAATTATGGCAGGACTTGCATCTGGGTCGTTGCTTCCAGGTCTACCGAGTTTTATACTCCTTGCAATCTCTATTCAGAAGGTCTCTGACATTAGCCATGTCCATAAAGGAAATATTGGTTAGACTCACCATGTTATGAGCCTTTTAGCAAGAGGAAATGAGGTTGGTGTAAAGGTACTTATTCATAGATCAGACAATAGAGGTCATGTGGCTTCTCTTGATCCTCATCCTGTGGCTTTGCTCCCTCATCCCCTGCTCTCTGTACACTGGTCTCCTCACTATTCCTCAAACAGATCAAGCCCAACCATGCTCCCCATTTGCTGTTACTCCATACGGAATTCTCTTCGTGGCACTCTTCCTAAGAAGGACTTTATTGAAAGACCTTCACTCTCTCCTCTTCTTGTCACCTGATCACCCTTCCCTGCTATATTTTTTTCTATAGCTCTTATCATCTGGCATAGTACATTTTGAAGTACAGTTGATGTACAAGTTACAGGTGTACAATATCGTGATTCACAACTTTCAAAGGTTATACTCCATTCTTAGTTATTATAAAATATTGGCTAAATTCCCTGTATTGTACAATATATCCTTGTAGCTTATTTTGTACATAATAGTTTATACTCTTAATCCCCTACCCCTCTTATATTGCCCCTCCTCCCTTCCCTTTCCCCACTGGTGACCACTAGTTTGTTCTTTGTATCTGTGAGTCTGCTTCTTTTTTGTCATATTCATTAGTATAGTATATTTTTAGATTCCACATATAAATGATATCATACAATATTTGTCTTTCAGTTAGCAAAATACCCTCCAAGTCCATCCATGTTGCTGCAACTGGCAAAATTTCATTCTTTTTGTATGACTGAGTAGTATTGCATTGTGTATATATATCACATCTTCTTTATTCATTCATCTGTTGATGGACACTTAGGTTGCTTTCAAATCTTGGCAACTGCAAATAATGTTGCTATGAACCCTGGGGTGCATGTATTTTTTCGAACTGGTGGTTTTGGGTTTTCTTGGATATATACCCAGGGTCATATGGTAGTTCTATTTTTATTTTTTTGAGAAACGTCCATACTGTTCTCCACAGTGGCTGCACCAATTTACATTCCCACCAATAGTGCACAAGGATTCCTTTTTCTCCACATGATCACCAGCATTTGTTACCTGTAAACTTTCTGATGACAGCCATGCTGATAGGTGTGAGCTGGTATCTCACTGTGGTTTTGATTTGTTTATTGGCTTGTTGTATACCTTTCCCTACTAGTGTAAACTCTATTAAGGTAAGGAGTTTTGATTGCATTTACTCTGCTATATTCCTACTATCCAGTGATTGGCATGCAATAGACATATAATAAATGTTTGCATAGAAGGAGAGATTGAGATAGAGATATGGAAGAGAGAGAAGGAGGAGAAGGAGGGGAAAGAGGTGGAGGAAGAGGAGGGGAGAGAGAAGGAGAGGGAAGGAAGGACCTGAGTTCTGACTCTACCACCTATTTCATGGCCGGGTAAACTTATGTCACTGTACTCATGGAACACAGTTCCTTCCTCTCGACAATAAAGAGTTTAGATTCAATCACCTCTAAGATGACTACCAAGATGAATGTTCCATCATTCTGTGCATTGTGGTTCTACTTTTCCTTTTTTCTAATAGAAAAGGGGAAATAAACAGTCAGCCACCAAGGGAAAGGCTGCACACATCAGCAGGCTCTGCTTTCTGCACCTATTATCACACTTACTAGTGCGCTGAACACAGCTAGCCTGATTCTAATGAATAAGGGGCCTGGGATTTCCCTGGCGGTCCAGTGTTGACTGACTCCACACGTCCACTGCAGGGAGCACAGGTTCAGTGTCTGGTCGGGGAACTAAGATCCCGCATGCCGCACGAGCTCAGCCAAAAAAATAAAATAAAGTATGATTGACATGTACACACTGCTCTATTTAAAATGGATAACCAACAAGGACCTACTGTATAGCACAGGGAACTCTGCTCAATATTATGTAACAGCCTAAATGGGAAAAGAATTTGAAAAAGAATGTATAATTGGATCACTTTGCTGTACACCTGAAACTAACACAACATTGTTAATCAATTATACTCCAATATAAAATAAAAATTTTAAAAAATGAATAAGGGGCCTTTCTATGTGGCATTATTTGAGATATTTCAGGAAAGCTTCCGGTTAGTCAAAAGTATCTTTCCCCACAAATTTCTGTTGATACTTAAAATTCTAAGGTACATGGCATTTCTGTAGGCACTTTCTCTTATTAAATTAGAAATATCACACAAAACCCCTATCAGTCACAATACATGTGAGACAGCACTGAAAAAAGAATAGGACTTGGGTGTCAAGAAGACCAGGATGGGAAGCCTGACTGCCACTTAATGGCTACAAGAACTTGAGCAATTGACTTTATTAAATCTTAGCTTCGTAACCTGGAAATGGGGATAATAATAGTACTTGCTTTACAGGGATTTTGTGTGAGAAATAAATGACATGAAGCTTCTAAAGCATTTAAGAAATGATCAATAAACTAATGCTAATATGTTCTTTTTAATAGTATAGGATTAATGATAGCTGATCCCAGTGAGCAGTTAGCTTCTGGTGTTGGGTTTATAAATGGGCATATTCTGGATAAGGGGAGGAAATATAGATTCAGAACAGAAGAGTGAATGTCTCCTTAGGGAGTCAAACGGGCACTGGTGTCGGGGGATGGGGGAGGCTGGGCAATCTGGAGTCACAAGGGCTCCATAAGGAAGAAAGGGCTCAAAGAAAACTGTCAGTAGTAATTGCAATCAGAACTCTCACTTTTTCAATGATGTTTTAAACATTTTGAAATGCATTTACTGTCTTTTTGGTTAACCAAGGCCACAGAGTATTGTAATTCCTCAGATACTACACGTCATCTCACATCAAATCAATGCAGCACTAGCTGACACAAGAGAATCCAGTTCTCTGCAGTAGACATGAACATCACTTAGTGGCCCCGAGTTCCGGGCTTGGCCAGTCAACTTGTCAGCAAAGGTTGGAGATGTTTGGGAAAATCAAAACGAGCACGAAAATCTAGAGTGGCGCCAACTCATTTATCATCCTAAATGAAAACATTGCTGCTGTGTCTAGAGCACTGATATCTTCTATATAAACTAGAGATCTTTTTCTTTGTGGACAAAAGTTTCATTTTAGTGATTACATCATGTTTCAAAACTGGTAGAGTACCAAGGAAAAGGAGCAGGAAGTAATCCAGAAAAATAGCTTTGCACCAAAAATAAAGAGGACCCAGTAGTAGAAATTGAGGATCACTGTGACTTTATGCCTCCTTATTAAGCCAGCTCTTGTTTTCCTAATATCATTTTTTAAGATTTTCTCAATCTTTTGCATCAGTTATCTGAAACTTGTAATATTCAATATTAGACAACTATAACTGCACTCGATAAGAAAAATTAAAACCTAAACCTTTAGAGAAATAGAAACAGAAAATGGCATTGTCTTAAACATACTGTCAATTGATAAACTACATATTTATAATATGGTCTCCTCCCAAATAACTCAAATCTGGGTTCACTCAAATCTGATTCACTGTTTTGTTCACTGATTCACTGTTTGACTTTTGAAGAGTTTTAGAGGCTTTGAGGACTCTTTCTCTGCTTTAAAATAATTGCTCCAAAGAACTAATACACAAATATCAGTCTTTCGGCAGTTTGTTATTGAGGGCCCACAATGCTAACGGCAGACTTAGGCACTTTCCTCTCAGGTCCAACTGCACCTGAGAGCACATTTCACGTTGCCATTAAGCTGCCAGCCCTTGAGAGCTAAGACTTCTTAATTTCGTCACTGTCCTTATACACAGCACATATTAAGCACTGAATTGAATATCTTTTAAATTAATAAATGAATAATGGATAAATTAATCACCACTGGGAATGTGAACTTGTTTAAAGCTCAACTTATCTTACAAGTTAGCTGGATAGATAAGATATGCAAAATTAAATAACAAACCAAAAGTTGAATTACCCTAACGGCTTAACTTTCCTAAGGAAGAGTACGTGGGCAGTAGCTATCCTGAAATGAGGAGAAGCAGGACAGCCTGCTGGGTGAAAGTTTAGGCTCTGAAATGAGATAGAATTTGTTGCTTGACTCTTATCATTTGCTAGCTGTATAAACTTGGGTAAGTTACTGTCAAAGGATAATGAGACCATTACACATTATCTGAAATAAGAAGACAAAGTAGAATGTATTGCTTGCACAGCAAGAGAGAGTGATACTGGTCAGGCACAGTATCTGTGATCTTCCAAAGGATTTAGGGGAAACATGCTGTTCATGGACACTTTCAGAGGCATCTGTGGAAGCCTGACTACTGGGGGTAAAGGCTGTTGTTAACTGTTTGAAACTAAGAAATGTATTTGTAGGAGTGAGTCCTGATTGGCTGACTTTCAGAAGCAAAGGGCTGTCCTTGATTGGTTGGCTTATAAAGCACATTCACTGCAGCAGTTGTTGATCAAGTGGACTGGATTTACAACCAGTTCTGTTGACCACTTGTTGCCATGGCTACAGAACAATTAATCTTTTCATATGTATGTGAAAACTTAACCTTTCTAGATTTCAGTTTCTTATCTATAAACTTCACAGGGGTTTTATATGAATTTTAAAAGATAACACTCAAAGAACTTATACTGTGCTTGCCACATAGCATTCAGTAAAAGTTATATTTTTAAGATACACATGAAGCATTTTGTTTGTAAGATGGATAGAGTTCCTATGAAATGTGCTCTGAATGCTTTTGCTGGAACACCATGAAACATTGTCATTTACTTCCTCTTTTCCCTTTCTCCACTCGGTTAAAAAAAAACAAAACTCAACTAACATGGTATTTTATTCACAAAGGCCTAACATTGAGTTTAAATGGGCTTATATTACCTAGGATTCTGTTTTTCTTCTATTCTACCTTAGCTCACTTTAGATTCTGAAGGTATGAGATAAATAGAATGGCTGTTCTCCAGTGCCCTAGGAGAATATGGGGAATTGTGGTAGACTGGATTATTGTCTCCAGTTCTTCTCTCCTACCTTGTTATAGATTGTACATGACTTTCCAGTATCTCTCACCAAGTAAACAGAGTGTGTTCCTTACCCCCAATGATACTGGTGTTGGCCACATGAATTACTTTAGTCAGTGGATTGTAGCAGATGTAATTCAAGGAAAGGCTTTAGCCTTGCTTTTAGGATTTGGCTTGGAATTTTGCATCTTTGCCATCTACCATGAGAGTAACATACCCCATCCAAGAAGAACAAGGAGGCACACAGAGCAGATCTGGACCCTATGTGTAGGCTGAAGCCATGCCCAGGTCACCAACAGACCCTTGACTGAGAAAAATAAATATTTATTGGTGTAAAGTCACTGTGGTTTGCTGTACAGCAAAGGCTGACTAATATATAAAGGAAAGAGATGAGGCAGAGCCTGGATGGTTATAGAATGAAAAAGAGAAATGGAGCAGGAATGGGGAGTAAAGACCAGAGAAATAAATTAACCTAAGAAAAATATTGCCATTACCTTCTTTTGCTTCATATGTAAGGAGAATATTAATATATTAATACTTTCCTCCTAGGTACAAAATAATACAAAGATAGAGCAATCAAGAAGACTAAAATATAGGGCTCTCTGGGAGAGATACACTCAGTGCAAAACAGAAAGATAAATGTTTCATACCTGATCTTTAAGAAGCCAGCGTACTAAAGACTGAGGAGGCTATAAGCTGAAAAACTAATCCTGAGACTGGGAAGTTTCAGAAAGAAAAGAGAAGACCAAGATTCTAGGTGCTAGGACAGTCTTCTTACAAAGTTTTTTTTAATCACACTACGGATTTGATTCAATGTAGGATTAAATTCATTCTTTATGTTCATATATGGCAACGAAGAAGTACATATTAAGTAAAAACATAGAGGATCTCTGAGGCACAGCTAGAAAATATGGACAAATAATTATTAGATGTGATTCATTTGATAAGGATGATTCTAACTTTTCTGATCCAGAAGGATTTTGCAGATGTCAGAATCATAAAAATCAGCATATATTATCTTTTAAATACTAATGAACAATATTGAGAAAATGGCAGCTCATATCATTTGAGGCTTCAAGTTTAAATTTATCATATCATGAAGTCAAATATCAAAGTGTTACCTTTGATTAAACTAATATTAGAACTCTGGCTAAAACTCCAGAACCGCTTTGGTTATCTAGGTCAGACCCGTTCCATAAGAGTCTTGTTAATTTATGAGGGTCTAGTTAATTTCTTTCATGAAAAAGATTATAATTTCAGATCCCAAGGGTTTTACAATGACAGCCTAAACAAAGATGTCTCTTTGAAACCAAACTATAAACTTAACAGTTTAAATTATATATGCCAGATTGCATCTCATAAATTTAGAACGCTCTTCTCAAAAGATTAGAATGCAATGAAGTTAAACTGTTTATATTTGGAAATTCTGAACTTTTAGAAGAAAGGCCAACTTGTCCACATCATCCCTCACTATTTAAAACAGTTCATGTGCATTTGATGGCTGTGAGGTTTTATTCCTTCCCTGTTATGGTGTTATCATAGTAACAACTTTGAAAAAAAAGTACGCTTTGTTCTTACTTCTGCACTTCTTCTTAATAACATTCTCATCTACACAGTCAAAGGAAAAGAAAATTTAGGACACTCCTTTTTTCCCCACTCAAACTGCTGTTGCTAAAAGACGACTTTGAACCTGAATTATTTAGATGTACTCTACGTTATCTGAATTTGTTGGGTAATAATTCAAACTTTCCTTTTGGTTCAGCAAAATAAGGCTTTGAGGGATAAGTAAATATGGCTGAGGAAGTTCTTTGAACTAGCAATTATTCATCAACTAAAATGCTTCCAGTTACTGTTAGCAAAAACACAAGCATCACATCCTCGCAGTATAACCTCCACAGGCAGAAAAGAAGAAACTCCCTGACTTCTGCCTTCTCCCATTTCCCAAAAGTCCCTCAGACGAACTTTCCCTCAAGTATCCTGGCTAGAAGAGATTCACATGCCTAGCACAGGCGAGCAGAATAGAACCAATTGCCTTAGGACAACTAAGATGCATTCCATGCACTGAGGACAGATCCAGGCACCCCTGAAGCCCATGGCCTTATTGTATACAATTGGGTTTAATACATAAATTGCATGAGGGGAGGATTATAGTTTAATAGATGATTGACAGTATCCACCATTGGCTTTTAGCTACATTTTTATAGCACTTAAAACTTTTCAAACATTTTTAGATGTGTATTTTAATTCTCAAAACATCTGGAAAGGTGGAATATAACCGATTATTCCTATCTTACATACTGAGGTCCAGGGAAGTTAAGTGGCTTGCCCAAGGCCACAAAACTGATAAAAAGATCTTGAATTTGTGTCATATTCATTTTAAAAATAATCACATAATGTTAAATAGTTCCCAAGTAATGGGAAATTAGATTAATTAATTTCCCTTTTAAAACATGCAGGCATTTATATGTTACTTTTTTAATGTTAAAAATACACCAGGAATCCCCCTGACATGTTCTCCTTCTGATATGAATTTCTACTTGACAAGCACTTTATGCTATTATGAATTTGTATAATAGCCTCAAAGAAAAAGTCTTTACACTTTGACATGGTAAAAACAGTTGAAAACTCTTTCAAAAGCAAGATGAACTGCCTATGCTACAGTTGGCCAATATCCTATCCTGTATGTAGGAGATGACACTGACTGTTACTGATGCAGAATTATAGAGAATGGCACTGTGCTTAAACTCATTTATTGCAATAAAAGGCAGAGAGACCACCTGGAGTCAGTTAGCCCAACTTCTGTCTCTCAGCTGGGCAAATAAAGGGATTCTATCTCCATTTAAAATATTTGTAGGGGCTTCCCTGGTGGTGCAGTGGTTAAGAATCTGCCTCCCAATGCGGGAGACATGGGTTCGAGCCCTGGTCAGGGAAGATCCCACATGCAACGGAGCAACTAAACCCGGGTGCCACAACTACTGAGCCTGCACTCTAGAGCCCGTGAGCCACAACTACTTAGCCCATGTGCCACATCCACTGAAACCTGCGTGCCTAGAGCCCGTGCTCCACAACAAGAGAAGCCACCGCAGTGAGAAGCCTGCTCACCACAACAAAGAGTAGCTCCTGCTCGCCGCAACTAGAGAGAGCCTGTGTGCAACAACGAAGACCCAGTGCAGCCAAAAATAAATTAAAAAAAAAATTTGTAGAGTAAGATCATCTGTAGTTAGTACTGGTACCTTGCTAAGCTGATTTAAAATGTCCCATATCATAGGTAGCTCTATAACTGTACTCATCTTCTTGGTTGCTGTGTACTCACAAAAGGGCCTTCATATTCCCTTCTGTGAGCAATGGAGGTGACAGTGCCATGAGAATGTCACTCTCTCAAGTAAGGTCAGCCTTAACTCTCTTGTCAATTCTGTTACCTCTTCTCTATTTTGTTTTGTTTTGTTTTTTGGGGGGTGGTTATTACATAATATTGATAAATTTCTAATTTATCCATTCTTAATAGCATTATTTTTTAAAATTTTATTTATTTATTTTTTTGCTGTACGCGGGCCTCTCACTGTTGTGGCCTCTCCCGTTGCGGAGCACAGGCTCTGGACGTGCAGGCTCAGCGGCCATGGCTCACGGGCCCAGCCGCTCCGCGGCACGTGGGATCTTCCCGGACTGGGGCACGAACCCGCATCCCCTGCATCGGCAGGCGGACTCTCAACCATTGCGCCACCAGGGAAACCCAATAGCATTATTTTTAGAACTCCAGAGACCAATCCCATTAAAAAGTTAGTTAGTAGTGAATGATTATTTAAATTAACATTACTCTTTGAGATTTTCAAAAGTATTTCACTTCTAGGAATCTGTCCGCTAGAAATACATGCACATGTACACCAACATATATGTACTAGGCACTTCATTGCTACATTGTTGTAATTATGAAAATTTAGGAACAATATAAACTACCATCAGTTGAAGCACAGTTAAAAAAATTGTTATATACACATAAATGGAACTTCAGGCAGTTCTTTTAAAAATTTGGGGGCTTCCCTGGTGGCGCAGTGGTTGAGAGTCTGCCTGCCAATGCGGGGGACACGGGTTCGAGCCCTGGTCTGGGAGGATCCCACATGCCGCGGAGCAGCTGGGCCTGTGAGCCACAACTACTGAGCCTGCGCATCTGGAGCCTGTGCTCCGCAACAAGAGAGGCCGCGATAGTGAGAGGCCAGCGCACCGCGATGAAGAGTGGCCCCCACTTGCTGCAACTAGAGAAGGCCCTCGCACAGAAACGAAGACCCAACACAGCCATACATACGTAAATAAATAAATAAATAAATAAATAAATAAAATATTAAAAAAAAATTTGGTAAATTTTTATGTACTGATGGAGAAGATGTATATCATAAATTGTTTTATTTTAAAAGCAAGATGTAGAGCAATACTTACCCTGTATTCCATTTTTACTTTAAAAATACATGGTATTTGGGCTTCCCTGGTGGCGCAGTGGTTGAGAGTCCGCCTGCCATTGCAGGGGACACGGGTTCGTGCCCCCATCCAGGAAGATCCCACATGCCACGGAGCGGCTGGGCCCGTGAGCCATGGTCGCTGAGCCTGCGTGTCTGGAGCCTGTGCTCCACAACAGGAGAGGCCACAACAGTGAGAGGCCTGCGTACGGAAAAAAAAAAAAAAAAAGCAAACATGGTATGAAATAAATAAAAATATATGTTTTATGAGCATAGAAAATCTCTGGAAGTGTACACAGCACTGTTAACAGTGAAACTTGTAGGAGAGTGGCAGTAAAGAATAAAACAGCTTACTTTTAACTTTACACATTTCTGTGTAGTTAGCTAAGTAACAAGTTTATAATTTTAAGTAATCTGAAAAGAAAAAAGTTCAATTTTAGAATATTGGAATTGTTTTTTCATTTTCATTTTTTCATTATGTTCATAAACATTATGCAATTGTTTCTTCATTAGAGTGGTTTGATAAAAGATATCATAGAGTTGCAGCAAGGAGTAGTGATGAACAAACTGCCAGGGTTTGAATACCAGTTCTGCTACTTACTAACTGTGCATCCTGGGGTAAGAGACTTAGTTCCTTTGTGCCTCACTTTCCTTATCTGTAAAGTGGGGACAATCACAGTACCAACAGAGAATGTTGTAAGAAGAAAAAGGAGATAGCACATTAAAAATTCTAACTTAAAACAGTATCTGGGGTTCCACCCATCAGGAAACTTACACAAGCCTCTTAGATAGCCTCATGCACCAGAGGGCAGATAGCAGAAGCAAGAAGAACCACAATTCTGCAGCCTGTGGAACAAATACCACATTCACAGAAAGATAGACAAGATGAAAAGGCAGAGGGCTATATACCAGATGAAGGAACAAGATAAAACTCCAGAAAAACAACTAAATGAAGTGGATACAGGCAACCTTCCAGAAAAAGAATTCAGAATAATGATAGTGAAGATGATCCAGGACCTTGGAAAAAGAATGGAGGCAAAGATCGAAAAGATGCAAGAAATGTTTAACAAAGACCTAGAAGAATTAAAGAACAAACAAACAGAGATGAACAATACAATAACTGAAATGAAAACTACATTAGAAGGAATCAATAGCAGAATAACTGAGGCAGAAGAACATACAAGTGATGTGGAAGACAGAATGGTGGAATTCACTGCTTCAGAACAGAATAAAGAAAAAAGAATGAAAAGAAATGAAGACAGCCTAAAAGACCTCTGGGACAATATTAAACGCAACAACATTCGCATTATAGGGGTACCAGAAGGAGAAGAGAGAGAGAAAGGACCCAAGAAAATATCTGAAGAGTTTATAGATGAAAATTTCCCTAACATAGGAAAGGAAAGAGCCACCCAAGTCCAGGAAGAGCAGTGAGTCCCATAAAGGATAAAACCAAGGAGAAACAAGCCAAGACACATAGTAATCATATTGGCAAAAATTAAAGGCAAAGAAAAATTATTGAAAGCAGCAAGGGAAAAACAACAAATAACATACAAGGGAACTCTCCATAAGGTTAACAGCTGATTTCTCAGCAGAAACTCTACAAGGCAGAAGGGAGTGGCATGATATACTTAAAGTGATGAAACGGAAGAAACAACAACCAAGATTACTCTATCTGGAAAGGATCTCATTCAGATTCAATGGAGAAATCAAAAGCTTTACAGATAAGCAAAAGCTAAGAGAATCCAGCACCACCAAACCAGCTCTACAACAAATGCTAAACAAACTTCTCTAAGTGGGAAACACAAGAGAAGAAAAGGATCTACAAAAACAAACACAAAACAATTAAGAAAATGGTCATAGGAACATACATATCGATAATTACCTTAAACATGAATAGATTAAATGCTCCAACCAAAAGACACAGGCTTGCTAAAGGGATACAAAAACAAGACCCATATATATGCTGTCTACAAGAGACCCACTTCAGACCAAGGGACACATACAGACTAAAAGTGAGGGGATGGAAATAGATATTCCATGCAAATGGAAATCAAAAGAAAGCTGGAGTAGCAATACTCATATCAGATAAAATAGACTTTAAATAAAGAATGTTACAAGAGACAAGGAAGGACACTACATAATGATCAAGGGATCAATCTAAGAAGAAGATATAACAATTATAAATATATATGCACCCAAAATAGGAGCACCTCGATAAATAAGACAACTGCTAACAGCTACAAAAAAGGAAATTGACAGTAACACAATAATAGTGGAGGACTGTAACACCTCACTTACACCTATGGACAGATCATCCAGAATGAAAATAAATAAGGAAACAGAAGCTTTAAATGACACAATAGATCAGATAGATTTAATTGACATTTATAGGACATTCCATCCAAAAACAGCAGATTACACTTTCTTCTCAAGTGCACACAGAACATTCTCCAGGATAGGTCACATCTTGGGTCACAAATCAAGCCTCAATAAATTTAAGAAAATTGAAATCATATCAAGCATCTTTTCTGACCACAACGCTATGAGATTAGAAATCAATTACAGGGAAAACAACATAAAAAACACATCAAGGCTAAACACTACGTTACTAAATAACCAAGAGACTGAAGAAATCAAAGAGGAAATAAAAAAATACCTAGAGACAAATGACAATGAAAACACGATGATCCGAAACCTATGGGATGCAGCCAAAGCTCTAAGAAAGTTCTAAGAGGGAAGTTTACAGCTATACAAGCCTGCCTCAAGAAACAAGAAAAATCTAAAATAAACAATCTACCCTTACACCTAAAGGAACTAGAGAAAGAAGAATAAACAAAAACCAAAGTTAGCAGAAGGAAAGAAATCATAAAGATCAGCTCAGAAATAAACGAATAAGAAATGAAGGAAACAATAGCAAAGATCAATAAAACTAAAAGCTGCTTCCTTGAGAAGATAAACCAAATTGATAAACCAGTAGCCAGACTCAACAAGAAAAAAAGGGAGAAGGCTCAAATCAACAGAATTAGAAATTGAAAAGGGGAAGTAACTACCGATACTCAGAAATACAAAGGATCATGAGAGATTACTACAAGCAACTATATGCCAACAAAATGGACAACCTGGAAGAAATGGACAAATTCTTAGAAAAGCACAACTTTCCGAGACTGAACCAGGAAGAAATAGAAAATATAAACAGACCAATCACAAGCACTGAAATTGAGATTGTGACGAAAACTATTCCAACAAACAAAAGCCAAGGACCAGATGACTTCACAAGGGAACTCTATCAAACATTTAGAGAAGAGCTAACACACCTATCCTTATCAAACTCTTCCATAATATAGCAGATGGAGGAACACTCCCAAACTCATTCTATGAGGCCACCATCACCCTGATACCAAACCAGACAAAGATGTCACAAAAAAAGAATATTACAGGCCAATATCTCTGATGAATATAGATGCAAAAGTCTTCAACAAAATACTAGCAAACAAAATCCAACAGAACATTAAAAGGATCATACACCATGATCAAGTGGGGTTTATCCCAGGAATGCAAGAATTCTTCAATATATGCAAATCAATCAATGATACATCATATTAACAAATCAAATGATAAAAACTATATGATAATCTCAATAGATGCAGAAAAAGCTTTCCACAAAATTCAACACCCATTTATGACAAAAACTCTCCAGAATGTAGGCATAGAGGGAACCTACTTCAACATAATAAAGGCCATACATGACAAACCCACAGCCAACACTGCTCCCAATGGTGAAAAACTGAAACCATTTCCACTAAGATCAGGAACAAGACAAGGTTGTCCACTCTCACCACTATTATTCAACATAGTTTTGGAAGTTTTAGTCACAGCAATCAGAGAAGAAAAAGAAATAAAAGGAATCCAAATTGGAAAAGAAGAAGCAAAACTCACTGTTTGCAGATGACATGATACTATACATAGAGAATCCTAAAGGTGCTACCAGAAAACCACTACAGCTAATCAATGAATTTGGTAAAATAGCAGGATACAAAATTAATGCACAGAAATCTCTTGCATTCCTATACACTAATGATGAAAAATCTGAAAGAGAAATTAAGGAAACACTCCCATTTACCATTGCTACAACAAGAATAAAATACCTAAGAATAAATCTACCTAAGGAGACAAAAGACCTGTATGCAGAAAATTATAAGACACTGATGCAAGTAATTAAAGATGGTACAAACAGATGGAGAGATATACCATGTTCTTGGAAGAATCAACATTGTGAAAATGACTATACTACCCAGAGCAATTTACAGATTCAATGCAACCCCTATCAAACTACCAATGGCATTTTTCACAGAACTAGAACAAAAAATTTCACAATTTGTGTGGAAACACAAAAGACCCCGAATAGCTAAAGCAATCTTGAGAAAGAAAAACAGAGCTGGAGGAATCAGCCTTCCTGACTTCAGACTATTCTACAAAGCTGCAGTAACCAAGGCACTATGGTACTGGCACAGAAACAGAAATATAGATCAATGGAACAGAATAGAAAGACCAGATATAAACCCATGCACATATGGTCACCTTATTATTGATAAAGGAGGCAAGAATATACATTGGAAAAAAGACAGCCTCTTCAATAAGTGGTGCTTGGAAAACTGGACAGCTACATGTAAAAGAATGAAATTAGAACACTCCCTAACACCATACACAAAAATAAACTCAAAATGGATTAAAGACCTAAATGTAAGGCCAGAGACTTAGAGGAAAACATAGGCAAATATTCTATGACATAAATAACAGCAAGATCCTTTTTGACCCACCTCCTAGAGAAATGGAAATAAAAACAAAAATTAAAAAATGGGACCTAATGAAACTTAAAAGCTTTTGCACAGCAAAGGAAATCATAAACATGACAGAAAGACAACCTTAGAATGGGAGAAAATATTTGCAAACGAAGCAACTGACAAAGGATTAATCTCCAAAATTTACAAGCAGCTCATGCAGCTCAATAACAAAAAAACAAAGAACCCAATCCAAAAATGGGCAGAAGGCCTAAATAGACATTTCTCCAAAGAAGATACACAGATTGCCAACAAACACATGAGAAGATGCTCAACATCACTAATTAGAGAAATGCCAATCAAAACTATAATGAGGTATCACCTCACACCGGTCAGAATGGTCATCATCAAAAACTCTGCAAACAGTAAATCCTGGAGAGGATGTGGAGAAAAGGGAACCCTCTTGCACTGTTGGTGGGAATGTAGGTTCGTACAGTCACTATGGACAATGGTATGGAGGTTCCTTAAATAACTAAAAATAGAACTAACATATGACCCAGCAGTCCCACTACTGGGCATATACCCTGAGAAAACCATAATTCAAAAAGAGTCATGTACCCTAATGTTCATTGCAGCACTATGTTCAATAACCAGGATATGGAAGCAACCTAAGTGTCCACTGACAGATGAATGGATAAAGAAGATGTGGCACATATATACAATGGATTATTACTCAGCCATAAAAAGAAACAAAATTGAGTATTTGTAGTGAGGTGGATGGACCTCCAGTCTACCATACAGAGTGAAGTAAGTCAGAAAAAGAAAAACAAATACCGTATGCCAACACATATATGTGAAATACAAAAAAAAAAAAAAAGTGGTTCTGATGAACCCAGGGGCAGGACAGCAGTAAAGACACCCACGTAGAGAATGGACTTGAGGACACGGTGAGGGTGAAGGGTAAGCTGGGTCGAAGTGAGAGAGTAGCACTGACATATATACGCTACCAGATGTAAAATAGATAGCTAGTGGGGAGCAGCTGCATGGCACAGGGAGATCAGCTGGGTGCACTGTGGCAACTCAGAGGGGTTGGGTAAGGAATGTGGGAGAGAGGTGCAAGAGCGAGGGTATATGGAGATATATGCATGCATATAGCTGATTCACTTTGTTATACAGCAGAGACTAACACAACACTGTAAAGCAATTATACTCCAATAAAAATGTTAACAATAATAAAAGACAATCTTCTTTTTCTTTACTATCTCACAAAGTAAAACAAACAGGGGATTTTTAATTTAATATCATCTGAATCAACTACCAGTGTTTCCATTTTTCTACAGACAGAAACACAAAGCACTGAGAAATATGGTTTCCTTACATAAATAAGTGCCTCTATTTTCTGATAAAATATCATGGATATATCAAAAAAGTAAAATAGAGAGACAGAGAGAGCAAGACAGAGAGAAAGAAGAAGAAGAAGGAGGGGGGAGGAGGAGAAAGAGAAAAGAAAGGAAAGGAAGTGGAGAGAAAAATCAGGCTACTTTTATAGTGTGATTACTCTAACTGGGGCTCTCAGGTCTCCAAAGTTTCATTTCCCCTTCCTTTCTTCTAAGATACACAAGTAGTTTAGTTTCCTGGGTGGATTGCTGACTTCCTGAACATCACTTTTCCTCCCATTCAGACTACCTCTACCTGGTACTGCTTTTTCTCCACCCAATCCAGGCCTTGGAGAGTGTGCCTTCTTTGACCCAAACTAAAGACAAGAAGCACAGGATTAGATTTGCTTTGAATAACCTGTCCTTTCATCTTTTCTTAGCCTGAAGCATGAAACAGAGTGCACCTTTTTTTTTTTAATTTCTTTCAATCAAACCCTGTCATAAACTGTATCCACTAGGAAAAGTCTATGGAGTATCCACACAATTATAAGGGAACTGAAAAATTCCACAGAAGACACTCAACTATTGTGTATCGCTCCATTTCTGGCAGAGTACTGGAATTTGAAATTAAGAAGACAAAAGGGAGAAAGTTATAAATATAACAAGACCGGAAGCTACTGTTTCTGGAATTAGCTGGTTTTCAACTGCATTAGTCAAGAGAGTTCAATTACCTAGCCTTGATGTGTTTGTTATTCTCTCTCTTTTGTTCTGTCATTTGAAAATTATTTCAGAAACAGCCATCATTGCCAGATTGTTATTCTGGTACAATGCTTTCATGTATGAAATCACTATTTCAATCTTTTTTACATTTTGAATTATCATAGAACTAGTGTAGGAAGCAAGAACTATCAGCTTTTGCAAAGGCACTAACTTACTTTCTGCAATCTTACTTATGCTAATACTTATTAAGGAATCATAAACAATTAAGCTATGATTCTTCTGGATCTTCCACTTACAGGACTGCTTCAGTATAATTTGTTGTACTTTATGTGTGTGAAGGAGCAGAAGGGCCACAGCCACAAGTACTTTTTGAAGAGATTCTCTCACATAGGGAAGGTTTGTATTTTAATTTCCTCCATAGATTTCAGAATTAAACATCCAAAGTAGGACATCTCTCAGCCAGAAGTAGGCCATTTGCAGAAGACACCAATGACAGGTGTCCCTGGAACATCCTGGTGTTTTGATTCAGTTCTATTGCTGCAAGATTGCCAAAAAGCTCTGGTACGAGTGACTACAAACAGCATAATGAGCTTTAACATTTTTCTGCCTGGAAGAAAAAGAAAAGATCTAAGCCAGGCTTCAATTGATTCTTCCAAAACAAAACAAACAAACAAAAAATGAAGAAAACAACAAGGAATATTAAATATAAATGTTCTACCTGAAGAGCCCCTTTGAGTAGCACTTATGAACACTGGCCTGAAGCAACTTCCTGACCCTCACGCTCAAGACCTAACCTTAATCTCATTTCTGACTTTTTCATCAGAATCATTAACAGTTATGCAAGGAGTCTGAAGCCTTTTTAATTCTCCAGTATAAAATAACTCCATAAGTACTAAAGGTTGACATCTAGGCATCTTGGGAACTATGTGATAAGACCAGATGGGAGAAGAACACACCACTCACACTTACCACCCAGGACACTCACAGCCCAAACCACCAGGCCTGCTCCCACTCCATGTAACTGGGTCCCCAAATATGCAGATCGATAACATGCTTGCTGTATTCATAACCTTAGCTCCAAGCCATTTGTCATGATCCAATTCCCCTGTGACTTTTATTTCTACAAAATTAATAAGGGTTGTTAAGGCCTGGCTTAAATGCTGATTGGCCAATAATCTTCTCTTCCTTGACATCTAGATATCCAGGGCGGTCAGAGTCTTTGGAGGGTCTTACTCCCTCAATATCCAGAGATCAAAATCAGGACTGGACAGAGATGCCTCAGAGGGACTGACTCTTCAAACTCAGACGGCTCTGGTAAGTACCCTTAAAAGTTGATGATGAGGGCTTCCCTGGTGGCACAGTGGTTGAGAGTCCGCCTGCCGATGCAGGGGACGCGGGTTTGTGGCCCAGTCCGGAAGGCGTGATCTATTCGAGGGGCTCTCTGGTATTCTGGCTTCCTGATAAATTCATCAAATTGGAAGAATTAACAGAAAATTGGAGGGCAGCTGTAAAGGAAAAGGCAGTGTATTTAAACCCCTTTCTTTCCTTCCTGTGGGTCTCTTGAAGCAGCCATATTACCATAATTCTGGCAGCCTTTCCCTTGATAGTCCAGCCCCTTCAAGGCAGCCTCCCCCAAGGCAGCCGCCCCAAGGCTCTAGTTCCAAATGATCATGGGTTGTTCCACTGACATTCCAAGCCCAGATGTGGCAGTGACTTTCTGCTTTGCGAATCTCTGGCTGCCTCACATCCATCTGCTTTCTTATTCATCTATGACCTCTACAACTCTTCCCTTGTCTTAATTTTCTTTGGTTTGGATATTTTCCTAAATGGACTATGAGTAATATAGGGAGTATTTCAGTGGTTTAAGATATGATTAAACTACTGTAGGTGATGGCCTTACAGTGGAATGAGAGCATTTGGTGCTCCCAGATCTAAGATTCTTAACTTGGGATGAACTTCCGAATGACCTGAAGAACATTTTTGAAAGCCAGATTCTTAGCTCTTGTTTAAGGTCTCTGGAGGAGGTACCACAAACATATCTAATATTTAAAATTTCCACAGGTCAATGTGCAGTACACAGCCTGGATAAGAACCACAGTTCTAAGGTAACAATTTAAAACAAACAAACTAATCTTTAATCATGCTGACAGAGTAGAAAAGAAAATCAAACTACTGAATTTGCTTATATGAGTTACCTGCATTTGCCATCTGCTTCCACACAGTCATTCCCTGACCTTCAATACTCTGCTCTGTGCCCAGGCAGGATGACCTCTATGACCTCATCATTTAGGCTCCCTTGCCCTCTGGCTTTCGTTTGGTTGATGGGAGGTACTGGCTGGAGATCAGAAGGTGAGAAGAGAGAGAAGTTGGGGTATTTGTTCATCTTCTGCTCTCCCTGCCTGGCCTGGATTCTGGCCAGAGTTGCTCGCTATGGTCATAATTCCTTTCTTTCCTGACCCCAAGCTCTCTTTGGATTTTATAACTCTATCAATTTCCCTTGCCCTTTCAGTCCTAGTGGTGGGAAAGAGCCTCCACTAGGCACCAGTCCCTGGGCATTTCACCACCCTTTGCGGTTTCTCTTACCTTCATCCCCCTCTGTAAACAGCTGCTTCATTAACCTCTGCTCAGTTAACCAGTCTGAGTACATTTTTTTTTTCTCATGGACTCCGGCAGAGACATCACTAATCTAGAAATCTTAATGAACATAATTTTAGATTGTTTTTAAAAATCAGAACCACTTTACAATATTATGAAAGGATTAAAAATGCCGATATCACAGGATGGTTCATTGTATCCTATTCTAAAGTGTATTTGGAAGGAATATTTGATTCATAGTATACAAAAATTAATATAAAATGTCAAAATGGGATCTCTACAATAATTCACCTATTTCTGATAATGTTTAAACAAGGTTTCTCTTCTGAGAGTTATTTTAATAATGGTAACAAAGAGATATGTTATCTGTCTGAGCTCATTTGTTAGAATTCAAGCCATTCTGTTCCTTCCTTCCACTAACTGTGTATTTTGGATCCATCCTGATCCATTTGTGCTATCCCACAACAACCTGTGGTTCCTTAGAAGCCTGCAACCAACTTTTCTGATTTCTCTTTCTTTCCACTATCAGTGCTAAAGCACTTCATCTCTTTCTAGGCCAAAGTAATTTCCTCCTTACTTTCCATCAAAGTGCTTTACCAAGAATTATTCTGACTAGATGGAGAAAGAAATAAAAAGAAGGAACACAGGATAGAAAACATAGATGGATAATCACACAAAAGAAGGGAGATAATAGAGAATAGAAGATAAATGCTCTAGCCTGCAACCGTTTCATTGCAAATAGTTCTAGTTGCCTAGAATTTCCAGACACAGCCCTTGCTGAACAACCTGCCAACTATAAGGGAAAGTTGAAATCTTCAAAACTCCTATATTACTTTCCAATGACTCTTCACAAGTTAATGGCTATAAGTAGTTTCACGGAAGATGGAAAGAAGAAATATGGTGTAGGAAAATAGAAAGGTATGTGTAATGATGTGACCAATCAGTAAGGGGTGTATACAGATGATACTGAATTAGGAACAAATATAAAAATCAGGCATGAGTTTGGACCCTTCATTTGATTACCTGGTATAACCACTTTCCATCTCATGTTGAATGTGCTCATCTCATCCACGTGTCACCAGCAGTTAAAATTTACTTTATATTCTATTTCATTTCTTTGTCTAATCTGATTAGTAATTCTTCATAGTTTCTTACTTGCTTCAAATATTTTCATGCCTGATTTTCTTGTTTGAAACATAATCATTTCAAACCTATGTCTAATAATTTTCTTATCTGAAGTCCTTTCTTATCTGTTTCTAAGGCCTGCTGTTTTTACTGGGTTTTGTTGCTTTTTCCTTGTATGCTTACTTCTTCTTTACTTTGAACTGCTTATGGAAATTTTTGAGGGTTGGGATTAGAATAGGTTTTTTTCCAAAAAGATTTGTGTTTGCTTTGCCAAGCTGCTGAGGCACTACAAGTTTATAATCACTTTTAATTTATTTTTTGGCATGAAGCTTTCTGGAAGCCACATAGGTAATGTGATTGTGTGCTACAACATAGGGCCAATTCATCATTCCAAATTCTCAACAGCATATTTTTCTCTCTCTGTTCAAAGCCAAGGTTTGAGAGAGTTGATTAGCCTCACAGTTGCCTGGGAGGTAGTTATTACTATTTCATCATGTTGCCGAGAATGAAGCCCTTTGAGGGTGGTCCCAATTTTATATGAGTAAGATTTCCAATTAGACTCCTCATCGTAAGAAGCCCTGTACCCTATGAGTGCATATAAAGTCCAAGCACATCCCATGTTGTAAGTGTTCTTAAGATGAAAGCCAGCTTTAGGCTCAGTTTACTTCTCTAAATGTCTATTTTTACATGGTCACCAATTTGAAATTTACCACTCTTATCAGTGCATCCATCTTCTTTAGATGTTTTGTATACTTTCCCATGAATTTTAGTTATTTTCAATGGGATCCAAATACTTAGACTACCACAGTTCTAAAAACAGAAATATAGGAGGAGTATTTGCATAACTCTGGGCTCTGAGAAGACTTTTTAAACAAGTGTTTTTTTTAACAGTAAACTAATGAATTTCTCTGAATGCAGTTGTATATTTAAAATAGCAAAAACATTCTTATGAGCATTTCTTATGCTGGGAAAAACTAAGACCATGAAGTTTTAAACACAGCATTATGAAGGAAGTCCTCTAAGGAGCCAGAGGAAAGTTATCCAAGAATGTTGTTTCAAGGCAACAAAGTTCTGTATTCTGGATAATGAGTCCCTCAATATGCTTCACAATAAAAAAGAATTTTTATTTACTAAATTTAAGAAACTTTGAATACTATATTACCCATACTATATTATCTTAGAGATCAATAAAATACATTACCGGGGACTTCCCTTTCGGTTTAGTGGTTAAGACTCTGCAGGGGGCAAGGGTTCAATCCCTAGCTGGGGAGCTAAGTTCCCACCTGCTGCACAGCCAAAAAAAAAACCCCCAAAACAAAAAACAAATAAAATAAAGTACATTACCATAGAAAGGCTGAGAAGAGTTCTGAAATAGAGAAATCTGATCTTGTAAAACTTACTTGAAGCTGAAATTCTTCCCTTTTTCTACAAGAGAGGAAACTAGCATGCCATATAAAATATTCTGTGAACCTTGCCTTAAGATATGTTCTAGCATGTTATAGGCTAAAGACGGAGAATTTTCGTAACAGAATACATAATATCTCCCTTATATGATTTTTCTCATTAAATTTTTTAACAGCAGATGAATGGCAGAGAAATAAAGATTAAAAGTTTCTAACAAGACTCAGAATAGCTGGCATTCCGTCCTTCCTCTTTCCTCCTTGAAACATCTTTTTCACTTACCTTCCTGGGCAGTATACTCCCCAGTTTTCCTTTGCCATACTGGCTGATCATTACCAGGCTTCATGGCTCGTTACTTCTCATCTACCCAATTTCCTAAAGGTCAGTGCTTAGATATCTTCTCTACTTACACTCATGACAATGGTGATCTCATCCAGTCTTATAACTTAAATAATATGTTTATGCTGAAATTCCCAAATTTATATCTCTATCCAGACTTCTCTCTTTAACCCCAGTTTCATATAACCATCTGTCCACTTGACATCTCCACTTGGGTGTCTCAGACTCAGCCTGTCCAAAACTGAATTACTGAGCCCCACACCTGCTCCTCCTACACTCTTTGCTGTCTTGCTTAATGTCCTTTTTTCCAGGTGCCAAAACCTTGAAGTCAGTATATTTGAATTATTTCTTTTTCTAACAATGCAAATCCAATCTGCCAACAAATTGTATCGATTATACCTTTAAAATATATCTAGGTCTTCTCTGGTGGCGCAGTGGTTGAGAGTCCGCCTGCCGATGCAGGGGACACGGGTTTGTGCCCCGGTCCGGGAAGATCCCACATGCCGCGGAGCGGCTGGGCCCGTGAGCCATGGCCGCTGAGCCTGCGCGTCCAGAGCCTGTGCTCCGCAACGGGAGAGGCCACAACAGTGAGAGGCCCGCATTCCGCAAAAAAATAAATAAATAAAATAAAATAAAATAAATCCAGAATAAACTCCTTTTTCCTCCTTCCATGCTCGATTTCTAATCCAGACCACCATCAACTCTTACCTAGATTATTACAATGATTCCTTACTAATCTCCAAGCTTCCATCCTTCCTTGCCCACTGTCTTAGTCAGGCTTCTCCAGAGAAACAGAATTAATAGGAAGCAGATAGATATAAATATCGATATAGATAGATATAGATAGATATAGATATAAGTATAAAAAGGGAGAAAATTTTATTATTAGGAATTGGTTCATGGAATTACAGAGACTGACAAGTCCCAAGATTTGCTTTCAGCAAGCTGAAGACCCAGGTGAGCCAACAGTATATTTTCAGTCCAAGTCCAAAAGCCTGAAAACTAGGAGAGCCAATGGTATAGTTTCAGTCTGAAGGTCGGCAGGCTGGAGACCCAGGAAGAGCTGATGTTTTAATTTGGTTACAAAGCAGGGGAAAAAAACCCAGTGTCCCTGCTCCAAGTCAGGTATTAGAAATTCCATCTTATTTGGAGGAGAGTCAGCCTTTTGATCTATTCAGGTTTTCAGCTGATTGGATGTGGCCCACCCACATTTGGGAAGACAGACTGCTTTACTCAGTCTACTGATTTAAATGTCAAATTCATCCAAAAACACCTTTGCAGAGACACTCAGAATAAGGTTTGACCAAATGGGCACCCATGGCCCATTTAAGTTGACACATAAAATTAACCATTATACCCACTATAATCAATGCTCATTACAACACAGACCATTCTGTTAAAACAAAATCCATATGTTGTCAACTCTTCAAATTCTTCATTGGCTTTCCATCTCCTTATAATGACTATAAGATCCTCTCCAGTGTGCACCCCTTACTCCTCATTTCCTCTCTGATATCACTTCCTCAACTTTTTCCTTTGCTCATTCAGCTCTTGAGCATCCTTCTAGCTCCTCCAGCTCCCCACTCAGGGTCTCTGAACTTCTGTTCCCTCTGCCTGGATTGCTCTTCCTCTCAGATGTCTGTCTGGCTTACAAATCCCCATCAAGTCTTTGCTTCAATATTATCTCCTCACTAAGATCTGCCCTGGCCATGCTATCTAAAATTGAGCCTCTGCATTCCACACTCCCTATCCACCCCCAACCCCGCTTAAATTTTTCCCCATGTGTTTGTCACCATCAAACTTATTACTGAATTTTATCATTTATTTTATTTTCTTCTTTTCTGTCATTGGAAGATAAGCTCCAGAAGGGCAGGAAATTTTGTCTGCTTTATGCAGTCTCCTATCCCTGGTGCCTAGAAAATTCCTGGAACATACAAAATGTTTAATAAATATTTGTAAATGAATGCATGCTTTCCATCTTCATATATATGAATGTAATGTTTCATTGTGAAAATTTTTTAAATCTGACACTTTTTTTTCACTTTAAATAACAAGTTTTCAACCTGCAAACAGAGAGACTGCAAAAGTATCTGTAGGTTGAATTTCTCAAACAGGAGCTACTGCTCTGTTTATGTTCTAAGATAAGTACTCAGTGAAGCCTTGTAATTCTTATAAGAAATAACTAGAAAATATTTCTCAATTCAGCTGGAACAGAGAACACTAGGTCTGGGATCTCAAAATATTTCTTAGAGTGTCCAAGAGACTTTGCCCATGTTAATTTTTTTCAAGTCTTTGATCACCATTATTTTCCTAACTTACATGAAAATCAACTGTGGGACAGAGACATACAGAAAGAGAGTATATTCTCCATTTAAGGGGAAAGTGATCACTTGAACTTGCCCCAAAAGTTCAAATCCAACATGGAGATGTACAGTGTAGGTCTCGTTATTAAGTAATCAATAATGCTGGTTCCTTAGTTAGACAGGTATGTGAATTCCTTCACCATTTATTCCATTGAATAACACTTAATAATAATAACTATGGTTGAGGAAAGTTTGCTCAAAAAGCTTTTGCTTTTTTGCTTAAGCTGTCCTTCCATAGAGGCCCAACACAGAGGGTAATTGTCTTAATAACCCAAATCATATAGAATTAAAATAGTCTATCTTAGTCACTCCTATTCCAGACATTTTAGTTACCTGTGATTATTAAGTCAGCCAAGTTTCAAAAGGTCCACAAAGAAGGAAAAAAATTAATATCTATTGCTTCTCTACTTTATATCAGTTACTAGACTAGGCAGGTGTGTGTGTGTGTGTGAGATTCCCTATAACAGTCCCATGAGATTTCCACAGATGAAATAATTTGACCAAGGTATCATAGCTAGTATATGCAAAAAAGATTATCAGCATTTCTAATTCAACTGTCTGTGACTTTTCTTGCTATGTTGTTTTCACATAAGATTAATGAGATTTATGGCAAGTAAGTATAAGACTACCTCTGCAATGACCTTAAGGTGAACATTTCCTTTCATATCCCATGAATTTGGAAGGATCCACAGCAGTGCATAAGATGGGAGGAGTTGTGTCTTTTCTCAGCTGATTGCACAGCCTCCAGTTTCCCCCAGATCTGTGGAAATTAATAATCATATGGAGTTTGGAAAAGGAAACTTCAGTTTAAGGTTGGAATCTATTCTCAACACAGCTGCCAGAGTAACCTTTTTTAAAATATAAGCCGCTTCTCTGCTCAGATCTCTCCAGTGGCTTCTCAGGTAGAAGCAGCAGCCCTTACAGTGTTCTTCAAGGCTCCACATGATCTGTTACTTCTCCAGTCCAATCTCCTAGCATTCTCCCTCTTGCTCCTACCATGTATGCACCAACCTTTTACTTGCTCCTTTTCATTTGTTCCTCTCTCTGGAATGCTCTTCCCCCAAGTAGCCACGTGGCACACTCCACCACTTTCTTCAGGACTTTACTCAAATATCAGCTTGAGAGAATCTCCTTGGCACTCTACCTTGGCCATATTCACCATCACCCAGTGCATCCACCATCTCCCATCACATCCACACCTGGCACCTCCACCCCACTCCCAGCACTTCTTACCCTCCTTCCTTTCTGCATTTTAATATGCTATGTATTTATATATCTATGTTGGTTATTGTCTGTCCCTCCCCTCCCCACATTAGAATGTGAAATTCACAAAGGCAAGGATTTTGCATGTTTTGTTAACTGCTGTATATGCAACATTTATACCAGTACTTATCTACATAGTACATATTCCATAAATATTGGTTTAGTCAATCAATGAATTTGAAAGTAGAGGATGTAGCATTTTCATGACTTCTGAAAATAACCAATTTGGTTCCAGTTAGTCTGTTTACACAAGTTCGTATAGTACCTAATGAATTTTCCCCTAGAAAATATAGCATGTTGGACAGTAAGTGATTTTTAACTCTTAAGCTATAAGAACCCAAAGCCTTTATACTTTTATAACAAAGATTTTGCACTATCACTCTTCCAGGAAAAGGTGCATCAGACATGATGTTACTCATATTTAATTCTTTATTGTTTTCTGAACCACTGAGATTTCAACTTTTGAGCTAAAACTCCCTAACGGCTGGCCTTTCATTGAGCATAGGAACAAGAATTTCCCAGATGTTCTTAAACAAAATCCAATTTGACACGATGACAGCAGTTATCTTGAATTGTTAAAACCTTCAGTTGGTAGCACGGCTGAGAAAGTAGACTTAGAAACCTCCAAAATTATCAGATTATGATTTATTTGAAATGAGTTAAAATATATTCTTTCAAAGGTACCAATCCAATTTTACATGTTTATATTTTTTCTTACCATTCTCTCTTCTGCTTTTTCTAAAACTAGATACATATTTAACTTCACCTAATGGAATCTTTAAATCAAAAAGCTTAAAGTGGGAAAATTTGCTTCAATTTGTATTTGACTTTAAAGGCAAAGAACAATACTATGACACTTGTTCCCCATCTCACATCTCTGAATTTAAAACTGTGAGAGTACAGAAGCCCACAGACTTTCAACTCGTATTTTACCCCAAATTCAACAGGCATGATTCTTTTTTTTTTTTAAATTCATTTTATTTATTTATTTATTTATTTTTGGCTACACTGGGTCTTCGTTGCTGTGTGCAGGCTTTCTCTAGTTGCGGCGAGTGGGGGCTACTCTTCGTTGCGGTGTGCGGGCTTCTCATTGCAGTGGCTTCTCTTGCTGCAGAGCACAGGCTCTAGGCGCACAGGCTTCAGTAGTTGTGGCACCCGGGCTCAGTAGTTGTGGCTCGCGGGCTCTAGAGAGCAGGCTCAGTAGTTGTGATGCATGGGCTTAGCTGCTCTGCAGCATGTGGGATCTTCCCAGACCAGGGTTCAAACCTGTGTCCCCTGCATTGGTAGGTGGATTCTTAACCACTGTGCCACCAGGGAAGCCCAATAAGCATGATTCTCGAACTGAGGAAAAGCATTAAATGAAGAGCATACAAACCACCATCCTCATTCACAAAGAGGTCATTACTGAGGGAAAAGAAAGAGAAAGAAAAACTATAGAGGAAATTATGTGGTTACAAATATAGTATCTTTTCTAGAACTTTCACCTGTTTCTGTCTCTTTCTAAAATCAACCCCTACCAGTCACAATGTCAGTCACACCATAACACCAAATTTCAGCTTCAGACATTGAGACAACTTTCCTGCCTCTCTCTTTTCTGGTTCCCAGTAAATATACAATCTTCTTTTCTCCCATTCACCCATGTAAGAGAATTGACCCAAGTCACTGAATGTATAGGTTGCATACACTCAATTATAGGCTCTTTCTCAAAGGAGATGTGAAATTAGAATCATGTCCTATTTTCTAAATCCTATCTAATATTGATGGAATGCACGCCAAAAAAAAAAAAAAAAAAAAAAAAAAAAAGCATTTCTGAGCATAAAAGGGAATAGCGTGGGGCTTCCCTGGTGGCGCAGTGGTTGAGAGTCCGCCTGCCGATGCAGGGGACACGGGTTCGTGCCCCGGTCCAGGAAGATCCCACATGCCGCGGAGCGGCTGGGCCCGTGAGCCACGGCCGCTGAGCCTGCGCGTCCGGAGCCTGTGCTCTGCAACGGGAGAGGCCACAACAGTGAGAGGCCCACGTACCACAAAAAAAAAAAAAAAAAAAGGGAATAGCGTGGATTTTGTGTTACTCTTTTATATTATGTTATTTTTATTTTATTGAGGTCAAGATTATCTAAATAAATTTAGAAATGTAAACTTTTTTCATTCAAAAGGGAAACAGCTCTCTAGCCTAGACAGTGGTGCTCACCTGCCATCTTGAAGAACATGACTCTGCATTGATACTATCATTGAAGGCATGTTTTTTTTCCTTGCTCAACATTTTCTTAATCTGTCCATATAAGAAAATCTACTTGGGCCATCTAAATAGTTTCTGATTTTTTTTTCTGAATTGTTGAGATTTTCTGACAACTTTTTGGTAACTATTTGCTTAGATCAGAGAGTAATATTTCATACAGAAATGTTCATAGTAATAAGAAGAAATATTCTCTCTTCTTATGACAGAATAACTCTACATACATAGAGAAATATATTGGAGCTCCTGTGATTTTTCCTTTGCTAAGCAATAGCTAATTTATTGTCAATATGTGGTCTCACGATCTATTTCATCCAAATATCAGAACTCTCTATACCGCCTGAATTTCTCCATTTCTACTTATTTCCTTTCTGAGATGAATTGGTTTTCACTTTTAAAGAAAGGGATTTGATTTACAATAAAATTTATTTATTTATAGTCACACAATGTTTACACAGCCACAACATTACTTTATAACCCTAAAGCTTTTGGGGTTGGGGTTGTTGAATAAAGATGGAAAATTCATTACCAACCTAACGCATATTTTCATATGCATGACTGATGGCCACAAAATACTACATAAGTAAGTACCTGGATTTGAGCCAGCAGGAGAGGACAGACATTTTAAGTAAATGTCAGGGAAATCTAATCCTTGTGAAAAAATATTTCCATCAAGAATATAAATCACAGTAGAAGTTTATGGACCAATCAACAGATGCTTCTAGACAGAAAAGCAATCTGTTGGGTGATTAGACCTTTATTCCCTTTAGGGAAGGTAATTCAGTGTGCCAGACCATATTACAACAGTGACCTGAATACCTCCGTCCTCATCCTTGATTCTAAAGATTCATTCTGTTTAGTTCCATTACATGCATACATGTCAAATTTACTTTTGTACATGAAATTCCATGAAAAGTGCAGTTTATCATCATTGGCATTTGTCTCATCTTGCTTTTACAAGTAAAATAATTTTAATTCATTATGCTGAACTGGTCAGATTTGTATACTATGTGCTTGTATGGGTATTTGAAGCTATGTATACATTGTTATTAATAACTGTGACCAAGTAACAAGTATAGTATTCTTTTTTTTTCTTTTGGCTGCACGGCATGCAGGATCTCAGTTCCCCAACCAGGGATCGCACCCAGACCCCCTGTGGTGGAAGCTCAGAGTCTTAACCACTGGACTGCCAGGGAAGTCCCAAGTATAGCATTCTTTTTGTTATCTTACATAAATTCTTTGGGATGGATGAATTTTTTAAATATTTTGTTCATTTTCATCTTTTATGAAACCCTTAGGACTTTAATGATTCATGTAAAAAAATATTAAAGAATTGCTAAAGTGATTTTTCTAATTCTTGCACCGGGTCTTAAAATAGTGATTGCAAATTAATAGGAAGAGCTACCATTGACCCAGGGCACACATCATGCTGGGAGCCTTTTTAGCTTTTTGCACTATCTCTAATGCTATTGATGATCTTGCAAGGTAAGTATGAGTCCAGTCTATTTTGTAAGTGGGCATGTCACAAACATGATTAAAATTGCTAATCGAAAGAAATTCATATTTTTAAGAATTTATTTTCTTTCTTTTCAGAAACCATCATTCGGATTCTGTACATTTTTATGATTTATTAATAAAACAGTTTATCCTTCCTTCATTATATCTCTCCCTGCCTCAGATATGAAACAATATGGTTTCAATTTTAGCTAACCAATATAGTAATAATTTTTTTATTCATGTGGCGCTTTGCCCATAGAATGTATTCACAAATAATAAGTAGCATGTATTCATAAGTAATTACTGAGAAATTAAATAAATTACATAGGTTATCTTAGTTTTTCAGGCCATAACTGATATTTCATAAATGCCTCCTTCTATGACTTTTTAGTTTATTTTGATATTTCTACTAGAAGCCAAAATCCTTTAAATTATATGGGATGCTTCTCCTCTTAGAGCTTTTTATGGGGAAAATGTTATCATCTGTAAGGTTTGCAGAGTGCCTAAAATGAGCTTTAGAAAATTCAACCTGGTCCCTGACCTTTGAGAATTTACAATAGAAGGCAACATGACTCACATTTTATTCACTATACATATATCACTGATATATGTAATCAGTTCATTTATCTCAACACCACAACTATCTAAAACAGAGCTGAAAACTAAAAGCCAAAAAAACCCAAAACACACACAAAAGAAAAACTCTATGGACCATGCTCTGGGTCACTGCCCTCTAATTGTAGGAGAACCTCAGACCTTAGAGTCATTTGAATTTGACAGTAAGTAGGCATAATTCTAACTAGCTTGCTTCATCCCCCACACTGCCCCATTTTCCTCTCTCCTCCCAGTATATTCCTTTGGGTTCCTTCAGTCTTACCTCCCTGCCTCTCTTGGCATCTGCAGTACCTCTGCCTAAACTCAGGTCTTCATTCTGTTTCTTCTGACCATGGTAACTACCTCCTCAGCGGCTCCAGTCTCATCTTCCCTCTCATAGGTTTCACCAAGGGTGTGCTGTCATAAAGCTAATGGACTCATATCACCTTCCAACTTAAATCTTTAAAGGATTCCTAATTACCTGAAGAACTGAGAAAGACCTCTTTAGCATGGCACACAAAGCCCTTCATTCGCTGGCTTCTGCTACCTAGAGACCCAGTGAAGGAAAGCAACTAAGGGGGCTGAGACCCACTCAGTAGGCTTGATCACAAGTACTGCCCAGTCAGAGGCTTTGCACAGAGGTCTAATGTGGTGCGTGGCCTTCAGAGACTCCAGGATGTCTAGTCTTTTTGCACCTTTGAGAAGGCAAAGAGTCAGTAGGATCAGGAAAAGCTGTTCTTTCTTGGCCTAACACACTCCTTGAGTTGATAAAATTGATTGAATTTTTTATTATTTTAAAAGTGTAAACTTCTATTAAGTGTAAATTCATGAGGTTTTTTTTTCAGTCCAAAAGCCAACAACTTTCATTAATTTAGTAGGAAAAAATATGGCACTATAAGTATTTTGAAAATTGTATTTTAATACCTGAAACTGGTATCTTGAGTTTTCTTAAGCTTTTACTGAAAATTTATTAGGGTTTTTAAATATTTATTACATATGTGTTAATACAAGTAATTTTCAAATGACAGCATAGAACAATTAAAAGCTCAGAAATAATTTGAGTCAAATTGGTTAAGCAAATAAAAACACTTGGGAGTATCATTTTAACAAGTTGTTCTATTTTTCTCCAAAATAATAGTTCAATATCATTCCCTATTTTTTATTGTTTACCTTTAAGTATATAGATACACAGAAGACAAGACTCAGAAAGTGATACTCTGAATATTCTCCATTATTCTAGCACATGCTCTTTATTTAATTTTTCACTGACTTTTCCATTGTTCCAAGGCAGATATCTTATGTTAACTATATATTTTTCAAGGACTGAAAAAATAGGTAAAAAAAATAATGATGAGACATATGGCAGCTCCATCTTCTTCTAAGTCACATATAAGGCAGCCTGAGAGTACTCAATACCCTATGGGTAAATGTATACTTTAGGGAGTCACAAAGGAATTTATGACTTAAACTTTATGGAAATTCTGCTGAAGAGTAAAATACAAGTCAGATTCTCCTCATGATGTGAGCAGAGAGCTAAGGTGCTCAATAGCTTCCCACTGGAGTTTTCTCTGATTTTTTCTAGTTCTTCACTCTGGCCCATGATGTATTCTGCACCACACTTACAGTACAATCATAACTCAATACAATAATCATATTAGTCACAGAAAAGATATTGTACATATAAAATCACACGGGACTTGTTCCTGGCAGAAGGTGGGAACATCTAGGCTTCCCCATCAGGATGCTTCAGCTACAAAGGGCAGAATAACAGAGTAAGAGTGGTTCAACGACAGGGGTTTACTCTCATATAAAAGCCTGGTAGTAGGTTTCAGGGAAAGCTCAGCAGCTTCAAAGAAGTTACCAGAGACCCAGGCTTGTTCTCTTTTTTCTCCACCATCCTTAACATATCTGCAGTGTTTCTCTTCAATGTTGCAAAATCAATGTTATGCTTCTAACTATAAACATGTTCACATATGACAATACACAAAGAGAAGAAAGAACAAACAGTTCTTTCTTTCTCTCCGTCCCCCTTTCTCTCTCTCTCATCAGTAATGTGTATGACCTAAATTAAGGCCAAATATTATGTACTGGATTTATATCTGATGAAACTGGGAGGGCCTCCTATGGTCTAACTACAAGTCCCCTCCCCACGCTGTTCCCATGGATAAGGTCCTGTAGCCAAACAAGCCTCCTTATCAAGGTGACCAGTGCAGTTCCTGTTTACCCTTGAGCAGCAGGTTTCAGGTGCCTGACAGCCCAAGGAATTATTCAAGCAAGCCAATCACATCCTCTCACAGGAACCAGGGGGTACCTCATCCTTTTGCTGCTAAGCCTCACTCCCACAGCCCCTGCTTGTTCACTCTGCTCCCCAGTACAATCCCCGAGTGGCCCTGTAGGACACGGTGTCCTCCTTCTCTGCTCTGTGAATTTTTGTGACTAGTAAACTGCTGTTAGACTCATCTGTCCAGTGTGAGATGTCATGTGTTCAGCTCGTCTAATAACCCTAGGGTGGGAATGCCTTCCTCCCTCACCAAAGTAAATTGAAGGTAATTAAAACAATCAATGAAGAAAATCTTTTGAGTTTCCTCAGAAAACTTCCCTTAGGTTCCCTTATGGCTCATGAACCAGAAATAAATCACACGGCCATCCCTGAATTAATCACTGGCAAAGAGGACTGTAATGATTGCAATAGGCCTAGACTAGTTAGGCACCATCCTCTGAAGGCTGCACTGTCTGCCTAATGTCAGGACAAAACCAGGCTTCTATTAGCTGGGAAGAAGAGCCAAATGGCTCAGAAGGCAATCACTGCATTACCACAAACATTTTGTCAAAATCCTCTAACCCACCTTCAGTATTACTAGGAGTGTCTCTGCAAAGAGCAGCATTATCATGTCTGCTTCTAAACATGGAACATCTGGTACCTTTTATTCTGCTTGTCACTCCAGTAACAGGTCAAAAGGCTAATGGCTGCCAAGGGAGGTAAAGGAGGATGGCCAATAACAACACACTCTGCTCACATTCAATGCAGCCAACCTCTACGTGCAACACATAGTACTATCCACATTCCACGGATGGAGAGTTAAAGCTTCACATGAGTTCAAGGGCCCCACATGCTAACTGGTGAATTTGGGATTCAAACGTGGGTCTGTCTAACCACAGAGCTCACGCTCCCTTGTTACTGCACAATTCAGCCTGGCTGAGCCATGGCTCTCAAAGTCCCTGGAAGCTGCTGAAGCTGAGAGAATAAGCTGCTGACATCAGAAAGCTTGCACGGTGGGCATGAGATCTGAGTAAGTGAGGCCCCAGGGGCTTCTTCAGGATGAGGCAATAGGACCCACAGGAGCAAAGGGAGTTTTCCTACATAGGTGCACTGGATTTACAGTCAGCTCTCAGTCATCTGGGGACTGATTAAACAGCCTAAGGATTCAAGTTCACCTCTGCTTCCTTTCCCACCTGAGTCTTATATTTTAATCACCCTAAATAGAAGGGAAGCAAATAAAAATATGCTATTCAATCAGTCATCTTTGTATTTAATTAACATATTTGATGAAACTTCCCTGAGCAAGAAGGTCTAACGTAAGGGCTTTGAGGATGTCTATTGGTCCTGAATCATAACTTTTTGAGAGCACATGAAAGTTGTTTATTCTAATTCAACAATTCCAGGTCTTTTGTTCCAGCATTTCGACTCACTCCTGTTCAAAGGTCTTACTTGAATCTATTTCATAGTAGAATTAGCAAGATAAATTAGAAAGTAAAGAAGTAAGCATAGTTTCATGATCAAACTAAATGATGCATTATTTTTTTTAAAGAAAAGACAAATCTGAGAATGGTAGGCTGAATAATGGCCCCCAAAGTCACACATGTCCAATCCCTGGAACCTGTGAATGGTACTTCATATAGCTACAATGTGATTAATAAAATCTAGTCCATTAGGGTGCGTGAAAGTTAAATACAATATTAATCTAATGAAAAAGTGTATTGTGCTAGGTGGAAATACATGTGAATATTCCTACCATCTTTCTTTTTCTTCCATCCTCTTCCTTGCACCCTTCCCTGCACCTTGAACCTCTATGCTGCTGCCCATCTGAAAGGACCTGATAAGAAGGTGAGCAGAGAAGTGGGCAAGGTCTAAGTGTTTGCTGTTGAGTGTTTTCACTGAAAACACAACCCTCTGGAAAAAATCCTATTTTAATAAACACTATTTTAACATAAGATTCCATTTCATGAAGTGATTCCCATATCCTGACCAATGGCCCACAATAGCAAGGATTTGCTGATCTGGTTTAACAAATTCTATTAAGAAAAAATGTTGTAGACAGATGGATTCCCAAGACTGTGCATGCTGAAGTCAGCCAACTTGACAATTACGTTGTAATTTTCATTCCATATTTATACTTTCTACTGTAACTAAATGTGTCCACCAAGATTTCAGTGGAGTTAAAGAACAGGTGAAGTGGAAAGAACATGGCTCTGGGGTCATTCTGAGCCAATGACTTGGTTTAGATCCAAGTTCAGCCACTTTTGAACTCCATGACCCTGGGTAGGGTTCCAGGGTTTGAGTTCCTCTTTTTAAAATAGAGGTAATAATAGTGCTACTGCTCCAGATGGCCGCAAGGATTAGAAAGAATGACTGTTAAGATATCAAGGTTCCAGGCCTTGATTTCCTCTTTTTAAAATGGAGATAATAATAGTGCTATTGTTCCAGATGGCCACAAGGGCTAGGAAACATGACTGTAATGTACCTATCTGGCATATAAAAAATAAATGTTTTGACAATATACTATTGTCATTATAGGGGGTTTTCTAGAGTCTAGAAAGAACTCTAAGAGATAAGTTTGAGTGTCAAGGACACCAGAAAGTCTCAGGGAGCTATAGAGTGAAGAATAAGAGGTGAGCTCAGTGGAGAGCCAGCAAGTGAAAATAAAGCAAGTAATATCTCTCCTGCTGAGAGATATTCATCTAACTTAAAACCAAAATTAGCAAAGCATTCATGGGACTCTTTCAAGTTTGTTATGATACAAAGTCCCTGATAGCTAAAGAACTGGAAGACTATTTCAGTAATTCCTGGCTTTTCCAAGTTGGCTAGAAAAGAACATCCCTTTGCATCCACAGAATTTACATGATGGGGGAGAAGCAGACCTAGACTGGGATTGAAGACTTAGTTAAAGCTCTGCCAGTGAGTTACTATGGAGTAGGACAGACAATTTCCCATGAAAGAATGTAAAAAGACAAGTTGACTCACTTGCCCAAAGGTATAGGTATCAAAATTAGTTTGACTGTAAGGAACAGAAAACCCAAAGTAATATTGGTTTAAGAAAAAGAGAAGAGGGCTGCTTGGTGTCCAGGGCTGCTTGCTGATTCCACAGTCACTGTCCCTTCCATTTTTGTGCTTTATGTATTTCACTCTCAAGATTGCTCATGGTTCAGGGTGTCTACTGGAGAGCCTACTGTCACATTCACTTTCCAAAGAGCAGGAAGGAGAAAAGGGTGCATCTTCTGTTGAATCTGCAGCCTCTAAGGGCATATTGCTTCTCCAAATAATATTGGGGTATAATTACTAAGAAAAAGAGAATGAAGAGACATTTGATGGCAGTCTAAGAAAGAGATGGGAAATAGGTCTAGAGTTTTTTTAAATCCATGCTTTAGTAGGGTGGTGGTTTTAAAATATATCCAAAAATTATTTGACACCCCTCTCTTCCAAAAGTGGAGCTTAATTTCCCTCCCCTTGAGTGTGGGCAATGCTTAGTAATTTTAGTGAATAAAACTGTGATGGAAGTGGCTATTAGATTTCTGAGACTAAGTCATAAAACGCATGTGATGTTCTCTCTCTCTCTTTCTCTCTGATTGTTTTCTCAGGGGAAGAGCCAACAGTCATGTCATCAGGACACTCAAGCAAACTATGGAGAGACTCACACTGCAAAAAACTAAAGCTTACTGCCAACAGCTATGTGAGTGGGCCATCTTGGAAGCAAATCCCTGAGCCTCAGTCAAGCTTTCAGAAAACTGCAGCTCCTGCCAATATCTTGACAGCAGCCTCATCAGAGGCCAGAGCCAAAAACACTCAGCTAAGCCATTCTCTTAGATTGCTGACCCATAGTAACTATATGAGATAATAACTATTTGCTGTTTTAAGTCACTAATATTTGAGGTAATTAAGCAACAAGTGCTAACTAATACCAATGGCTAAAATATCCAGAGACTGATGAGATCCTGTCATTTTTCTAGTCATCAAATATTTACTGAGCACCTACTATGGACCAAGCACTATTATAGACACTGGAGGTATATTCTAGTAGACAATAAGCACACAATCAAGTAAATAATATGTGGGATGCCAAAAGGAAAAATAAATGCATGCTATCAGTTAATGTATTAAATGCAGACAATAGAGTCTACAGTTGCCTCAGAAAGAAGGAATTTATTGAGGGCTAATAGAAAGTTCACACAGTAGCAACCCCCAGAACTCTACTAGAAAACTGACCTCTTAGGAAGCTGCTGCTCCTGTTATTGCTTCTGAACTTTGTATCATGCTGCCTTTGCCATAATCAGGAAAGCTGCTTTTGCTCCTGCCAACCTAGGAGCGCATGGCTTCTGCTAACACTTGCAGTAATGCCAGGAATGCCTGTGTTCAGCCTGTGTGTCACACAGCTGCCTTCAAAATCAAAGCCTTCCACCTCTTTGGTGGGATCTACACTCCACTGTCAAGAGAGGCTGGAAAGTCTAAGTTTTTTTAAATTCTACATTAGAAAAATTTGCATCTATGAGCAGAAGCAAGAAGAACCACAATCCTGCAGCCTGTGGAACAAAACACACATTCACAGAAAGACAGACAAGATGAAAAGGCAGACGGCTATGTACCAGATGAAGGAACAAGATAAAACCCCAGAAAAACAATTTAATGAAGTGGAGATAAGCAACCTTCCAGAAAAAGAATTCAGAATAATGATAGTGAAGATGATCCAGGACCTTGGAAAAAGAATGGAGGCAAAGATAGAGAAGATGCAAGAAATCTTTAACAAAAACCTAGAAGAATTAAAGAACAAACAGAGATGAACAATACAATAGCTGAAATGAAAACTACACTAGAAGGAATCAATAGCAGAATAACTGAGGGAGAAGACCAGATGAGTGACGTGGAAGACAAAATGGTGGAATTCACAGCTGCACAACAGAATAAAGAAAAAAGGATGAAAAGAAATGAAGACAGCCTAAGAGACCTCTGGGACAACATTAAACGCAACAACATTTGCATTATAGGGGTCCCAGAAAGAGAAGAGAGAAAGGACCCGAGAAAATATTTGAAGAGATGATAGTCAAAAACTTCCCTAACATGGGAAAGGAAATAGTCACCCAAGTCCAGGAAGTGCAGAGAGACCCATACAAGATAAACCCAAGGAGAAACATGCCGAGACACATAGTAATCCAACTGGCAAAAATTAAAGACAAAGAAAAATTATTGAAAGCAGCAAGGGAAAAATGACAAATAACATACAAGGGAACTCCCATAAGTTTAACAGCTTATTTCTAGCAGAAACTCTACAAGCCAGAAGGGAGTGGCATGACATATTTAAAGTGATGAAAGGGAAGAACCTACAACCAAGATTACTCTACCCAGCAAGGATCTCATTCAGATTCGATGGAGAAATCAAAAGCTTTACAGATAAGCAAAAGCTAAGAGAATTCAGCACCACCAAACCAGCTCTACAACAAATGCTAAAGGAACTTCTCTAAGTGGGAAACACAAGAGAAGAAAAGGACCTACAAAAACAAGCCCAAAACAATTAAGAAAATGGTCATAGGAACATACATATCAATAATTACCTAAAACATGAATGGATTAAATGCTCCAACCAAAAGACACAGGCTTGCTGAATGGATACAAAAACAAGACCCATTTATATTCTGTCTATAAGAGACCCACTTCAGACCTAAGGACACATACAGACTGAAAGTGAGGGGATGGAAAAAGATATTCCATGCAAATGGAAATCAAAAGAAAGCTGGAGTGGCAATACTCATATCAGATAAAATAGACTTTAAAATAAAGAATTTTACAAGAGATAAGGAAGGACACTACATAATGATCAAGGGATCAATCCAAGAAGAAGATATAACAATTATAAATATATATGCACCCAACATAGGAGCACCTCAATACATAAGGCAACTGCTAATAGCTCTAAAAGAGGAACTTGACAATAACACAATAATAGTGGGGAAATTTAACACCTCACTTAAACCAATGAACAGATCATCCAAAATGAAAATAAATAAAGAAACCGAAGCTGTAAATGACACAATAGACCAGATAGATTTAATTGATATTTATAGGACATTCCATCCAAAAACTACAGATTACACTTTCTTCTCAAGTGTGCAATGAACATTCTCCAGGATAGGTCACATCTTGGTCACAAATCAAGCCTCTGTAAATTTAAGAAAATTAAAATCATATCTAGCATCTTTTCAGACCACAACGCTATGAGATTAGAAATCAATTACAGGGGAAGAAACATAAAAAATATAAACACATGGAGGCTAAACACTATGTTACTAAACAACCAAGAGATCACTGAAGAAATCAAAGAGGAAATCAAAAAATACCTCGAGACAAATGACAATGAAAACACAATGAACCAAAACCTATGGGATGCAGCAAAAGCAGTTCTAAGAGGGAAGTTTATAGCTATACAAGCCTACCTCAAGAAACAAGAAAAATCTCAAATAAACAATCTAACATTACACCTAAAGGAGCTAGAGAAAGAAGAACAAACAATACCCAAAGTTAGCAGAAGGAAAGAAATCATAAAGATCAGAGCAGAAATAAATGAAATAGAAAGAAAGAAAACAATAGCACAGATCAATAAAACTAAAAGCTGGTTATTTGAGAAGATAAACAAAATTGATAAACCATTAGCAAGACTCATAAAGAATAAGAGGGAGAGGACTACAATAAGTAAAATTAGAAATGAAAAAGGAGAAGTTCCAACAGATGCCGCAGAAATACAAAGCATCCTAAGAGACTACTCCAAGCAACTCTATGCCTATAAAATGGACAACCTCGAAGAAATAGACACATTCTTAGAAACGTATAACCTTCCAAGACTGAACCAAGAAGAAATAGAAAATATGAACCGACCAATCACAAGTAATTAAATTGAAACTGTGATTTAAAATCTTCCAACAAACAAAAGTCCAGGACCAGATGGCTTCACAGGTGAATTGTATCTAATATTTAGAGAAGAGCTAACACCCATCCTTCTCAAAATCAACCAAAAAATTGCAGAGGAAGGAACACTCCCAAACTCATTCTATGAGGCCACCATCACCCCGATACCAAAACCAAACAAAGATGTCACAAAAAAACCCAAAACTACAGGCCAATATCACTGATGAATATAGAAGCAAAGGTCCTCAACAAAATACTAGCAAGGAGAATCCGACAACACACTAAAAGGATCATACACCATGATCAAGTGGGATTTATCCTAGGGATGCAAGGATTCTTCAATATACACAAATCAATGTGATACACCATATTAACAAATTGAAGAATAAAAACCATATGATCATCTCAATAGATGCAGAAAAAGCTTTTGAGAAAATTCAACACCAATTTATAATACAAACTCTCCAGAAAGTGGGCATAGAGGGAACCTACCTCAGCTTAATAAAGACCATATATGACAAACCCACAGCCAACGTCATTCTCAATGGTGAAAAACTTAAAGCATTTCCTCTAAGATCAGGAACAAGACAAGGATGTCCACTCTCACCACTATTACTCAACATAGTTTTGGAAGTCCTAGCCACGGCAATCAGAGAAGAAAAAGAAATAAAAGGAATACAAATTGGGAAAGAAGAAAAACTGTCACTGTTTGCAGATGACATGATACTCTACATAGAGAGTCCTAAAGATACCACCAGAAAACTACTAGAGGTAATCAATGAATTTGGTAAAGCTGCAGGATACAAAATTAATGCACGGAAATCTCTTGCATTCCTATACACTAATGATGACAAATCTGAAAGAGAAATTAAGGAAACACTCCCATTTACCATTGCAACAAAAAGAATAAAATATCTAGGAATAAACCTACCTAGGGAGACAAAGACCTGTATGCAAAAAATTATAAGACACTGTTGGAAACAATTAAAGATGATACCAACAGATGGAGAGATTACCATGTTCTTGGATTGGAAGAATCAACATTGTGAAAATGACTATACTACCCAAAGCAATCTACAGATGCAATGCTATCCTTATCAAATTACCAACGGCACTTTTTACAGAACTAAAACCAAAAATCTTAAAACTTGTGTGGAGACACAAAAGACCCCAAATGGCCAAAGTAGTCTTGAGGGAAAAAAATGGAGCTGGAGGAATCAGACGTCCTGATTTCAGATTATACTACAAAGCTACAGTAATCAAGACAATATAATACTGGCACAAAAACAGAAACATAGATCTATGGAACAAGATAGAAAGCACAGAGGTAAATCCACGCACCTATGGTCAACTAATCTATGACAAAGGAGGCAAGGATATACAATGGAGAAAAGACAGTCTCTTCAATAAGTGGTGCTGGGAAAACTGGACAGCTACATGTAAAAGAAGGAAATTAGAACACTCCTTATCACCATACACAAAAATAAACTCAAAATGGATTAGAGACTTAAATGTAAGACAGGACACTGTAAAACTCTTAGAGGAAAACATAGGAAGAACACTCTTTGACATAAATCACAGCAAGATCTTTTTTAATCCACCTCCTAGAGTAATGGAAATAAAAACAAAAATAAACAACTGTGACCTAATGAAACTTAAAACCTTTTGCACAACAAAGGAAACCATAAACAAGACGAAAAGACAGCCCTCAGAATGGGAGAAAATATTTACAAATGAATCAACAGACAAAAGATTAATCTCCAAAATATATAAACAGCTCATGCAGCTCAATATTTAAAAAACAAAAAACCCAATCCAAAAATGGACAGAAAACCTAGACAGACATTTCTCCAAAGAAGACATACAGATGGCCAAGAAGCACATGAAAAGCTGCTCAACATCACTAATTATTAGAGAAATGCAAATCAAAACTACAATGAGGTATCACCTCACACCAGTTAGAATGGGCATCATCAGAAAATTTGCAAACAACAAATGCTGGAGAGGGTGTGGAGAAAAGGGAACCCTCTTGCACTGTCGGCGGGAATGTAAACTGATACAGCCACTATGGAGAACAGTATGGAGGTTCCTTAAAAAACTAAAAATAGAATTGCAAATAATCCAGCAATCCCACTACTGGGCATACACCCGGGGAAAACCACAATTCAAAAAGCCACATGCACCTCAATGTTCATTGCAGCACTATTTATAATAGCCAGGTCATGGAAGCAACCTAAATGCCCATCGACAGATGAATGGATAAAGAAGATATGGTACATATATACAATGGAATATTACTCAGCCATAAAAAGGAACGAAATTGGGTCATTTGTTGAGACGTGGATGGATCTAGCGACTATCATACAGAGTGAAGCAAGTCAGAAAGAGAAAAACAAATATCGTATATTAATGCATATATGTGGAATCTAGAAAAATGGTACAGATGAACTGGTTTGCAGGGAAGAAATTGAGACACAGATGTAGAGAACAAACATATGGACACCAAGGGGGGTAGCCGCGGGTGTGTGGGGGTGGTGGTGTGATGAATTGGGTGATTGGAATTGACATGTATACACTAAATTGATGACTAATAAGAACCTGCTGTGTAAAAAAATAAAATAAAATTCAAAATATAATTGGCATCTATATTGTATTCACAATATGGGAAACTATTAAAATGAGAAGATGTGCAAAATATTTGGGGAAATCATAAATGACACATATTCACTATGCAGAGGAAGAGGCTGGAGAATAAGGAGAGCTACTTTAGATGGTGTGGTCAGGGGAAACTTCCCTGAGAAGGCTATATCTGGACAGAGACCTGAAGGAAATAAAGGAGGAAGTACAAAGACCTTGAGGAAAATAGCACACTTGGTATTCGAGAAACAGAAAATAGGCCAGTGTAACTAAAGCAGAGTGAGCGAGGGGGACAGGAGGAGGAACTGAAGACAGAGTGTTAACAGAGGGGAAACTAACTGGGGAGCTAGTAGGGCTTTCCTGACTAGGAAAAAGGGGCCACTGCTAGCCAATTCCTCCACCCTTCATTTGCTTAAGTATAGGCTATTAAATCATAAGTTGGAAGGAGGAGAAATAAATTATTCCTTGAAATAATTTTAGGATTTTCCAGACCCTTGTCTTTTGCCAGCTCTTTCCTCCACCCCAAAATAAATATACTTATACACTGTTTACCTTAATTTGATTCTCAATTTTGTTCTTGAAAGCCTTTTTTCTTTTCTTTTTTTTTTTTTTCTTTGCTGTATCACAGGCAAATGCTTAAGTTAGGTAACTAGTTGAATTGGGATGGGGTACCATAGACCTACTTGCAGAAGATGCCAAGAAGTCTCCAGCAGAATTCATTCTCAGGAAAGAGTCAAGGCACACCAGTTAGATTCAGAGAAAAGTAGGCAAAGTGGGAGGAAAGAGATGACTTGGATACCACTTTATCCTGCACACAGATTCTTCTTGATCAAAGCACCTAGGACTCACTAGGACCCTAAGGCAAACAGCTATAATAAAAAGTGTGAAGTACTCAAAGATCTGCACTGGCATAAGATGGCATCACGCTGGTTCCAGCAACTTACGCAGTGGTGAGCAAGGACAGGAATGACCACTGAAGAGATAAAAGATGAGTGTTACAGAAACAGACACTGGCAATGACCAAGAACAGAGATCATTTTTAGCACATCATGTTAGAGCTGCCTTTTTTGGATATCATTAAATACAGAAGACGGACATCACAGAGCCTAGTACAAGAAAGGAAAAACTTGACTAATGTGAGGGAGCAAACAGGATCAGCTTATGAGTCAGAAACGTGATCTGTGGAAATTCAGTTCTACTTGGAAAAAAATATTAAAAATGCAAGTTTTCATTGAATGGTAAGGAGTAAAGCTAGAAAAGTGACAAAGATCCTCAAACTTAAACAGGCTGTATTAGAATCATTCCTAAATACTAGAAGTTAGGACAAATCCTTTGTGATATAATTGTATGTTTCAAACATTTTTGAGGGGAGAAGAGGCTGGTGTAAAAAGAAAGTCCAGGAGTAAGGATGGAGATCACGGTGGTGTTACTAATATCCTGTAGCCAATCTCAGTTGCCTTCCTTCTTTCTCAAAGGAAAGTTATTCAAGTTTCCAAATCTATTGAGAATTATGTAGAAAGACAAAGCCTCCATGAATAGTTGCTCATGTTGTACATTGAACAAAGACCCCACATCCAAGAGATACATTTCATACCAATCCCAGCATTAAGAATTTGTATTTTATAACTCTTCTTGCTATAGTTAACACATTGCTTGAGGTAAAAGTCACTTTTTCCTATGTCTAGGAATTTAGTTTGTATATAGGATAAAGAAGGGTAAACCAAAGCCAAATAGTTATCAGCCTACCTTTATACCGAGAAATGTAGTTTCAGGGATTTCTTTGTTCCAAGTTAGAGAATATATTTGGCTCAACTTTCCTCTTTCAATTCACATAGGCAGTGGGCAACTTAACACATCAAAAATGGAGAGTTTGGGCTTCCCCCCGGCTCAGTGGTTAAGAATCCGCCTGCCAATGCAGGGGACATGGGTTTGAGCCCTGGTCCGGGAAGATCCCACATGCCACGGAGCAACTAAGCCCATGTGCCACAACTACTGAGCCTGTGCTCTAGAGCCCGTGAGCCACAATTACTGGGCCCGCATGCTGCAACTACTGAAGACTTAGTGCCTAGAGCCCGTGCTCTGCAACAAGAGGAGCCACCTCAATGAGAAGCCCGCTCACCACAAGGAAGACTAGCCCCTGCGGGCCGCAACTAGAGAAAGCCCAGGGGCAGCAACAAAGACCTAGACAAAAATAAGTAAATTAAACAAATTTTTTTAAAAAATGGAGAGTTTATGGCCTCTTTAGTCTATCCAGTAGGTTTCTATCGGAAAAACCTCCTTTTCCAGTCCTTACCACTTCTGCTACTCAAAGTACCAGGATTTCCCCAGGCATCATCCACTACGGGAACAACACTGGGAACCTAGCTAATCCTCTGAATCACAGGGAGACAACGCTGCAAGGGCCACTCCCTCCTAAACTCTCCTATTTCTTCTGTGATTCTGTGTGAAGCTTTGACTCCATAAAACACCATGCCCCTGTAAATCACAGGGTAGGAGGCACTGGAACATTCATTATCTCTAATGCTTGGATCTTCAAGACTCTGGGTCAGCTGCTCAGAAATATGCAATCTGAACACTGAACAAACATGTAGTATGTTGACCTCATCAGGCCTGTGACAATACTTGGACTCCAGCCTGCTCAAGCCTCTTGAATCAAAAATAGTTAGTCAATCCAATTATGCCCTTTATCTACACCATCTTCAGGCACTGGGATAAAGCCAACATTCCAGATTACTATGCCCTCATTAATTGTGCTTTGTTTTCCTTATTCTTTCTCTCAGAGTCTTCCTCACAGCCTCGTTTCACAGGCAACATGGCTGATATTTCTAACAACTGAACCTCAAAGTTCTGTCTGTTACTGTTCTCCAGTAAACTTTATCCACACCCCTCTTCCTAATTTATTGACTTCACTACATCCATATTTTATAAATTTTCCCTTTTATAAATTTCCTCAATTATGCAGTTTTAGTATGTTATCTGTATTCTACTGAAACTCTCATTCTATCCTCCATGTAATTTAACTTCTCATTCATATTTTCTATCTCCTTATCTTTCTGTGCTGCGTTCTGAGTAACTACTTTAGATACATCATCCAGTTTCTTAATTCTCTTTAGCTATATATCACCTCTGATTGAATCCATTGGTGAGTTCAAAATTGTGTATATTTTAATTCTAAAATTTACATTTGTTTTTCAAATATTCCTGGTAATTGATACTTTTATTATTTTTTCACTTATGTGATAATATTTTTTCTGTACTGCATAGGATAAGCCTGGAAATACACTTCTCAAAATTCCCCTTCTACATATAGTTCTGACCTGGAGTCTACCAATGGGAAACCTTGCACAAAATTTTGAAAGTGGGACAGAAGGAGAAGGGGCTATTCTCTGAAGGCAGCTGCACTAATGTCTCCTCAGCAAATCTGAGATTGACAGCAATTCCCCAACTCACTCTTGACAGACATCTACTTCACTCTTATGGGTAGGAAAACTGATATAACTTCCCTAGAGGTTGTGGAAAATTATAATGGCTTCCCAATGAACTCCAAAAAACCACATACTCTAGTGATTCAGCCTGAGAACATTGATGGTGGCTTTAAAAAACTATAATTTCCCATTTCTTCCAAAGATATAAAGCCTCTAATTCCTTGAATTAATTTTTGAAACCTGGAATACATGGAGTAGCTTTTGTGTTTTCTGACTGAACCTTGACTGATAAATCCAGGAAAAAGTGACCATTCCCATCTAAATGACCATACTTTAGGAACACAGACATTGATCATAGTATTTAAAAGAGTGTATTGTATTGTACTTATTGATGTGTCTATCCCCTCCTCTCAATCTCTACCCAACATATCATAAAAGGGCTAGTTTTCTTTTGATTTTTGTATCTTTAACATCTAGCATGATCCCCAGATTAACAGGACTAAAAATAAATAGTTTATTTTTAACATGATGAACCATAATTTTAAATCAGGTCAAAGATTTTTTTCTAAAAAAAAAAAAAAGATTTTTTTTACTGAAGCCCGTGCACCTAGATCCCATGCTCCACAACAAGAGAAGCCACTGCAATGAGAAGCCTGCACACTGCAATGAAGACCCAACACAGCCAAAAATTAAGAAAAAATAGAAGAATTTCTTATGAAGAATGATCTACCAAATAAAACATATTACTTGTGGCTTCCAGGTTGTAAAGATGTCAGATATACCTTATTTGTCAGATAAAACTCAGAATTTTTGATGAGAACCTGACCCATAGTACGCATTCTAAATATTTATCAAAAATGCTAAACAAATAAGAAAATAAATGCTTTGCTTTTATATAGAAACTGGACGTGAAGATCACAGAATGGAAAAATAAAGCACATAGGGTATTTGTCATCTCTGTTTTTTTAAGATCATTTCAGATATTAATGCAAACGTCACCTTCAGATATATTATAGCTCCTTGTCCAGAGTCCACAGGTTACCACAGTGACAAAGTGCCAGCACTTTATGCAGGCATAAGGCACACTGCTAAGAGCTACCCAGTCAACAGTACTGGCTATGATTTTTATACAGTCTTCCTTAAGTTATCAAATAACCAAAGTGAAGTTCACTGGATTTCATTTGATCTGTGCATAATTGTAAAGTCAAAACAGATATCCTACATTCTGCCAGCAACAAAATTTTCTTATGAGCCAGCAACCAGTAAGTAGTTTAAAAGGGAAGGTGCCAGAATTTTCTTCCCATCATGCTAGCTAATATACCCTACTTTGTTTGTTCCTGGGCAAAAATTAAAATAGATTCATGTTTAATGATGATGGTAATAGTAGCTAAGACTTACTCAGCACTAAACAAGTTGTACTTTACCTACATTATCTCATTTAGTCGTCATCTTAAAAGGTTCTCTCATCTGTTTTACAGATGATGAAAATTGAACTTCAATCTTTACCAAAGTGTCATTCTTGGGGAGCCCATTGTGAAGCAGTCACATTCTTATGAAGCTAGCCTTTCATAGTTTCATTAGTAAGTTGAGCAATTTTCAAAGCCCTGTGAACAATTTGCAGGGAGAGCATTAGAATTATAAGAAATGGGTTAAGCCCTTCATTGGCCAAGTACCCTTATGCAAGTAACTCGATGGAATCATAATAACACACTAAGTACAATTCGTTTATTGTCTATCTCCTTTACTGGTATAGGACTATCTCCTTTACTGGTATAGGACTATAAAGGACTATACTATAAAGTAAAGTGCTATACCAGTATAGTACTGGTATCTATTAGGGCAGAGATCTGGTCTTTCTTGTTCAGATCTGAATTAAATACCTACAACCATACCAGTGTAAAGCAGGTTCTCAGTAATAGTTGAGTAAGAGAGCAAGCAAACACATGAATGAATGATGTACTATGTAGAACTATAGACTTATAGAACTATTTTTGAATTTTTATTTTAAATCATTAATGATGTCCCTTTCAAATTTATGGCTCTATTAATGTCAGAGAGTCTTGAATATATCTTAAAAATGAGAATTTTCTTTCAATTTAAGTGAAGATAGCATTATGTAGAACCTCATTTACCATAAGGAAAACATTCTCGTTCAATGATTATCATAATTTTACATTTCAGTAAAATTCTAAAAAAATTTTTAAATGTTCAAAATATTTATTTGACAGGCCTATAATTGCTAATTTCTTATTTTATAAATTATGGACATTATTTTTAAAACCAATCAACCAACCAACCATCTACCTAATTAGCCCTTCATAAAAGAAAGTATATATTACAGCCAAAGAACTAGGCAGGACTTAATCCCAGAATAAAAGACAATGCATCCCCAAAAAGAACAGTAAGTAATCTTACACTGATATAACTATGTGACATTATTCTTATTTTTCTCAATTTCCTGAAGATAGTTGAAATCGCTGACACAGACTGGCACTGATCCACCAATAACTTTTTGTACTAAAGGCTTTAAAATTTAGGAATTATTTGCAATGCTGAATCCATTAGTCTATTTTCTTAAAAGATAGGAACTCATACTGGATACTGTGGTGTCAGGCACTTTCACAAACATTCAACCCTACCCAAAAATGTTTGGAGGCAAGTATTAGCTCTATTGTGTGGATTAGAAAAGTGGCACTAAAAGAGGAAAACAATTATACAAAGTCACACATGCATATTGACTGTGTCTACTGCTCTTTCTACAAAGTCACCTCTGCCTTACCTTTTAAGACATACATTTCAATGAGGTCTTTTCTAACTATCCTCACTTTTCCGCCTACTAAAAGGGAGACATTGATCTCTTTCTCTTTTCTGCCTTCAGGCTATCTGGTACTTACATCTGTCATGCCAACTATTATTGGCCTTGCATCTGACATGTCTGTCTCCCAGGACCAGACCATGAGTTCCTCAAAGAACAGAGACAATCTTTTAGTCGCTTAGTATCTCCAAAAGCAAACACAGATATACCTAGACAGTATCTCAATAAATTCTGGTTGAATGCTTAAACAAATATCTCATTTTGCAGGAAAAATGGAGTTTAAAGCATAAACTGCCAATCTAATATTTAAGTTTATACTTGCCAAGAACCTGTCCATACAGTTTTCCAACCATGGCAAAATATACGACCTCATTTTAGAAGATTTAAAAGATTCTTTAACATCTAAGAAATGTATTTTTTTCAATATAAGGAAAAGGAGATTTTAGCTTGAAAGAATTTCAGAAATTAAAGAATCTAACATCATTAATTTACAGATGAAGAAATGGAACCCAGGATGGTCATGTGACTCTACTCATGCAACCAAATATTCAATCAGAGGCCATAACCTATATCACCAAACTCCTGGTCTAGTCTTCTTCCTTCTATATCATGCCATTTAAATAATATTCACATTGCTATCTGATTATCTTCATCTATAAATAATTCAGCCCTGATATTTATAATAAATTTAATATACTCTGCCTGGATTAAAACCTTTGGGTACTGTGTTCTTAAATCTTAGTTATACTGAGCCATAGATGCCTCTTTTAATAGTCTTCATGTTAACTAAATAGCACACATAAAACATCTACCCCCAATTAGACCTATTTGCTAGGATTTTACAGTATAGGCCTAAGGGTAGAGGAGATGTACACTTTCAAATTTAGTTAAGTTGTCAAGCATTTGAGTGCCTACTCTGTAGAAAAGATGAGTTTTCATCTAAGTGATAACTACTAATATTTAACAAATATTAGATATTTGGGGCTTATTCCAGGTTAATAATTAATTCATAGGACCACCAGACAAAATGTGGAAAATATTTGGGACATACTTACACTAAAAAATTATTTGCTTTTTATCTAAAATGCAAATTTAACTAGACATCTTATATTTTCATTTGCTAAATTTGGCAACTCTGTTAGTTCAGCAAATATTTTTTGGGGTCTTACTATGTGCCAGGCCCTTAGAACGTAACAATGAACCAAACAGAAAAAGCTCATGCCTATGTGGAGCTTATATTCTACTTGGGGGATTTGTATTACTGATAAATAATGTTTCAGGTGAAGATGAGTAATATGAAGAATATGAGGAAGTGAGGCATGCAAACAGGGCAGCTGCTTATCAAAAAGGTAGGAGACATCATTCACATTCCATGTAAGCAACATGGCAGTTCTTCAGGAAAATAACTTAGGAAAGTGTTCCAGGGAGATGAAATAGCAAGGGTAAAATCCCTGGGGTATATACAATCGTGAGGGATTAAAGGAGCAGGATGTAGGCAAACAATTGAAAGGAGAAGTGTTAGGAAATGAGGTTGGACAGGTAGTCAGGAGAAAGATCATGCAGGTATTTGTAGGCCATGGTAAAGTCTTTAGATTCTAGTCTAAACGTCATGGGGAGCCACTGGATAGTTAGAGCAGGAGAATGACACAATATGGCATAGAAGCAGGGAGACCAGTCAGATGGCAGGTGTTCAATCAAGAAATAGTGGTGGTCTGGACTTCAAGAGGTGAGAAATGGTCAGCTTTGGGATATCATTTCCTAATTGAATCTGGGGCATCAGAATAAGAGAGGTGTGAGAGACTATTTTAAGATTTTTCAGCAATTCAGTGAATAAAGTGTCACTTGCCATGATGGAGAATACCATAGGAGGAGTAGGACTGGAGGAGGGTCAGAAACCAGAAATTCACTTTTTAGACAATAAATTTGAGGTGCCTGTGAGACATACTATCAAACATTAGAAGTAGTCTATAGTTCAGAGAAAATTCTGGGCTGAAGACATAATTTGGGTATAATAAGCATGGAAATGCTATTAAAGTCTTGAGTGGAGATCATCTAGGGTGTGATTATAGGTAGAGGAAAAAAGAGATCTGAGGACTGAGTCCTGTGCTCTCCAACATTCGAAAATCTGGAAAAGGAAGATAATACAGCAAAGGAGGATAAGTGACAGTGGTCCCTGAGGGTGTTCATGTGGTATATCTCCAAAGCAAAGTAGAGAAAAGGTTGCTCAGGAAGGAGAAAGTGAAAAGCTCTATCACAGGCTCTTGAAATAGGGACTGATATTGACATTGACCTCAGCAATATGAGGTCTTTGTTAACCCTAATAAGAGTTGTGTAAGTGGAATGATGGGATGAAAGTCTGATTGGAGTGATTACACTAGAGATTGGGAGGCAAAGAAGGTAAGACAGCATCTATAAACAATTTCTTCAGGGAGTTTTCTATAAAAGGAGAAACCTTGGGATCATAACTAGAAGGAAGGTGGCATCTTGGGATGTTTTAAATTAAAGGTGTTTACTATGTTTTTTATGGTGATGGGAAAAACTGATAATGTAGGAATGACTGTGGATAATTATAGAAGCAAACTCCATGAATAGGCAGAGGGCACTGGAACCAGTGTTCAAGAGAATGGACTGACCTAAGGTAAACATATTGACTGATCCTGAAGAAGAATAGGAAGGGAAACAGTGGATATAAGCTCAGAAGCATGAGGTTAGTGGATTTGGTGGTAGGAAAAGGAGGTTTTCTTCAGATTGCTTCTATTTTCTCAATGAAATCAGGAGCAAGGTCACCTATTGAGCATGTAAGGGGAAAGGCAAAGGTTAAGGATAGGAAAAGTCTTCTCTGGAAGTGGGAGAATGACTGACTAGAAAATATAGTAGTAGAATTCACATTTCAATGTTTTATCCAAATCATTAACTTTACATAAGACCATAGGCACTTATAAAAAGGTGATACCTGAGGATGAACTAAACGCTATCTATTCCAATTTCTGAATAAGCTAGAATGTACACTCCATGAGAGAAGGGATTGTTGTCTACTTTATTCCCAATTAAATCACTGTGTCTGTTAAATCATAATAGATGCTCAAAAAACATTTGGTGTCTGAATTAGAAAATGAGGAGACAGCCACTGTATCTTTACCTTTTTTGTTGTTATGGATGATCTCACCCACAAATATTTACCTTCTTACCTCATCCTAGCATATTTCTAGTAGCACTTTTCCAGCTGATTTTTAAAAAATATGTGGCCATTTCTAAGAAAACATTTTGTGGTTTACATTCATCTATTTTTAATTCACCAAAACATCACTTCACAGTATCTAATGGAAAGTTTAAAAACTTCATGAACTAAAAAGCACATATTGCCAAAATTAAATGAACTAAAAAGAATGAAAAGTTTGGGTAGAGTTCAAAATTTTAAGCTGTCAAAAAAAAAGAATGTACAAAACTTGAGGTTCTCATTTCTCATATTCTGATATTAAACGTATGGAATTCAAGTGTCCAGACTGGATTAGAGGAACAAAAGTTTTAGGACAAACTTTCAACTGTGAAGTGTACTGAAAGACTATTAAACCAAGATCCTACAAAATAACTGATCTAGCAATTGTGTTTTTTTACTTCAATGTGTTTATTTATCTACAGCAACAACAGTAAAACTTTTACTAAATCCCAAGATATTTCTAATTGTTTCACAGAAATGGATGGTTTTGCATGAACGAGAAGATCTGCTTCTCTTTAACCACTGGAGGATATTAGTCTTATTCTTTCCCACAAAACTGGTTATTAAACATGTGAAAAATATGTAATTTTGCTAGCAAAAAAAGAAATGCAAATAAAAGCACTAAGGCAATATTTTCACTTATTAAAAAAGTGATAAACATCTCTATGCTTACAGGTTTCCCATATTTTTAATGATTTTCTTAGAATAAATACTTCAGTATGGGATTACTGGATGAAAAGCTATAAGCAATTTTACAGCTTTCGAAATATATAGCTAAACTATTTCCAAAAAATGTAGTAAATTACTATACTGAAAGTACAAGTTTTATAACATTCTGCCAGCATTGGCTTCTTGGCATTAAATTTTTTTTTTTTTACTTAAAATACAGTAAAATTTATTCCTCTTGGTGTATGTTCTAGAGTATTGACAAATACATATAGTCAAGTAATGACACCACAGTCAAGGTAGAGGATAGGTCCATAACCCTAAAAGTGCCCTTTTGTAGTCAACCCCTCTCCCCATCCCAACTCCTGGAGACACTGATCTGTTCTCTTATAATTTTATTTTTCCAGAATGTCATATACTTGAGCATATAATCTTGAAATCTTTTGAATCTGGTTTATTTCACTTAACATCAGGTGTTTAAGATTCTTCCATATTGTTGGGTGAATCAATAGTCAGTTCCTTTGATTGCTGAGTACTGATCTATTGTGTAGACATACCACAGTTTGCTTATTCATGGATTAGTTTCGTTGTCTGCAGTTTTGCGTTACTATAAAGTTGCTATAAATATTTCCATACAAGGTTTTATGTAAATCTAAGATTTACTTCTGTTAAGTTAGTTGGATTTCTAAAATTATTTATCCCATATTTATTCTGTAGTTTTTGAGCTCCTTGGTACAAATTCAAGTTCTCCTAGGGGATACTAGTACTCCAGCAGTTTGAGCAACAGAAGCTTAGGTAAAGCCATATTCAAGACAATGTATATAAAGTTCTTAGCACTAGTCAAAATTTGGAAAGATACTCTCATTAAAAAAAAACAACAACAACAACTGTGAAGACAAAATATTCAGACTAGGTAACATGGATTTTTGGGGGGGTTTGTTTACTTTTAATAGTTTTCAACTTTCAAAGCTTGCTCCGAATGCTTCTGCTGGTTATAGGGAAACATGTAAGAAGACACAAAAACTTCTCAAATTTAAAGCTCCCAAAATAACTTGAGATCTGAATGATCCTCATCATTTCCAACAATCTTCTTAATTCTAAAAATAATAGTAATTGTCCCTGCTCATGAGGAGTTTACAGATTCACTAGAGAAGGTTATCTCGTGTCTGGAGAGATAATCCAGGACAGAAGGTAAGGATATCAAAGGAGTACAATAGCTAATAAGTGACTAATGGAGTTCAGAGTTGGGAGCTGGGGGAAAGATCTGTAGGAGAGAAAAGGTAAGGATGAAATTAGCTGTGCTTTGAAGGAGAGATAGGACATTTAATTTCAAGTTCTAACCTTCTTCTATAACTGGTACACCTTGGAGTGTGAAGGCAATTTAGACAAGTTCTTGGCACTGATCCTTCTCCCTGTGTTTGTACAGAGCTATAATGAGTCACAATACCACCCAAGATAATTGGAAAACCTCTTTGGTACCCAAATAACAAAATATAGCTGTCTTTGTGGCCAGAAACATTGGTAAGTGTCTTCTTCCAAATCTGTCTGGTAATACCCACAAGACAGATTACACAACACCACTATTAAATTTAGAGAACATTAACAAAGAAGGATGAAGGACTGATGAGTAAAGCCCTCTGATTCTATTTGTACAGCAAACTAATCAAAGTCAGATGTAGTTAAGTCTCAATTCACATATAATTTCGCAGGCAGAAAATAATGGTGTCTTTCTATAATACCAAGAAAGATATCTTTTCAGCAACTTTCCCATTATGTGCCAACCATGCTTATTATATTAAAAAAAATCAAGAGTTTATATAAAAATATTTTTGCACAAAAAAATCTCATAAACAAGCACTTATCTCTTTCCATTTTCCATCTCTCCCTCTCTTTTACAGTTTGATTCCTTCCTACCAATTCATTGCCATCCCCTCACTCTTCCCTTCCTATGGACACATACCACAAATGAGCACAGTCATCAGGGAGGGTTATTTATTTTTAAACCTAAAATATTTGGTTCCCAGACATCTAATCACCAAAAAATATAAAACTATTTGTTATTAATTACTGCATCTTAAGTGTGATTAAACTATGTACACATTCAGATATATAATCAGTCGTGAATATATATTCATTCATTAATCAATGTGGCAAATACTAATTACATGTCTAACATATGCCAGACACTAAGAATACAGAGATTAAATATACAACCCTGCCATTATTGTGCCCAGAGTCTAATAGTTGAGACAAGGAGATAAAGAACCGTTATAATAGAGTATAATATGCAATAAAATAGGGAGAGTATTTCCCAGTGTGTTGTGTCGGCACACAGAAGGATCACTCAACCCAGACTGAGTTAGTAAAATCTCTAAGGGAGATAATCTTTGAGCTACACCTTAAAAAGGTAAGTAGAAGGAAGCCAGATGATGAAACCAACAGGAAAGGAGTGTCTTAGAGAATACAGCACATAAGAAAAAATGTTTCTATTGAACTGCAAATGGTTTTATAAGGTTGGCAAGTATGTTGCATTTGTAGAGCTTCTATAGTAAACCTAAATTCACATTTTTAGTTTATCAGATTCCCAACTTTTCAGTCATGACATGTCTCTTCCCTTCCTACAAGTGTTTTTAAATGAATATGGAATTAGAATTAATTTAGTTTGTCTGTTGGATTAAATTTGCACACATACCCTCTCTGCAGGTCCTGGCCTTGCTGCATGGTGACAGTCAGGGAGCTCTCCCCCAGGAGGCCTTCTACAGCAGAGCCTGCCTGTGCTCACCAACACGACTTCTCTCCTCTTCTTCCTAAGCACACAGCTAAATCGCCTTTCCTGGCCTCATTCCTGATAGGCTGGCATCAAGTCTGAGAAACCAAGTCTGAGAAAACAGAATGTGGACAAAATGTATTCTGTTTCCAAATCTGGCCTATAAAAATCTTCCACGCTCACAGCTCTGTTCTCACTCTTCCCATTCTACAGTAATCTGAGATATTGAAGGTAGCAGTACCATGAGATGGAAGGAACCTGTATTCCAGAACAGCTGCTCGTACCAGGGTCCCTTCACCAACCTATACTAGATTGTGACATGAACACAAAATAAACCTGAACTGTGTTAAGCCACTGAGATTTAGGATTGTGTCAATAGAGCAATTAACCTGAGCTCAAAGTGTTTGTTCCATTCTCTAACCCTATATTCTCCAGTGTATGTATTTTTGACTTGGTTTTTTATCATTATACTGGACATGATTAGTGTGTATCAGTATACTAAGCAACATGACTAATTTTTACAACCTTCTTGGTAGAAGCCTGCCACACCTACAGTTCTCTACTGACTGATCTGAACTGAACTTTTGTCCTGCTGTACATGTACCCTAAACAAGAAAATCTCTTACTTTTAGGGCCTTTCAGAAAGAAAAAAATCTCCAAAGATGAGATTTATTATTTATTCAGACTGCCAGAGACTTCTTCTTGGATATTGTTTATTATTTTCCTTAGTCATTGGGTATTTTTTCATCTTTCTTCTACTTTTTATTTCTCTATGATAATCTTTTTTTTTGGAATTTTTGAATTTTATTTCATCTATTTTTTATACAGCAAGTTCTTAATAGTTATTCATTTTCTACATATTAGTGTATACATGTGAATCCAATCTCCCACTTCATCACAACATCCCCCCCACGCCACTTTCTCACCTTGGTGTCCATACGTTTGTTCTCTACATCTGTGTCTCAAATTATACCCTGCAAAACAGATCAGCTGTACCGTTTTTCTAAGTTCCACATATATGTGTTAATATACGATATTTCTTTTTCTCTTTCTGACTTATTTCATTCTGTGTGACAGTCCCTAGATTCATCCATGTCTCTACAAATGACCCAATTTCATTCCTTTTTATGGCTGAGTAATATTCCATCGTATACATGTACCACATCTTCTTTATCCATTCGTCTGTCAATGGGCATTTAGATTGTTTCCATGACCTGGCTATTTTAAATATGCTGCAATGAACATTGGGGTATATGTGTTTTTTCATATATGGTTTTCTCCAGGTATATGCCCAGTAGTGGGATAGCTGGATTATATGGTAATTCTATTTTTAGATTTTTAAGGAACCTCCATACTGTTCTCCATAGTGGCCATATCAATTTACATTCCCAACAACAGTGCAAGAGGGTTCCCTTTTCTCCACACCCTCTCCAGCATCTGTTGTTTGTAGATTTTCTGATGATGCCAATTCTAACTGGTGTGAGGTAATATCTTATTGTGGCTTAGATTTGCATTTCTCTAATAACTAGTGATGTTGAGCAGCTTGTCATGTGTTTCTTGGTCATCTGTATGTCTTCTTTGGACAAATGTCTATTTAGGTCTTCTGCCAATTTTTGGATTGGGTTGTTCGTTTTTTTAGTACTGAGCTGCATGAGCTGTTTATATATTTTGGAGATTAATCCTTTGTCTGTTGATTCATTTGCAAAAATTTTCTCCCATTGTGAGGGTTGTCTTTTCGTCTTGCTTGTGGTTTCCTTTGCTGTGCAAAAGCTTTTAAGGTACATTAGGTCTTATTGGTTTATTTTTGTTTTTATTTCCATTACTCTAGGAGGTGGATCAAAAAAGATCTTGCTGTGATTTATGTCAAAGAGTGTTCTTCCTATGTTTTCCTCTAAGAGTTTTATAGTGGCTGGGCTTACATTTAGGCTTTTTATCCATTTGGAGTTTATTTTTGTGTATGGTGAAAGGGAATGTTCTAATTACATTCTTTTACATGTAGTGGTCCAGATTTCATAGCACCACTTATTAAAGAGACTGTCTTTTATCCATTGTATATCCTTGCATCCTTTGTCATACCTTAGTTGACCATAGGTGCGTGGGTTTATCTCTGGGTTTTCTATCCTGTTCCATTAATCTATATTTCTGTTTTGGTGCCAGTACCATAATGTCTTGGTCACTGCAGCTTTGTAGTATAGTCTGAAGTCAGGGAGTCTGATTCCTCCAGCTCCGTCTTTCTCCCTCAAGACTGCTTTGACTATTTGGAGTCTTCTGTGTCTCCATACAAATTTTAGGATGTTTGTTCTAGCTTTGTAAAAAATGTCATTGGTAACTTGATAGGGATTGCATTGTATCTGTAGAATGCTTTGGGTAGTATAGTTATTTTCACAATATTGATTCCTCCAATCCAAGAATTAAGTATGTCTCTCCATCTGCTTGTGTCATCATTAATTTCTTACAACAGTGTCTTATAGTTTCCTGCAGACAGATCTTTTGTCTCCCTACGTCGGTTTATTCTTAGGTAGTTTATTCTTTTTGTTGCAATGGTAAATGGGAGTGTTTCCTTAATTTATCTTTCAGATTTTTCATCATTAGTGTATAGGAATGCAAGAGATTTCTGTGCATTAATTTTGTATCCTGCAACTTTACCAAATTCATTGATTAACTCTAGTAGTTTTCTGGTGGCATCTTTAAGATTCTCTATGTATAGTATCATGTCATCTGCAAACAGTGACAGTTTTACTTCTTCTTTTCCAATCTGGATTCAGTTTATTCCTTTTTCTTCTCTGATTGCTGTGGCTAGGACTTCCAAAGCTATGTTGAATAATAGTGGTGACAGTGGACATCCTTGTCTTGTTGCTGATCTTAGAGGAAATGCTTTCAATTTTTCGTCATTGAGAATAATGTTTGCTGTAGGTCTGTCATATATATGGCCTTTATTATGTTGAAGTAGGTTCTCTCTATGCCCACTTTCTGGAGAGTTTTTATCATAAATGGGTGTTGAATTTTGTGAAAACCTTTTTCTGCATCTACTGAGATGATCATATGGTTTTTCTTCTTCAATTTGTTAATATGGTGTATCACATTGACTGATTTGCATATATTGAAGCACTGTAGCATCTCTGGGATAAAACCCACTTGATAATGGTGTATGATCCTTTTAATGTGTTGTTGGTTTCTGTTTGCTAGTATTTTGTTGAGGATTTTTGCATCTATACTCATCAGTGATAGTGATCTGTATTTTTCTTTTATTGTAGCATCTTTGTCTGGTTTTGGTATCAGGGTGATGATGGTCTCATAGAATGAGTTTGGGAGTGTTTCTTCCTCTGCAATTTTTTGGAAGCAGTTGAGAAAGATGGGTGTTAGCTCTTCTCTAAATGTTCGACAGATTTCACATGTGAAGCCATCTGGTCCTGGACTTTGTTTGTTGGAAGATTTTTAATCACAGCTTCAATTTCTTACTTCTGATTGGTCTTTTCATATTTTCTACTTCTTCCTGGATCAGTCTTGGAAGGCTATACCTTTCTAAGAATTTGTCCATTTCTTCCTGGTTGTCCATTTTATTGCCATAGTGTTGCTAGTAGTCTCTTAGGAAGCTTGGTATTTCTGTGGTGTCTGTTGTAACTTCTCCTTTTCCATTTCTAATTCTATCTATTTGAGTCCTCTCCCTCTTTTTCTTGATGAGTCTGGCTAATGGTTTATCAATTTTGTTTATCTTCCCATCCACCAGAGGGCAGACATCAGAAGCAAGAACTACAATCCTGCAATCTGTGGAACAAACACCACATTCACAGAAAGAGAGACAAGATGAAAAGGTAGAGGGCTATGTACCAGATGAAGGAACAAGATAAAACCCCAGAAAAACAGCTAAATGAAGTGGGGGTAGGCAAACTTCCAGAAAAAGAATTCAGAATAATGATAGTGAAAATCCAGGAAAATCCAGGAACTCAGAAAAAGAATGGAGGCAAAGGTCGAGAAGATGCAAGAAATGTTTATCAAAGACCAAGAAGAATTAAAGAACAAACAAACAGATATGAACAACACAATAACTGAAATGAAAAATAAATAAGAAGGAATCAATAGCAGAATAACTGAGGCACAGTAATAGATAAGTGACCTGGAAGACAGAATGGTGGAATTCATTGCTGCAGAACAGAATAAAGAAAAAAGAATGAAAATAAGTGAAGACTGCCTCAGAGACCTCTGGGACAACATTAAACGTAACAATCTTCATAATATAGGGGTCCAAAAAGGAGAAGAGAGAGAGAAAGGACCCGAGAAAATATCTGAAGAGTTTATAGTCAAAAACGTCCCTGACATGGGAAAGGAAACAGCCACCCAAGTCCAAGAAGTGCAGAGAGTCCCATACAGGATAAACCCAAGGAGAAACGTGCCAAGACACATAGTAATCAAATTGGCAAAAATTAAAGACAAAAAACAATTATTGAGAGCAGCAAGGGAAAAATGACAAATAACATACAAGGGAACTCCCATAAGGTTACCAGCTGATTTCTCAGCAGAAACTCTACAAGCCAGAAGGGAGAGGCATGACATACTTAAAGTGATGGAAGGGAAGAACCGACAACCAAGATTACTCTATCTGGAAAGGATCTCATTCAGATTCAATGGAGAAATCAAAAGCTTTACAGACAAGCAAAAGCTAAGAGAATTCAGCACCACCAAACCAGCTCTACAACAAATGCTAAACAAACTTCTCTAAGTGGAAAACACAAGAGAAGAAAAGGACCTACAAAAACAAACCCAAAACAATTAAGAAAATAGTAATAGGAACATACATATTGATAATTACCTTAAACGTGAATGGATTAAATGCTCCGAGCAAAAGACACAGGCTCGCTGAATAGATACAAAAACAAGACCCATATGCACACTGTCTACAAGAGACCCACTTCAGACCTAAGGACACATTCAGACTGAAAGGGAGGGGATGGAAAAAGATATTCCATGCAAATGGAAATCAAAAGAAAGCTGGAGTGGCAATACTCATATCAGATAAAACAGACTTTAAATAAAGAATGTTACAAGAGACAAGGAAGGACACTACATAATGATAAAAGGATCCATCCAAGAAAAAGATATAACAGCTATAAATATATATGCACCAAAGACAGGAGCACCTCAATACATAAGGCAACTGCTAACAGCTCTAAAAGAGAAAATCGACAGTAACACAAAAAGAGTGGTGGACCTTGACAACTCACATACACCAATGGACAGATCATCCAAATAGAAAATTAATAAGGAAAAACAAGGTTTAAATGACACAATAGACCAGATAGATTTAATTGATATTTGTAGGACACTCCATCCAAGAAAAGCAGATTACACTTTCTCCTCAAGTGCGCATGGGACATTCTCCAGGACAGATCACATTTTGGGTTACAAATCAAGTCTCTGTAAATTTAAGAAAATTGAAATCATATCAAGCATCTTTTCTGACCACAATGTTATGAGATTAGAAATCAATTTCAGGGAAAAAAGGTAAAAGTTACAAACACATGGAGACTAAACAATACATTAATAAATAACGAAGAGATCACTGAAGAAATCAAAGAGGAAATAAAAAAATACCTACAGACAAATGACAATGAAAACACGACAATTCAAAACCTATGCTATGTAACAAAAGTAGTTCTCAGAGGGAAGTTTATAGCTATACAAGCCTACCTCAAGAAACAAGAAAAATCTCAAATAAACAATCTAACATTACACCTAAAGGAACTAGAGAAAGAAGAACAAACAAAACCCAAAGTTAGCAGAAGGAAAGAAATCATAAAGATCAGAGCAGAGATAAATGAAAAAGAAACAAAGAAAACAATAGCAAAGATCAATAAACTAAAAGCTGGTTCTTGAGAAGATAAACAAAATTGATAGACCATTAGTCAGACTCATCAAGAAAAAGAGGGAGAGGACTCAACTCAATAAAATTAGAAATGAAAAAGGAGAAATCACAACTGATATTGCAGAAATACAAGGATTATAAGAGATTACTACAAACAACTCTATGCTAATAAAATGGACAACCTCGAAGAAATGGATAAATTCTTAGAAAGGTATAGCTGTCCAAGACAAACCAGGAAAAAATAGAAAATATGAACAGACCAATCACAAGTAATGAAATTGAAACTGTGATTAAAAATCTTCCAACAAACAGAAGTTCAGGACCAGATGGCTTCACAGGTGAATTCTATCTAACATTTAGAGAAGAGCTAAAACCCATCCTTCTCAAACTCTTCCAAAAATTGCAGAGGAAGAAAAACTCTCAAACTCATTCTATGAGGCCACCATCACCCTGATACCAAAACCAATGATACTACAAAAAAAGAAAATTACAGACCAACATCACTGATAAATACTTATGTGAAAATCCTCAACAAAATACTAGCAAACAGAATCCAACAACACATTAAAAGAATCATACACCATTATCAAGTGGGTTTTATCCCAGAGATGCTACAGTTCTTCAATATATGCAAATCAATCAATGTGATACACCATATTAACAAATTGAAGAAGAAAAAACATATGATCATCTCAGTAGATGCAGAAAAAGGTTTTCACAAAATTCAACACTGATTTATGATAAAAAACTCTCCAGAAAGTGGGCATAGAGGGAACCTACCTCAGCTTAATAAAGGCCATACACCTCAAACACAAACATTATTCTCAATGTTGAAAAACTTAAAGCATTTCTTCTAAAATCAGGAACAAGACAAGGATGTCCATTCTCACCATTATTATTCAACATAGTTTTGGAAATTCTAGCCACGGCAATCAGAGAAGAAAAGATAAAATAAAATGAATCCAAATTGGAAAAGAAGAAGTAAAACTGTCACTGTTTGCAGACAACATGATACTATACATAGAGAATCCTAAAGATGCCACTAGAAAACTACTAGAGGTAATCAATGAATTTGGTAAAGTTGCAAGATACAAAATTAATGCACAGAAATCTCTTGCAATCCTATACGCTAATGATGAAAAATCTGAAAGATAAATTAAGGAAACACTCCCATGTACCATTGCAACATAAAGAGTAAAATATCTAGGAATAAACCTACCTAGGGATACAAAAGACCTGTATGTAGAAAATTATAAGACACTGCTGAAAGAAATTAAAGATGATACCAACAGATGGAGAGATATACCATGTTCTTGGATTGGAAGAATCAATATTGTGAAAATGACTGTACTACCCAAAACAATCTACAGATGCAATGCTATCCCTATCAAATGACCAATGGCACTTTTTATGGAAGTAGAATAAAAAAATCTTAAAATTTGTATGGAGACACAAAAGACCCAGAATAGCCAAAGCAGTCTTGAGGGAAAAAAACAGAGCTGGAGGAATCAGACTCCCTGACTTCAGAGTATACTACAAATCTACAGTAATCAAGACAATATGGTACTGGCACAAAAACAGAAATACAGATCAATGGAACAAGACAGAAAGCCCAGAGATAAACCCACACACCTATGGTCAACTAATCTATGACAAAGGAGACAAGGATATACAATGGAGAAAAGACAGTCTCTTCAATAAATGGTGCTGGGAAAACTGGACAGCTACATGCAAAAGAATGAAATTAGAACACTCCCTAACAGCAGACACAAAAATAAACTCAAAATGGATTCAAGACCTAAATGTAAGATCAGACACTGTAAAACTCTTAGAGGAAAACATAGGAAGAACACTCTGACATAAATCACAGCAAGATCTTTTTTGATCCACCTCCTAGAGTAATGGAAATTAAAACAAAAATAAACAAATGGGACCTAATGAAACTTAAAAGCTTTTGCAAAGCAAAAGAAACTACAAACAAGACGAAAAGATAACCTTCAGATGGGAGAAAATATTTGCTAATGAATCAATGGACAAAGGATTAATCTCCAAAATACATAAACAGCTCTTGCAGCTCAATATTAAAAAAACAAACAACCTAATCAGAAAATGGGCAGAAGACCTAAATAGACATTTCTCCAAAGAAGACATACAGATGGCAAAGAAGCACATGAAAAGTTGCTCAACATCACTAATTATTAGAGAAATGCAAATCAAAACTACAATGAGGTATCACCTCACACCAGTTAGAATGGGCATTACCAGAAAATCTACAAACATCAAATGCTGGAGAGAGTGTGGCGAAAAGGAACCCTCTTGCACTGTTGGTGGGAATGTACATTAATATAGCCACTTTGGAGAACAGTATGGAGATTCCTTAAAAAACTAAAAATAGTGGCTTCCCTGGTGGTGCAGTGGTTGAGAGTCCACCTGCCGATGCAGGGGACACGGGTTCATGCCCCGGTCTGGGAAGATCCCACATGCTGCGGAGCAGCTTGGCCCGTGAGCCATGGCCGCTGAGCCTGCGCGTCTGGAGCCTGTGCTCCGCAATGGGAGAGGCCACAACAGTGAGAGGCCCGCGTACCGCAAAAAAAAAAAAAAAAAAAAAAACTAAAAATAAAATTACCATATGACCCAGCAATTCCACTAGTGGCCATATACCCTGAGAAAAGCACAATTCAAAAAGACACAGGCACCCCAATGTTAACTGCTGCGCTTTTACAATAGCCAGGTCATGGAAGCAACCTAAATGCCCGTCGACAGACAAATGTATAAAGAAGATCTGGTACATATATACAATGGAATATTACTCAGCCATAAAAATGAACAAAATTCGGTCATTTGTAGAGATGTGGATGAATCTAGAGACTGTTACAGAGTGAAGTAAGTCAGAAAGAGAAAAACAAATATCGTATAGTAACGCATATATGTGGAACCTAGACAAATGGTACAGGTGAACCGGCTTGCAGGGCCGAAATAGAGATACAGATGTATAGAACAAATGATTGGGACACCAAGGGGGTAAAGCAGCAGGGGGTGGGGTTGGGGGTGTGCTGAATTGGATGATTGGGTGACACGTATACACTGATGTGTATATAATGGATGACTAATAAGAACCTGCTGTATAAAAAAATAAATAAAATTCAAAAAAAGTAACTAAACAGGGAGATCTGATGAACTTCAGAATTGGCAAACACATCCATGTGCTGGGAGTGTGGCACACCCAACTCTATGAGGACAGAAGCTCCTGTGGTTGGGACTCTTCCAGATCTCACCCTATGTACCTCTTCATCAGATGTTCATTTATATCATTTATAATAAACCAGTAAGCCTAAGTAGAGTGAAAAAAATGAATAAATAAAAAAACTAATAGTGACCAGATCTATAGAGTTTAGAAAATGCAGCCTTCTCAAAGCTCCATTTACAAGTTAGAACATTGGCTCCATGACTGGAAAAGCATTAAAAGTCCTTGTAGTCTCTCATAGGTGGTGCTGTATATAGATTTGAAAACAAGAGTTTTCTCACTACCTTGCTGCTGTTGTTTAGTTAGTTTCTCAACAGTCTCTGACCTATCCTCCCAATCAATCTTTTCTATGCTCTTGTTCCTTCCTCTTTGAACAAAGGAAGAAAAGATTAACGGCAAGTCCATTTTACTTTCTAGAAATTTGTTAAGACCTGCTAAATCTAATCACTATTCAAGTAACCAATTATTACAAGAATGTGAATAAAAAAGAAATGGATTCTTTCATAATTCTGATTGTGCACTTAAAAAATTGCTGCTCTAAGGTTAACTAAACATTCTAGGCATAGTCAAAGAATATTCCATTGCAGTTTAACATGTCTCATAATACTAAGGACTTTTAGAGCTGTGTAACTCTAGGAGGAGCTGAAGCTAAAGCCTTGGGGAAATTCTGAGCTTACTCTATTTTTAAAGTCCATCATGTGCTAGTATTACCAACAGTTCAAAGAGAATATCATATGTACTATTCAAATATTTGTGAATCATTAAGTTTTGTATAAAGATGTCTATTAAGCAAAAAAAAAAAACTTTTTGTTTATCTTCTCAAAGATTAAGATTTTAGTTTTATTGATCTTTGCTATTGTTTTCTTTCTTTCTATTTATTTCTGCTCTGATCTTTATGATTTCTTTCCTTCTGCTAACTTTGGATTTTGTTTGTTCTTCTTTCTCTAGTTCCTTTAGGTGTAACATTAGATTATTTATTTGAGATTTTTCTTGTTTCTTGAGGTAGGCTTGTATAGCTCTAAACTTCCCTCTTAGAACTGCTTTTGCTGCATCGCATAGGTTTTGGATCATCGTGTTTTCACTGTCATTTGTCTCTAGGTATTTTTTTATTTCCTCTTTGATTTCTTCAGTGATCTCTTGGTTATTTAGTAATGTAGTGTTTAGCCTCCATGTGTTTGTGTTTTTTACATTTTTTTCCCTATAATTTATTTCTAATCTCATAGCACTGTGGTCAAAAAAGATGCTTGATATGATTTCAACTTTCTTAAATTTATTGAGGCTTGATTTGTGACCCAAGATGTGACGTATCCTGGAGAATGTTCTGTGCGCACTTGAGAAGAAAGTGTAATCTGCTGTTTTTGGAAGGAATGTCCTATAAATATCAATTAAATCTATCTGGTCTATTGTGTCATTTAAACCTTGTTTTTCCTTATTAATTTTCTTTTTGGATGATCTGTCCATTGGTGTAAGTGAGGTGTTAAAGTCCCCCACTATTATTGTGTTACTGTTGAGTTTCTCTTTTAGAGCTGTTAGCAGTTGCCTTATGTATTGAGGTGCTCCTATGTTGGGTGCATATATATTTATAATTGTTATATCTTCTTCTTGGATTGATCCCTTTATCACTTCGTAGTATCCTTCCTTGTCTCTTGTAACATTCTTTATTTAAAGTCTATTTTATCTGATATGAGTATTGCCACTCCAGCTTTCTTTTGATTTCCATTTGCATGGAATATCTTTTTCCATCCCCTCACTTTCAGTCTCTATGTGTCCCTTGGTCTGAAGTGGGTGTCTTGTAGACAGCATATATATGGGTCCTGTTTTTGTACTCATTCAGCGAGCCTGTGTCTTTTGGTCGGAGCATTTAATCCATTCGCGTTTAAGGTAATTATCAATATGTATGTTCCTATTACTATTTTCTTAATTGTTTTGGGTTTGTTTTTGTAGGTCCTTTTCTTCTCTTGTGTTTCCCACTTAGAGAAGTTCCTTTAGCATTTGTTATAGAGCAGGTTTGGTGGTGCTGAATTCTCTTAGCTTTTGCTTATCTGTAAAGCTTTTGATTTCTCCATTGAATCTGAATGAGATCCTTTCCAGATAGAGTAATCTTGGTTGTCGGTTCTTCCCTTCCATCACTTTAAGTATGTCATGCCACTCCCTTCTGGCTTGTAGAGTTTCTGCTGAGAAATCAGCTGTTAACCTTATGGGAGTTCCCTTGTGTGTTATTTGTCATTTTTCCCTTGTTGCTTTCAATAATTTTTCTTTGTCTTTAATTTTTGTCAGTTTGATTACTATGTGTCTCAGAGTGTTTCTCCTTGGGTTTATCCTGTATGGGACTCTCTGCACTTCCTGGACTTGTGTGGCTTTTTCTTGTCCCATGTTAGGGACGTTTTTGACTATAATCTCTTCAAATATTTTCTTGGGTCCTTTCTCTCTCTCTCTTCTTTCTCTCTCTCTTCTCCTTCTCACACCCTTATAATGTGAATGTTGTTGCATTTAATGTTGTCCCAGAGGTCTCTTAGGCTGTCTTCATTTCTTTTCATTCTTTTTTCTTTATTCTGTTCTGCATCTATGCATTCCACTATTCTGTCTTCCAGGTCACTTATCTGTTCTTCTGCCTCAGTTATTCTGCTATTGATTCCTTCTAGTGTATTTTTCATTTCAGTTGTTGTATTGTTCATCTCTGTTTGTTTGTTCTTTAATTCTTCTAGGTCTTTGTTAAACATTTCTTGCATCTTCTTGATCTTTGCCTCCAATCTTTTTCTGAAGTCCTGGATCATCTTCACTATCATTATTCTGAATTTATTTTTCTGGAAGGTTGCCTATCTCCACTTCATTTTGTTGTTTTTCTGGGGTTTTATCTTGTTCCTTCACCTGGTACATAGCCCTCTGCCTTTTCATTTTGTCTATCTTTCTGTGAATGTGTTTTTTTGTTCCACAGGCTGCAGGATTGTAGTTCTTCTTGCTTCTGCTGTCTGCCCTCTGGTGGATGAGGCTAAGAGGCTTCAGCAAGTTTCCTGATCAGAGGGACTGGTTGTGGGTAGAGCTGGCTGTTGCTCTGGTGAGCAGAGCTCAGTAAAACTTTAATCTGCTTGTGTGCTGATGGGTAGGGCTGGGTTCCCTCCCTGTTGGTTGTTTGGCCTGAGGAATCCCAGCACTGGAACCTACCCGGTCTCTTTGGTGAGGCTAATGGCAGACTCTTGGAGGGCTCACACCAAGGAGTACTTCCCAGAACTTCTGCTGCTAGTTTCCTTGTCCTCACAGTGAGACAGAGCCACCTCCCACCTCTATAGGAGACCTTCCAACCCTAGAAGGTAGGTCTGGTTTAGTCTCCTATGGGGTCACTGCTTCTTCCCCTGGGTCCTGGTGCACACACTACTTTGTGTGTGCCATCCAAGAGTGGAGTCTCTGTTTCCCCTAGTCCTGTTGAAGTCCTGAAATCAAATCCTGCTAGCCTTCAAAGTCTGATTCTCTAGGAATTCCTCCTCCCGTTGCCAGACCCCCCAGGTTGGGAAGCCTGACGTGGGCTCAGAACCTTCACTCCAGTGGGTGGACTTCTGTGGTGCAAGTGTTCTCCAGTTTGAGGGTCACCCACCCAGCAGTTACGGGATTTGATTTTATTATAATTGTGCCCCTCCTACCATCTCATTGTGGCTTCTCCTTTGTCTTTGGATGTGGGGTATCTTTTTTGTGAGTTCCAGTGTCTTCCTGTCAATGATTGTTCAGCAGTTAGTTGTGATTCAGGTGCTCTTGCAAGAGGGAGTGAGAGCACATCCTTCTACTCCACCATCTTGAACCAGGGCTCTATGATAATCTTATATTGTGGTTTCCTTCTATCAGAAAGCAACTTTTCATTGGGCATTTAGCATAACAACCAGTCACAATTTATCAGTCTATGGTTTGAAATAGGTTAGTCATTTTTAATAAAAAAAATCATCTTAAGTTTTTATATTCAACTTGTTTTTATAAGAATATAATTAATAATAAAAGTACCAAAGCTCGTTGTAAACGATGAAACAAATACATTTTAAAAATAAATAAATCATCTCTTTCCTACTCTCCTTAATTCTACCCAGGCAACAACCAACTTGAATTTATTGCTTTTTACCTTGAGAATTAACTTTATTAGGTTTTTTATTACAAAAGCCTTGCCAAAACAATGCAACAATATATAAAGATATTAATCTTCCTTTTATCCTTCTTCCAATCTTACCTCCTGGGATTAACCATGTTACCAGTGTAGTGTATATCCTCCCAAACTTCTCCATGTTCAAACAGTAGAATACAAACATATACATATATATATATATATATATATATATATATATATATATATATCATGGTCCATATTTTCATCTATAATTTACTTTTCTTACTTAACTCTGGATCCTGGATATCTCTCAAGGACAATAGCTATGGATCTAATTCATTCATTTAAATAGTGATCTGATATTCCAGAGTATGAATGAAACAAATGTTTTTAGTCATTCCCCTATCAATATTCACCTTTTTTTCCCTCTCTCTCTCTCTCTGTGTGTGTGTGTGTGTGTGTGTGTGTGTGTGTGTGTGTGTGTGTGTGTGTGTGTGTAGCAGGGAGTGTAGGGAAAAGGGTCACCACTACAAACAACACTGCCATAAACTTACTATATGTAGGAAATATACTCAAAATATTCAATGGCCAGCACGGCAAAGAAACTGAATAATCAGAACTGATATCCAATCAATCTGCTGCTACACCATGCCCATACATAATTCGATTACCAGCTCTAATTTTGCTTTCTTTCTTTTATATTGCCACTTGTATGTCTAGAGCATAAGTTTTCCCATAGATTATTGTCTAGGTTCCAGTTGTCTACTGTTGCATAATAAATCACCCCAAAACTTAGTTGCTTAACACTACAGCAATTATCTTACTGCCTCTCACTGTGTTCTGGAATTCAGGAAGGGTTGAGCTGGCAAAGCCTGACTCATGATTACTCATGCAGTTGTAGGTAGATGGTGAATGGTGCCAGAACGACAAGGGGCCAGAAATGCTGAAGCCTGGTCAGCCTCTTCTCCCTCTTCATGTAGTCTCAGAGCCTCTCCATGTGGTCTCTAGCATGGACTAGTTTAGGCTTACTCACAGCATGATGGTCTTAAAACAGTTGGGTGTTTTATGTGGGCAGCTGAAGGCTTCAAGAGAAAGTATCCTAGCAAACAAAGAAAAAGATGCATGGCCCTCTATGACCAAGACATGAAAGTCACACAGCCTCTGCCATATTCTGTTCAATATAGGTGAGTCATAAGCCAGCCTAGTTCAAAGGGAAACGCCATGTCTTCATGAGGGAGTGGCAAGGTTCTAAAAAGACTATTTTGGAGTAGAAAATATTTCACAGCCATCTCTGGAAAATAAAATGTGCCACAGTTTGCCTTCTGGCCACAACTTATATCCCTCCCACTTGCAAAATATGCTCACTCTCTCCAAAAACTCTTCAAAAGTTTCATCCCATTATGTGTCAGGCTCAAAATCTAAGATCTTACCATCTAAATTAAACCCAGGTCCAAATGAGGTTACTTGTGTGTGGTTCTTCAGATACAGATGGCTGAGTATTCTTCTTCTTTATCTGAAGACATATGACCTAAAAAGACAAGCTACCTGCACCACATGCACCCAACATAAAAAGGTGGGACAGTAATAGGATAACCACTATACATGGCTCATTCAAAAAGGAAAAAATGAGAAGCACACAGCAGGCACTGGTGTACCCAACTTGGAAAAGCTTTACAGGCACTCTGTTGCCAGTTTACTGATTAAGGCCCAGTACTCTTCCCTGAGACTAATTTTCCAGAGCTCTGGGCTGTATCCTCTGGGGTCTTAGTTCTGCCCTCTGAGTTATCTTTTTGGTTTTCTTCTCATAAAACGTAGTCTATATTTTTAGCTAAGTTGAGTAGTTTTCCTAGCCTGTATAAGTTCTTGCCTATAGAAGATCAAGGAGTCCAAAGCTCTCTTCACTTTGTACTGCTTCTACCATTTCAGTTCAAGCTGAAGCTAATACAATTCTTTTAAAATTTTGTGGAGTTTTTGTATGCCAATTTATAATCTAGTGTATTATATGAAAATCATATCCAAAATCTCTTTAAGATAATTCCTCTCCACCTTGGGTTCCCTGTGAAGTTCCTGTAAAACACCCTTAAAATTCTTGAAAGCCCTGTTTTTGAATAGGGAGGATCTGTGAGGCAGTTCCTTAGGTCCTTAGAAAGCTTTTGTCTGTTTAAAAGGGTCTATGGGGGTTTCCCTGGTGGCGCAGTGGTTGAGAGTCCGCCTGCCGATGCAGGGGACACGGGTTCGTGCCCCGGTCCGGGAAGATCCCATATGCTGCGGAGCAGCTGGGCCCGTGAGCCATGGCCACTGAGCCTGCGCATCCGGAGCCTGTGCTCCACAACAAGAGAGGCCACAGCAGTAAAAGGCCCGCGTATTGCCAAAAAAAAAGGGTCTATGAAGCACCTTTATCATAGTAGTGGCCCCAGATGCTCACTTAGAGCCTTTATACTTAAACTTAAGTTACAAATCTAATAATCATGGCTGTCCAATTTGCCAGATTCCTGAAGATCTAATCGGAAAAGTAGAAGAGGTAAGTAAGAGTGGCACAGCTACAGTCAGGCAAAGTGACAGTAATGAGATATTACAGATGAAGTCAGACACAGATGAGGATGCAGAGAAAGAGATAAAGAGGAAAAAGAAAAACTCAAACTGTGCAGTAATCTGAGTTATTTAATTTTGTTGTAAATAATACTATACTCCTCGGTAGTAATGAGATCAGGAAAGCTTCAAGAGATCACAGAGACGTTAGTTGACAATCATTCTGGCACTGTGGTTTAGAGCACAGTTCTGGAGCTAGACCCTGGGTTTTAATCCCAGCTCCAATACTGCCCTGATGGTACAATCTTAGGTAAATTATTTTATGACTGTGTCTCAATTTTTTCATATTTGAAATGGGCATGATACTCAGACCTATCTTGTGGGTGATTGTTAGGGTTAAGTGATATAATACATATAAAATGCTTAAAAAGTGTCTGGGACACAGTAAGTATTCAATAAATGTTAACCGTTGTTACCATTATTATAATTTTGTTTAGTTGGCTTTAGAAGATAAAATATTTAGAAAGAATTTCATCACAAGTGGGTAAAATATACATCATCTGGTGCTGAAAGAACTATGCTCCAGTTATCTGAAAAAAATCTCCTTATGTGGAATTTCTCATTCTAGTGAAGCCAGACTGATGATACATGAGTATCCCAATTTCACAGATAAGAGAACAAACAGCTGAAATGAGGAGCTAAACATCCCTCACAAGATCAATCCTGAGCTCCAGAACTCCTACTCAGTAGTTCAGGGAAGGATTTTACTGTTTCATTTTGTTGTCCCCCCACCGCCGCCTCCACCCCGGCACCATTCTTTCTTGAACGGTGTCTTTGAGTACTGCTTACCAATCTGGTCTTCCTAGTGTCGTTTTCTTACATACCAGGGACAGGCAAAATTTCCCTAAATTTGTGATTCAAGATGTTCTAACATTTCTTCCAGTTACATTTGGAGGATATTAAAATCAAAGAGCATCCCTTACAATCCAAGGATCAGAACAACTTTCCAAATAATCATTTGGAGGAGCTTCTTGAATTTTGAAGGATCATAAAACTCTTTAACGATCTACCAAAACTATTGATCTTTTCTCCATTAAAAAAATGCATAAGTACATTTGAGTATAATTTCGGGGCATTCATGTGGGTTTCCCCTAAACTACTGATATATCAGTTAGAGCATCCATGAACAACAGTTTCAGAACCTTTGATTTAAAGGCATTAGTAAGGTATGACTTCCTAGAGGAGCAGAGTATATTTTTTCTGATAGGGTTATTTGTCTTCTTTATAAAAATCATAAGCAGAAACAATTGCTAATACAACATATTGAAATTATCTCCTCCAGAGCTGAGCCAGAATCCTTTTAATTTGTGTCTATTTTTCCCTAATCTATCTGTTTCTATAACTATTCTTGAATTGTCAAGGCATTCTTAAATTTGACCCTCATGTAATTGCAGAATCTGTCTTCCAGGATTATTTCCCAAAATTTAGTTTCTGTTTGGGATTTTGTTTTAAGCCAACAATTCAAATATTCAAAATATAATATTCTGAAGAAATATTCTCAAATTATTTCAGTCCTGCTGTTAGCTTTTCCTTCTCCGCAATGTTCCTAAGGAATGAAATGCCCTTGGCTTAAATCTAATTCTTCTTTTTTGTCTGCTTAGTAGTCTATGGTTGTTTACCATATATCAGAAAAGGAAATGCAAGATGTCTTATAAATTGTTAGATTTTGATTTATTCTTTAAAAAAAATGTCAGTTATACATTTGCACATAAATTGAATTTATATTCCCCGTCCTTCAGTTTTCAGAATTTGCCAAGAAATATCTTCAAATTATTTATTTAATATATTCTATTTTATTTATTTGTTTTACTTTCTATTTAAAAATTGAAGAAATGCCCTAGGAGATGGAAATGGAGAAAAATATTATCTAAGGAGGGCACATAAAAGTTAGAGCTGGGCTTCCCTGGTGGCGCAGTGGTTGAGAGTCCACCTGCCGATGCAGGGGACACAGGTCCGTGCCCCGGTCCGGGAAGATCCCACATGCCGGGGAGCGGCTGGGCCCCGTGAGCCATGGCCGCTGAGCCTGCGCATCCGGAGCCTGTGCTCCGCAACGGGAGAAGCCACAACAGTGAGAGGCCCGCGTAACGCAAAAAAAAAAAAAAAAAAAAAAAAAAAAAAAAAAAGTTAGAGCTAAAAGAGATATTACAGGTTGTCAGTCAAACACCCTCATTTTAAGGATAAGGAAACTGCACCTAAGGACTTTCAACACCTTACTTAAGGTAAAGACCTGGTGGGGAAATGGTGATGGACCGAATTGGTGCAAAGAAGAATGCAGTGAAATGCTTGGTTTACAGTTCTTTTGCAAAAATGAATACAAAATAAGTTTTTCACATCTAAACGTTTAGAGTGGCAAAGAGTTACTTCCTAAATTCAATGTCTCAAAATCCACTTAGTTATTCTACCTTTGGGAGAGGGTGGGGAAAATGTGATTAAAATTTCCCCACCTATACAAGCATTATTGCGTTCTTTATTAACATCTCTAAGTCTCTTACTATGTTAGTACTACAACCTTAAAATAGAAATAAGTACAGTCACTCACTGGGGAAAACCAAAAAGCTTTTTTTTCTCTGTGTAGTCTACAAAAATTCAGTTTTCCCAAGTGATCTGCAAACAGAGATAGAGATGGGAGTTTTGCACTCCAGTAGGACAAAAATTTCTCCTGATTTAAGCCTTAACCCTTATTTTTTACCTCCTCTCTTTTCAATCATCCCGTGAATTCCTGAAGAAGTCAATGAAATGTTTCCTTCTTGCCTAAGCTTGTATCAACTGCTGCTTTGATAATGATGCAGCATGCTAAGTAATGAGTACGACTTGGCAAAAGTTGTTTTAGTAGGAAGTTGTTTTATTGGAACATAAAGTTGTTTTACTAGAAAGTTGTTTTTGTCCAGCACAATAAACTACCCCAGTGTCTAGAACAGCTAGGTCCCTAACACTTTAAATTACTACAAACATCCAGACCTCCCATCCCATGCCTTTAATACACAGCCATATAGAAATATATTTATTTTCTTGAAAGTAGACATAGAGTAGTAAATTTTTATCAGAATTGTTTTTATTTTTTTCCATTATTTGGAGATTTATTTTATTTTGTTAACATCTTTATTGGAGTATAATTGTACAATGTTGTGTTACTTTCTACTGTATGACAAAGTGAATCAGCTATATGTATACATATATCCCCATATCCCCTCCCTCTTGCATCTCCCTCTCACCTTCCCTATCCCACCCCTCTAGGTGGTCACAAAGCACTGAGCTGATCTCCCTGTGCTATGCGGCTGCTTCCCACTAGCTATCTATTTTACATTTGGTAGTGTATATATGTCAATGCTACTCTCTCACTTCATCCCAGCTTACCTTCCCCCTCCCTGTGTCCTCAAGTCCATTCTCTATGTCTGCATCTTTATTCCTGTCCTGCCTCTAGGTTCATTAGAACCTTTTTTTTTTTTTTTTTAGATTCCATATATATGTGTTAGCATACGGTATTTTGGTTTTCTTCTTCTGACTTACTTCACTCTGTATGACAGACTCTAGGTCCATCCACCTCACTACAAATAACTCAATTTTGTTTCTTTTTATGGCTGAGTAATATTCCATTGTATACATGTGGCACATCTTTACCCATTCATCTGTTGATGGACACTTAGGTTGCTTCTATGTCCTGGTTATTGTAAATAGTGCTGCAGTGAACATTGGGGTGTATGTATCTTTTTGAATTATGGTTTTCTCAGGGTTTATGCCCAGTAGTGGGATTGCTGGGTCATATGGTAGTTCTATTTTTTAGTTTTTTAAGGAACCTCCATACTGTTCTCCATAGTGGCAGTATCAATTCACATTCCCACCAACAGTGCAAGAGGGTTCCCTTTTCTCCACACCCTCTCTAGCATTTATTGTTTGTAGATTTTTTGATGATGGCCATTCTGACCGGTGTGAGGTGATACCTCATTCAGAATTGTTTTTAATTCAAATTGTGCACGTTACAGGTTAAACAGCTTAGATGCAAATAGGGCTAGCGTTAGACTTTACACTGTGGTGTTAAGTGTTATTCAGCAGTTTCTCACCCAGGAAGATAGGAATGGTGCTGCTTCTGTTCTAATGTTGACAACCTCTAAGTGTCATTATTGCTTTCTCCTAGAGTATCTATGGTTTTACCTTTCCTACAGCACCAAGGACAAATGAATAGCCTTCTCTAATGACAGCAGCTTGTTAACACTGAGTTGCTGTGAACTTGAAGGTCCACTATCCAAAGGTTGCACTCCTATTATAGCCTACCATCAGCCTCCAAAAAAAATCCATAATATTGATAATAACTTTAATGCATATCATCTATCTCCCTATAATAATTTCCAAGAAACCCTGCTAAGATACTTCATAATTAGCACATTTATCACCTTTTCTTAGGACACACACAAAAAAAACCCATGTAGTATTTGCCTCCATCCATATATGATAATCTTAGATAAGGCCATTTAACACCTGGTTGATGGTGGAGGCTGAAATATACTGCCTGGCATCAGGTTGTAATGAAAAACCATTACAAGTTATCAGGCATATGATTAACTGGAGAACAGCTATCAGACCTTAGGTAAATGACAGGGAGCCTTCAATTGCACAGCAACAAATTAGGGTTAGCAAGGCAGGGACCAGAAATGAGGAATATTGAGGCGCAATGGCAGCCTCCCTTGGCTTGGAACTTAGCCAGATGAAAAATCAATCCTCCAAGGATCATTTGTCACATGCCAGGAGTGCAAATTACCGACTCTTATCAACAGCAAAAGAGGACATTTTTGAAGGTCAGCCATCATGGCAGCTCTAAAAATCTTAGACTACAGAAGGGTTGCACATGAAGCATGGCTCTCCCTGAGGCTGCAGAGTGTTTTCAGCTTTTTTTTTTTTTTTAACTTTGGTGGGAAACTGGTCATTTGAATGTCTTCAGCAAGATATGTGCCCTACCTCAGGACAAAGAAGATATTTACTTATTTTCCAACTGGTAATGTGGTTGTTTTAAGAAAATGATTCAATAACTTAAAAAAAAAAAGGGAGAATAAGAATTTGGTTCAAGAAAGTCTTTCCATGTCATAATTTATACATAAATACAATGAATGAATGGACTAAGGCATCAGTTTGTTGGATCTCTAAATCCCAACCATTGATCATGGATGGTCCAGAAGATAGCTGTGCAAACCTCAGGCAATAAATACTGTGCGACTAGGGACAAGCCTAGATTCATTTAAGGAGGAGGCACAATACTTGCCTTGCCTTTCTGAGCGCTGTTGGCATTGCATCTGAATGCCTGTTGCTGCCCCCTGGTGGCCCAGAGATTCCCACACCAAAGCCCCTTTTCTTCCCCCAATAAACACTCACCTGACCCTTGTCCCCAAGGCCTTGCTTTCTTCTTTACAAAGTTACAAGAGAAGATTTTTAAGTTTTAAAAATAATTTTTATATGACACTCCTTTTCAGGCCAAAAAAACAATTACAACAAATGTTTACAGAACAGAATGTGATCATTTTAAGTAACAAAATCATATTTACAGACTATATTCATATTTCATTTCATTTTGGGAGTATGTATGTGTATAAGTGTGTGTATATATGTGTGTGTGTGTGTGTGTGTGTGTGTATATATATATATATATATATATATATATATAAAATATCATAATAGGAGCTGCTATTTGTTGAGCACTTACTAGGTGCTAGGTGTACCTTCTGCATCATTTAATCGCGAGGATTCCATAAGGTTATTTTACAGATGAAGATACAGGCTAAAGGACATGCTTCTGGTTCTGGAGCCCTACAAACAAGAATATATGGGGTACAGAAAGATGAAAGAAGGAAGAGAATGCAAAGAAATAAGAGGAGTGCAAGAATGAAGGATGATTTTCTCTACAAGATCTAGACAACCTTCTTAAATAGAAATTTTCTTTATCTACTTAACTTCCAGAGAGGTCAAGTTCAAGGTCACACAATAAGTGCAAAACCCAGCGTTGAATCCAGATTTGCCTAAATGCAAAGCTTCTCAATTGTTACAATGGTGATTATAATGGAATTTGGCCAGAGGACTCAAGAACCTCCAAATCCTGTCCTCAATAAGCCACCTCCTCTCCCATGGGATCCCTTAGGGAATATTATACATAGACAAAAATGGCTGTCAAAAGAACTACTGAATGCAAACTGAAGTTTACTAGTTTCCTAAGCAAGTCTAGATGACAGGGAGGATTTTTGTGCTTAGGCTGAAGGTAACCTAAGTTTAGACACAAAAGACTACAGAATATCCTAGATCCTAAGGAAAAGGGAAATGTGAGGTGCAGGAGGAGCAAAGATGGAAAAGATGGCAAAGAAATAAGAGTTGCTACAGGAAAAAGAGCAATTCTCTACAACGTGGATGCAAGATCTAAACAACTTTTAAAATAGTTTCTTTGCCTACTTCTGCCTCTTCTTTTTTCCTTCATTTGGCACCTCTGTTCTTGGGTCCTCAAGGTTCCTATCTACTGTTTCTAAGACCTTGATTATACATCTGATTCAAATTTTAATTCCCACACTTCCTCCCATCTGAGGGTCGATGCTCCAAAATTACCTAACTCCTTCCCACTCTCTAATTAGAACCTAAGACTTTGGTTTTGCCTGTTTGTTCAAAGCTGGAGGAAAGCATCCTGATTGAGAGAGGCTGTGCAGTGTGGTGATTGAGAGTGTGTCCTCTGAGCTGAAGTCAAAGCTCTGTAACTTACTAGACATCTAAATTTGGACAAAGTCTCAAACATCTCTGGGCCTCAGGTTCAATACCTGTGGGGATGATAATTATAGCATCAATCTCATTTATTTATTACAAGGATTAAATGAGTTCATATGTAAAATGGATTTACAACAGTAGTTGGCACAAAGCAAATCTATATAAGTATTTGATATAATTTACTTCTAAGGAGGTTAAAACAAATATCTTCTTTAACAGTCCAAGAGTCATCTAAATTTTAGTGTGCATGTGGACACAGGTGAGAGATCCAAGTGCCAATGTATAGAGTAAAACACTGATTTCTCATGCTTTAGAAAAGAATCTGTTATGGGGGGACAGCTACAAGAGGGTCAGCACTCTGGGCCTCATATGTATAAAAGGCCTCAAATTTAGACTTTTAAAATTATCTCCAAATGAAATCATGCATAAGGATGTTTTATCTGTATATGTCTTCCAGGCATGTAAATTTTTTCAAGTAAAATAAAATTTGTACAATTTTGACTTTTTAAAATTTTTCAACACACTGGGAGCCACAAATGTTTATGGGTGGAAGATCATAAGATCCTATCAGGATAACGAAACCCCTCAGAACAGAGTGAAGTTTGCAGTGGCAGTGCGATTTACCCTGTCTCTTCTAAAATGTTCTCTAAACCACAGCCAAAAAATATAGGTAACAATTGTATTGTTTTCAGAGAAAGTTAAAGATAGGAAAATATCTTGTCATGCTATACATGGAAGGGAAGAGGTTTATTTGAAAATTTTTTAAATTTTTTTATATGTATGCCTTTGACACAGGTTTAAAACATCACATTGTCCTTATCCTATGCAGCTCTTGCAAAATACATTAATTTTTGTCTTCTTTCAAATTACTCTGGAAATTGAGATGGCCATAAATATTGGCATCAATAAGAATATTCTGAACTAAGGCCAGAGATTTAAAATCTTTGAAAAGAAGATTTGTTGACCTGGAGGATGCCAGATGGGAGAATCCATCATCTACCACATACAGTGAGCAAATTCCAAGTGCAAATGTGTTTCAGGAACATATCATTTTCCTGATCTAACTCTTTCTTCTCTGTTTATACTCAGACATGTCAACCTTGTTTTGGGAACCAAAACCTCACTCTTTTTTTTGTACATTTTATTTTTTTAACTTTTATTTTATATTAGAGTATAGCCGATTAACAATGTTGTGATAGTTTCAGGTGCACAGCAAAGCAACTCAGCCATACATATACATGTATCCATTCTCCCCCAAACTCCCCTCCCAGCCAGGCTGACAGATAACATTGAGCAGAGTTCCCTGTACTATATAGTAGCAAAATCTCACTCTTACATCCCTTTTCTCAAGAATAGAGTATTTCCTATTCCAATTTAAGACTATGGATTCCTAAGGCAGTCATTCCTACAAGAATAAACAATATAATCAAGGAAATCTGAAATCAGGACTGCTATTTCAAGCTCTTGTGTAGCTAACAGGACTTCTGACTAATTCACAGGAATAACCTCAGGGTAACTACATAACAGAGGGAAGGAAAGATTTTATGTTTAAGATTAGAAGTTCTGGAGACCAGATCAGGAGCATGACAAAATGCGTGGTACACATGAGAGATAGATACAGGATTTTTAAAAGTAAAAAGAAAGAATTAAAGAAAGAAATGAGGAAGGCAGGGAGGGAAGAACAAAAGCAAAGAAGCAAAGAAAAGGAAGGAAGGTGCATAAAGTAACAACACTTTCAAATAATACTGGAAGCATATACACTCTGGATCAACAGCTTTCATATTTTCAGGGCTTCATGTGTATTTACAGGTAGATTAAAAACTCTGTTTTCTAGGCACAATTTTTGTTTATTCTGAAAGTGACAAATAGAAATCATCCACCTCTACCTGAGTTGTTATGTTGAATAATATTTTAAAGTTGTATTTCAGTTTAGTACAAAACAGTGAGGGTGGAGGAAGAGCTGGTGATGATACGCATGCCATGTGTATTCTACCACCTTTTGGTTCGTCTTGTGATGGGCACATATGCAAGATGGCTGACCTAGGTGAGAAGTGCAGTCTATGATCATTCATGATTGGGAGATTCTGTGTGAAGATAAATGATCCCTATAGGTATCTGTTCCTTTGTCCTCATATTCTGACACTGAACTGGTGGTTTTCTTCCTATAATAAAAGTAATGATTGATGAGGTAGGTTTAGAGAAATACTAAGCCACCATTTCAGAAACAAACTCCTCTTTCTTATGTGCACCAGGACAATGATTCCCAACTTGGGGTGACACAGGGGAGAGAGGTCTAGGAGAATTACCTGGAGAGCTATTTAAAATTGTACATTATCTCCATCACCTACAGTTGAGAAATTGCTTCTAATCCCCTAAACTCTTAGACATCAAAGCTCTTCCGTGTGCAGGACTGCATTAAGGCAGAGTGCACTAAAGAAAACTGCAAAACAAAAGACTCAAAGCAAGAATTCTTCCTCTTTTTGTTTTAAAAATACCAAAAAAAAAAGGAAGAATATGCATTAGCTCTACTAGCTATTATACAAAATCCTGTAATTTAGTCAAGGGGCTGTCTACCCAGCCACACATTAGAATCTCCTAGGGAGCTATTAAAATACACTCATGCCCTGACCCATCCCAAACCAATTTAATCAAATCTTTGGGGATGAGTTCAGCCCTCTATAGTTTTTTTAAAGTCCCGGGTTATTATAATAACCTGTCAATAATAGGCAATACTGAGAACCACTGAATTAGACCAATTAAATAGCATAAGGATCATAAATTGGATATAAATTCTAGTCCCAGCTCGGCTATGGATTTGATTTGCAGTCGTTAGTAAGTTACCTAAACTCTTGGAGTCTTACTTTTCTCAAAGTTAAAGCAAGAGAATTGAATTAGATCATTTAACAAACACTTTTTTTCCAAAGGTACATCAGATACATCTTTAACATGCCTTAAAGACTCCCTATCCCCTTCACTGATTTGGGCCAAGTCTGCTACTCTCGGCTTCCTCTTCAGCCCTAGTGAACCTATTTTAGCTCCTGAACACCTGTAAGCTCTCCTCTGCTCCCCAGTCTTCACACATTGTAGCCTAACTAGGAAACACTTTGGGCCCGCTCCCTCCTCACTCAATGCAGTCAGTAGTATCTGTCTAATCACATACACTTTTGACTTAAGGCTGTTCTTGTGATCATAGGGTCCTTAAAAAGGCAGAAGATGAACATTGATGGACCCCGGTACAATAAAGTAATACAATTATGTAATAAATAAAACTCTGAGCTAGACATTCCAAAATGTGGGTCTTACCATCACATTCTGCTCTAATTAGAAAGCTGACCAAACATAATCCAGTAACTTCAACAACTTAACCTAAGTCTCAGTTACTCCCTTATGTGACTTGTAAAGTCATTTCCAGTATAAGCATATCACAGATGAGAAAGCACTTTAAAATATTTTTTAAAAATGAACTAAAATATCATTAACACATACTGGAGGAGATGAAATAGAATGCAGCCATGAATTTCCCTAGGGGGATGAACCTGTCATAAATAGAGTCTCTTGAGCAATGACCATGAGGTCACTTTTGAAACAGAATATGGTAAAAAGTTTGACTTGTCCACATTATTTCTCATTCCCAACAACTACTGCTTTTAAAAGATCATTTTTGGAAACGTCAGGAAATGGAAATATATGCATCAGAAGAGACTGAAAAAGAGGATCTTCTTTCCCATAAACTCTACAAATGAGTACTCAAGGTCCCAGTGAGGAAAGACCTTTAAACTCTCCCCATCTTCTACATCAGGATAATAACTGTGGGAAGGAGTGGAAGTACAGATCATATTTTAAGAAACAATGGGGGCCATAGGAGCAAGGAGAAGAATCTTGTAATACTTTCCCAGAAATGCTAGACAATTATATTAGGGAAAGCATGTTGTATAATCATAATTTAGATGCAGGGCCGGTTCTCAGAACATTTAAGAAGTAGAGTGTATTCTTATTCCCCTTCTATCCTTTACCATCTATTTTTCGCTTTCTGGAGCCTCAATAGGCACAGAATGATATTGGGTTACTCCTAGCAGCTCAAGGCAACATATTGTGATGCCCCCCCCCATAAGCCCCAACCCCAGCTTTCCCAATTTACTCATTCCTTTATGCTATTACAGGAAGCATGAAGAACAACAACAAAAACCCCCAAATCAAAAGCAAAATAAGCAGTATCTGTCCCAGCTAGAATATTATAATCTGTTTGTGACTTAAAAAAAAACAAAGAAATGAAAGGCAAGTATGGGGAATTCACAGGGGATACAACAGGTGGCAAGTGGGAGGTTCGGTTTTAGGTAACAGTGGGAGCAGTCTATTGTCACAGGAGAAAAAAAAGAGCATGTGGGTAAGAATGAAAGGGTGGTGGAAATTTGATAGTGGACAGATGACCTAGCTGTATTATGATGCTTCTTATTTGCTTGGGAAAGAGGGATACTGAAGGTTAATGGAGAGAGAAGCTGTGAAGACACCTCAGAGTTGGAAAGCAGATTTATTAAGGAACTCCAGAAAGATGGCTGGATAATTCTAAAGCCTCACTTGAGATTTGTGATCATAAATGCAAAGTGAGACCAGTTCACAGAAGTTTGTCTCCAAAACTGCACCCACATTCCAGGCTTATCACATACAGTATGCAGTCAGCAGATAAATAGTTTTGCCAGTTGAGTGAGATGGAAGGAAAGCCGTGACAAGGGAACTGAGGCTGATTATAATGAATGTGATGGACCATGGAGTCTAACCTGAGCAAGGAGAAAAGTGAGAAGGAGGAAACACTGCAGAGTAAAAAAGTGTTGGAGTCAATGAATTGGGAGCCTGGCTGGGATAATAAAATGTTCAGGTGGACCTACTGGAGTAAAGGAGCTAGGAAGGAAAGCAGTAGTGAACAAAAAGTAGGCTGCTTAAAACTGAGGTTTCAGAGGCACTGCAATTACTGATGATGATGATGCCTAGGGCAGTATTTTACAAATTTTTTTGAGCACAATCCTTAGAAAGAAAGGAATTTTACATGATAGTTAGTATACATATACAAATTTTTACAAAGCAATGCCAATCCTTAAACATACTCAGTTTTCAATTCTATTCCATTCCTTTTAAAAATTCTACTTAGTAAATTATTTTCCAGCCCTACTGAGGCATCAGAATCTATAGTGTGAAAAGAAGTGGTCTAGGGTAAGTTCCACAGGGGTAACTAAGGTGGGATAGAATAGGACAATAGAATTAAGGAAATCATGGACCTCAGGGGCCAGAGTGTTGAACTAAGCATTTTCATTGCTGTTGTAGTCGCCAAGAATAATGACAGAAGTAGTAGTAAAAGAGAAAACAATAGCCAGATGTAAAAACTTTATATTAATTAACATTTCCAATAAAAATAAAAACATAATAAATGAGTAAATGAATGGATAATACATTACCCTTTACACATTTCAAATCCCTTTTGTAAGCTGACATGAGTAAATAGATTATAATTAATTAATTCACTAATTAATTAGACTTGTATTCATCTAACAAATATTTGAGAGCCTTCTGTGAGCCAAGGACTGTGCTAGTCTCTGGGCGGTTATATATTATGGGGAGGAAAATACCTGGTTTCTACCCTCAGGTAGTTTGTAATCTAGTGTGGAATAAAGGCATTGAATAAATAATCACGTAAATAATTAAATAGAGTTACAACTTGTGATAAGAACAATAGAGTGCTGGGGGGAGAACGTGGATTAGAAGAAGTGCTATCTGAGGAGTCCTCTTTGAAGTAATGATGTCTTAGCTGAATCCCAAAAGATGAGTAAGAGATGGCCATATGGTAAATTTTTTATCCTTTTGTACTTTACCTTCATTATCTTTGAAATAAAAGAGATAAAATAATACAATCTCATTTTAAGGACGGAGACTTAAAATCCGTATAGTTCAACAACTCTTCTGAGTCTTTGATCCTTTCTAAAATGTCTCTGCCCAAATGTCAATATCGTGGCAAACTTGCTCTCTTTCAAGGGCAATTAGTGAAAACTTTCTAATTATTATTTTAGATACTTTCTCACACATTAATGCATTCAATCCTCACAACTACCCTATAAGAAGTAATGTTCTCTAATTTACAGAGGAGAAAACAGATGGAGTTGACCTTGATACAATGGTGATAGTAACCACCATTTCTAGGACTCATTCTCTGTTAATAGTGGCAAGATTTTTCTCTAATGCACCAATATATGCAAAGCAGCTGCCTAGATTTAAGGGACAGTTACAAGGTCATGGGACAATTTCTTTGAGTAACCATCTGGCCCTGATCCAGCATTAAACCCACATCTGTGACCTCATTTGCAACATGCTCTTGCTAAATCTAGACAAACGATTTAGCAAGAGCTAAATCATTCCTTATTGGCTCTCACTCTTTCTAATCAATCAACCAACACCTATAGACCAACACCTATAGACTGTAATCAATCAATCAACCAACACCTATAGACTGTAAATAGGCACTAAATCTGGGAAATCTGGGAATAAAGAGATAGATTTATAATCCTGCTTCCCTTCAAACACTTACAAATTAATGGGGGGAATAGAAAACTAAGCAGAAGTTTCCAAACCAAGCATACTGAGAAGTGCAGATAAAAGATAAGTAGAAACTGCGACAGGAGCACAAAGGAGCACATACATATTTACTCTAACTCTAGGGGCAAAGACAAAGTTTTACAATCTTTTAAACATTGTTGTCTTTTGATAAACATTCACGTTTCAAGTCTCTTCCACACACACAAAAAAAACAGTTCTAAGAAACCCCAAAGGAGCATGCCTCTACTGAGAACTGCAGTATTTTGTTTTTTTACCAGCATTTAATTTTCATAAGTTAAATTACACAAACAATAATTTTTTTTCTTTTTCAAAATTAAAAAAGTTGAGCATATTGAATATTTTTTTAATTGAAGTATGGTTGATTTACAATGTTGTGTTAGTGTCAGGTGTACAGCAAAGTGATTCACTGATATTTTTTCAGATTCTTTTCCCTTATAGGTTATTACAAAATATTGAGTATAGTTCCTGGTGCTACACAGTAGGTCCTTGTTGGTCACCTATTTTATATATAGTAGTGGGTATATGTTAACCCCAAACTCCTCATTTATCCCTCCCCACCTTCCCCCTTTGGTAACCATAAGTTTGTTTTCTATGTCCGTGAGTATATTTCTGTTTTGTATATAAGTTCATTTGTATCATTTTTTAAATTCCATATATAAGTGACATCATATGATATTTGTCTTTCTCTCTGTGGCTTACTTCATTTGCTATGATAATCTCTAGGTCCATCTGTGTTGCTGCAAATGGCATTCATTCCTTTTTATGGCTGAGTAATATTCTTTATCTATTCATCTGCTGACGGACATTTAGGTTACTTCCATGTCTTGACTATTGTAAATAGTGCTGCAGTGAACACTGGAGTGCATGTATCTTTTCAAATTATGGTTTTCTCTGGATATATGCCCAGGAGTGGGATTGCAGGATCATACGGTAGCTCTACCAATTTACATTCCTACCAACAGAGTAGGAGGATTCCTTTTTCTCCACACCTTCTCCAGCATTTATTATTTGTAGACTTTTTGATGATGGCCATTCTGACCAGTGTGAGGTGATAACCCACTGTAGTTCTGATTTGCATTTCTCTAGTAATTAGCAATGTTGAATATCTTTTCATGTGCCTTTTCGCCATCTGTATGTCTTCTTTGGAGAAATGTCTATTTAGATCTTCTGCCCATTTTTTGATTGGGTTGTTTGTTTTTTTGATGTTGAACTATATAAGCTGTTTGTATATTTTGGAGATTAATCCCTTGCTGGTCACATCATTTGCAAATATTTTTTCCCATTCTGTAGGCTGTCTTTTCATTTTGTTTATGGTTTCCTTTACTGTGCCAAAGCTTTTAAGTTTAATTAGGCTCCATTTGTTTATTTTTGTTTTTATTTCATTACTCTAGGAGACAGATCCCAAAACATATTGCTGTCATTTATGTCAAACAGTGTTCTGCCTATGTTTTCCTCTAAAAGTTTTAAGGTATCCAGGCTTACGTTTAGGTCTTTAATCCATTTTGGGTTTATTTTTGTGAGTGGTGTTAGAGAATGTTCTAATTTGATTCTTTTACATGTAGCTGTCCAGTTTTCCCAGCACCACTTATTGAAGAGACTGTCTTTTCTCCATTGTATATTCTTGCCTCCTCTGTCATAGATTAAGCGAGAGGAATCAGGCTCCCTGACTTCATGCTATACTACAAAGCTACAATAATCAAAACAGTATGGTACTGGCACAGAAACAAATATATATCAATGGAACAGGATAGAAAGCCCAGAAATAAACCCACAAACCTATGAACATATTTTTTAAGCTACCAAACCATCACTCCATGTCTTCCTCACAAAATTCTGCTAAGCTTCTCTGGCAGAAGGATCTCACCTGTCCTCTTACTAACTACACCTCCTGGAGAATCACTGGGCTTAGAGTATGTCAAAGAAATAAAAATAAATAGCAATACTGAGCATTTAGACCAATGCTTCCCAACTTTAACTGCTTCTTAGAGGCTTCAGTGTCATATTTAAAATATTCTAATGTCCTGCCTCATGACAGACCAAATTAAATCAGAGTGGTGGGGTGAGAGTAGCACTCAGGAAGAAGGCACTGGATTTTTTTTAAAAAATACTTGCTTATTTCAATATACAACCAGGGTTGAAAACCACTTAAAGAAATATGACTGCTTTTTCTCTTCAATTGGTCCTTGGAATTTTCCCAATGGTACTTGGACTTTCCTAATTTGATTCATCTTGGGAGGGGCTACTCACTTCTATTCACCAGTACTCATTATCTCATTAATAAACTTGCAGTCACCTTTTTGCTGATCTCCTTATGGTAAGTCTCTCTACCTGCACTTGGTAGAGTGCAGCTCCTCATTTATTCATTCATTCAGTACAGCAGTCAGTAAGTCAACATCACTGAGCACCCACTCTATGTTTAAGGCAGCGCTAAGAGCATACAATGATAAAGTCATGGTGACTGCCCTTAGGGACTCCCAGTCTAACAGCAGGATTGCACTCTGACAGAGTATGGAAGTATGTATAAGGAGGTAAGGGGCACAAGAGGGGAGCACTAACTGTTCCTGGGCAAGGAACTAAAGAGGACATCTCAAACTTACCAAGGCAAAAGATGTTTCAGCGGATTATTATAAAAAGTAGGCATGAAATGTCAATTGTCAGGTCCCTGAAAGTCCATCAGAAAAACCTGAAGATCAAACAAAGCTACACTTATTAGACAGTTCAGTAAGGGATAACACCACCTTGACAAAAGTTTACCAGTATCTTAGAAGAGTGAAGGCAGGGAAAGATAAAGGATTTTGAGACCTGGGCTCAGTGCCTTTAAGGTGGGTCTAGGAAGGCAGGGAACTAGATGGGAATAGGCAGAGTTTATGACATAATTGTGGATTGGCTTTGAAGCCAGTCTAGATGATGAAGCTGTTTGTCTTGGTAAATAAATTAATTAGCTAGTTCATCATCTTACCTTCCAGGAGCATGTATTTCATGGAACAAGTAGCCAAGTTATTTTTGTTTGTCCTCAGTATTATTTAATATAGAGACAAGAAAATATGTCCAGTCCCAGAAATGTTTACCACAGGAATATGAAATGTTGGTTTCAGTACTCAATAAAGGAGATGAAGAAGTAGGCAGAAGGGAACTGGGCAATGAGTCAGTATGTGCAAATCAAAGCAATAAAAGCAGAGCATGCTCTAAAAATCTCTTTTGCTTTCTGAATCAAGTCCAAACTCTTCAATTTGGTGTTTAAGACCTTCTAGTATGTGAAACAACTTACATTTTAAGCATTTATTTCCTATTTGTCACTTATAACACAACCAAAAAGAATTAGTCACCATTTCTAATCTTTTGCACCTTTGCAGCACTATTTATGCATCTTCACATAACAGGGATCAAATCTCCACTCTAACATTTTACCAGCCATGTGACTTTGAACTAATAATTTAAATACTTTGTGCCTATTTTTCAATTGTAAAAAGGCAAAAGTAAAAATAACTACCTCATAGATAGATACCGGTAAAATCATCTATCAACAAACAGGTATCTATTGAGTACCATCTAGTGCCAGGCCCTGTTCTAGGGGAAAAGACTGCCCACATTCAAGGAACTTATATATTTTCAGATATGTTATGAAGAGAAATACTGAGTAATGTGATAGAGGGCAAATGTGTTGAGGAGGCAGTCTACTCCAGTGTGAAGATTTAAAAAGATCTCCATGTTCCTTGAGAAAAGAAACCATAATTATGCACTTTTCTGTGACACTTGCAACATTCTTCCACATTGTTGACACCAAAAACCAGTGAGTGAATAAATGAACAAATAAGATACTCATATTGTTACTGTAGAGAATGTACCTTGAGTGGTTTTTATACAAAAGCTTTTACATGACTTTTAAAAGTCATCTTGGTAGAAATTTTACAAGGGTAAGTTAGAATCACAATAAATTGTTAAATTATAAATATAATTGTTAATATAATTATGTAATTAATATAGTTAGTATAATTATATATTATATAATTGAATACAATTGTTAATAAAAATACACAGTTATAACTTTTTAATCAAAATTTAGATGCAAGAGTGATGTTTTGTGTCTGAAATGTCATTGTTAGGGCCTTTTAGAGGAGGCTTATCCTGCTGATAGAGAAGCAAGATAAATTGTTCCTAAAATCAATTATAATTATACAATACTTAATATATTCCCCCCAAATTGATGCAACTTATATCCTTTCTCTCAGGCTTACAGGAAGAATTAATAATCTCTTCTTCACAGAGCAATAAGCTCATTACTCCAGCTGTTTTTTCTAGCCAAAGGGAGGAATAATAGAAAAATCACATTTTCCCAACAAATAATACACAGTGAAAAATATGTCCTTGGGTTCACATGCAGAAGTAACAGAACCTAGCTTCAATTATCTGAATACTAACAATTTTCCAACCGTTGCAAAAAAAAATTAACTTAACTCTGCTGATTCTTTAACTCCATCCTTATACAGGCTTTTAAAGAAAAAAAAAAAAATATATATATATATGTATAATTACTGAATAATAACTATGTACCAGGTACTACACTAAACATTTTATGTTCATTATCTCATTTCATTCCCAAAATACCCATAAGGAGTAGGTACTATTTTATTTCCCTATTACATGTAAGACAACTATAGCTCAATGAAATTACCACATATGCCTGCCTGAATATAATTCAACCCAGAATATCAGAAGATAAGATAATCTTTCATTATCCAAATTAGAATACAAACACAATAAAAAGGAGAATAAAAGCCTGCTTGAATATATGTATACTAATAAGAATATAAACTTTAAAAGTAAATATGTGCATATTTGATTTATTTGGTTACATATTTATTTTAAATCACCTGCCCTGTAAATTAACACATTATGTTTAAAATATTACTTTTTTCCACCTTCAGATTTCATGAAATAAGTTTATTTAACCTCTTCACATGCCTCTTAACATCAAATTCTTATTGACCACTGGAACCACTTTTCTGAGACAGATAACATTTTTCCAAGAATAACATTTGTATTAAAGTTCTCCAGAGAACCAACAGGAGATTGATAAATAGATGATAACTAGATAGACAGACAGACAGACAGACAGATAGAGATTTACTATAAGGAATTGGCTCATATGATTATGAAGGCTGATAAATCCAAAATCTTCAGGGCAGGTCTATGGTATGGGAGACCTAGTGAGAGCAGATGATCCAGTTGCAAGGCCATCAGGCAGGAAGAGGCGATGTCGCAGATGAAGTCAGGGCAGGTGGCTGTAGAATTCTCTCTTACCTAGAGAAAGATCAGCCTTTTTGTTCTAGTCAGCCTTTCAACTGATTGGATGAGGCCACCCACATTATGAGGGGTAATCTGCCTTACTCTACTGATTAAAATGTTAATGTAATAGAATGTTAAAGTCTACTAAATTAAATGTTCATCTCACCCAAAAACACCCTTGCAGAAACAGCCAAAAAATTGTTTAACCAAATATCTGGGAAGCCTATGGCCCAGTCAAGTTGGCAGACAAAATTAACCATCCCACCATTTTAACGTCTAATTTTTCTCTTTCTGACTGGTTTTAAGCAACTTGATTATGATTATCCGTGGAGTACTTTTCTTCATGTTCTTTGTGATTTAGTTTCGTTGAGCTTCTTGGACCAATAGGAATTTGGAAATAATTACAACCATTATTTTTTAAAATACTTTTTGTGCTACACCCCCCACTGCCTATCAGTTCTAAGATTCCAAATATTACATGCATGTCAGATGGTTTAGTATTATCCTCTAGGCAGCAAAAGCTAAATAATTTGCAGGGCCCAGTGCAAAATTAAAATGAGGGATCCCTCATTCAAAAATTGTTTAAAAATTTCAAGAGGCAACAGCAGAACATTAAACCAAGTGATAACCCCTTCTTAATGTAGAATCTATGTGTCAGGAAAGGTTGCACACCTGTGAAGCCTGCCCCGCTCATTGGTAATTGAGATGTTTTTCATGTTATTTCAGTCTTTTTTGTCATCCTTCATCTTTGATAATTTCTGTTGCTATGTTTTTTAAAAATCACATATCTTTTCTTCTGCAATGTCTAATCTGCTCTTAATCCCATCCAATGAATTTTTCATTTGGGGTATTGTATTCTTAGCTCTGTGAGTACCATTCAGTTCTTTGGTATTTCTAGCATTTCTCATTATGTTCATGTAGTCCTTAGTCAGGGATTTATAAGAATACATGAACATAATAAGGAAATATATATATATATATATATATATATATATATATATGTGTGTGTGTATACATATATACTGTTTTTAAATCCTTGTTTAATAATTTTATTACCTCTATCATTTCTTGCCCTGTTTTTATTAAGCGATTTTTCTATTTGTCACAGGTCACATTTCCCTGCTTCTTTACATGTTAATGATTATTTTAGTGGATGCTGGACACTGTGAATGTTATGTTGTTCAGTGACTGGATTATATTGTCTTCCTATAAAGGATGTTGAGTTTTGCTTTGGAAACCAGTCAATTTACTGCCAAGTTCACTTGACCCTGTTGGGCTTTGTTAGAGCAGATCTAGATTAACCCTCATTCTAGGTTACAGTAAACCTACTCCTAAAGTATGGCCATTCTGAAGTTTCAACTAAATGTTTAGGGTATTCTAGCTGGTCAGAAAAACAATATCTCTCAACACTGTGCAAGCTCCAGAATCTCTGTTCATCTCAGAAAGCCTTGCATATGTTCTTTGTAAGACCTCATAGTCATCCTGCACATGTATAGCTTAGCATTCAGCCAAAACTCAAGGAAACCCTATGAAGATTCTCAGAGCTCCTTCTCTGTACAGAGAAACACCCTTCCCTGGGACACTTCTCTACAAATTCTAAACACATCAGCCTTCCCATACTGGGATCTCTGTTTCCTGTGCCCAACAAGATCTTTGCTTTTTAGGCTCCACTCCTTTGTTCCATGCCTTGGAAAGGCAAAAAGGCAGAAAACCTGGATGAATGCCAAGTTCACCTCCAGTGTTTCCCTTCTCTCAAGGACGGCTACTCTGCTCTGCAGGTTGCTCAACACCTGAAAACAATCACTTTGTATGTTTTGTCAATTTTATAGTTATTTGTTATAGGACAGTAAATCCCCTCCCATTACTCCCCCTAAGTCAGACTATTCCATCTTTTATGTGCCGTCCTCCAGCCTGAGATCACCTTCCCAGTCCTTTCCTCTTCAACTGCATAGCCCAACTCTACTCCTTTCTGTTCCTTGACATAAATGTGTCCTTGCTCCCCAGCTCATTCTGCTCTCTCCATGAACGCCTGTAGATTTATTATCCCACTGACATTTATTATATGTGCTGGAGACAGGAATCTGGGAGAAGGTACAATGGTTTATAGTACTACAGTTTTTTAGAATAGCTTTCTCCAAAACTTTTCCTCAAATTATCTGCATCTTATTTATAATAAATATCATTTCCTGGCAAAGAAAACACATGCTATAATACTTATGAAAATTGTCATTCAAATAAGATGCAATGTATATAATAATTTCCATCTTCAGAGAGTATATAAATGTTTGATTAGATTTCATTTTTCATATACAGTATATGCATGTATTTTTAAGCTATATTACGCACTAAAATAAACTCCAACATACTTACTCAAACGTGTTTTGCAACAAATTTCCAACATATTGGAGGATACCACTTAATAAGGGCTGCCAAACTAACGTGCCTTTGTTTAGTGTCAGAATACAGATCTTCTTGCCAATTCTAAGCACATACTTAACCTTCTTTTAAGTGTGCAATTGATTAGTCTTTGTCCTGTTCTTTTTACGAATTGCATATGTTTGCTTCTATAAAGCTTTACAAGCATGTCACTTTTTCACTGGGATCAGTCAGAAGTTTCTTCATATACTACAGCCAAAATAAAGCTAAAGAAATAAAATGGAAGCTGAGACTAACAGAAGATGGCAACTGTCATCCATAAAACCCAATGTCAGGTTGTTGAATCCATCAAAACTGTCTCAATGATCTCATTAACTGACTTATTTTAAGTACAATAAGTGCTAAAAATTTGAATTTTTCAAATCAAATCATTATTAATAAAATATTGATTTCATATATTTATAAGTTTTATATATTGTATGTCCACAGACAATACCATTTTTATTAAAGATATTTCCCTTCCAAAAATTATTTTTGAAAACCACTATTTAAGATGAGCAAAAAGCTTCAATGTTCAGGAAAACCTTAGACTGATTCTGGCTTAAATACTTTGCTTTTTCCTGGGTCTTCTTGTCTTTTTCTTGCCCCTCTGTAGTCTCCTCCCCCCATTTCTACCTCCTGTGACAGGCAGAAAGGTTACTCTTCATGCCATTTTCATAACCATTATTTCTAATAATAGCATAAGTATAACCAAATCTAACTAACATTTCCTCTATTAGTAAATATTTACTTTGTCTTCAATATTTCATTACAGTGAACACTATACTAAAGATATTCAAGACTATAAATTATTTTTCTTTTTTTAGACTTATTTTTTTAATTAATTTATTTATTTTTGGCTGCATTGGGTCTTTGTTGCTGCACGTGGGCTTTCTTTAGTTGTGGCGAGCAGGGGCTACTCTTCGTTGCAGTGTGCGGGCTTCTATGGTTGTGGAAGCATGGGCACACGGGCTTTAGTAGTTGTGGCACACAGGCTCAGTAGTTGTGACTCGCAGGCTCTAGAGCGCAGGCTCAGTAGTTGTGGCGCACAGCCTTAGCTGCTCCGCGGCGTGTGGGATCTTCCCGGACCAGAGCTCGAACCCATGTCCCCGGCATTGGCAGGCAGATTCTTTTTTTTTTTTTTTTTTCTTCCAGTACGCAGGCCTCTCACTGTTGTGGCCTCTCCCGTTGCGGAGCACAGGCTCCAGACGCGCAGGCTCAGCGGCCACGGCTCACGGGCCCAGCCGCTCCACGGCATGTGGGATCCTCCCGGACCGGGGCACGAACCTGTGTCCCCTGCATCAGCAGGCGGACTCTCAACCACTGCGCCACCAGGGAAGCCCGGCAGGCGGATTCTTAACCACTGCACCGACCAGGGAAGCCCTTTAGATTATTTTCTTATGACAGACTCAAAGTAGTGGAGTATTAGATTAAAACTACTATTTTCCATTTCTTAAAAGACTTTTAGCAAATCATTTCAGTAGACAGTGAGAACCACTTCAAACTGGAAAGCAAATACTATCCTATGTCATCTGCTCAAATTTAATTTCACAGAAAAACCTCTGCCTTTTAAGACATAGATATTAACCTGTTAGACATTTGTTTTGCATTCCTTGCTCCAGGGAACTTCCCTTACCTCCCCACCACTCCAAAGCTGGGGTTATGTTCCTTTTGGGGGGCCCTCAGGGGCCTCTTTGCTTTATCCTTTTACAGCACTAACTGTTTCATAATTGCTCATTCATTTTTGCTTCATCCCCAGATTTTATGTACCTGCCACCAGAGGCTTTACCTTGTTCACAGATATATTCCCCAGAACCTAGAACAGTGTCTGGCACACAGCAAGGATGCTATAATTTTTGCTGAATTAATTAGTTATCTTTATTAAGGAAGTGACTACATATCCTTTTCCATGCCCTTAAAATTCACAGTTTGGGGGTTTGTTTTGATTTTGTCCTACCAAGTACAGCAATGCTTAGCATACCTCATGGCACACAGACATACAAAAAAATAAGTTTTGAATGCATCAATAAACTAGTTCATTTACTTAAAAAAAGGACATGATATTCCAGAACAAACCAAATCTGATAGGTATACTGTTTTAGGATTTGGGGATTACAAAGAGATCTAGCAGTCAGAGTAAATATTTGCTTACTTGATGTGTCATTCACATTTCAGACCTGAACCTACCATTGTCTGTGTGACCTTAAGTAAGTCCTTTATGCTTCTTAGCTTCAGTTTCTTCATGTATAAAATTATGTGGTTAGACCAGATCATCAGTATGTGTTCTTCCAGTTCATTTTAACTTTACTTTGGAAGGGAATTTATTGAGTTATAATAAGACAATGTGACACACAGAGCTCAGTAACCCTGTGTTTTTGGTTTTTAAATTTGTTTTGTTTTACTGTAATTTCTTAATTACAAAATTTCTTTGAAAAAACATAAAGTACTTGTGAAAGCCTGATAAAGTTAGATGATTGTCCACTGGTAAGAGAGTAAATTTGTATGCCTCTAATGGTCATCAGAGGAGTTATTTGGGGCCATGAATATTTCTTTGTTCGGTTGGGCAGGTTGTTACTGTGATTATCCAACAAGATATCTCTGCCTTCTTCCTTTTCTCTCCTCCTTTACCTCCTCTGTATCATCATGTTTTTTTTTTCTTTGCCTCCCTGGTACCGTCAGATTTATGAAGCTCAGTTTATTGATTCATTTATGACTTTTGGACATTTAGTATTCAGATTAACAGCCTTGTTCAGTGTGTTCTGTCTTACTTTCTTGTATGTAATTGTTTTTATAATTGTAGAAAATTTTTAAATATTTTAACTTATTTTTATTTCAAGTAGTTTGTTTAAAGTTGTAATCAGGAATTGCTATAATAAAGGGAAAATTGTTTAAACTTGCTCATGTTTCAAATATGTAATAAATCTTAAATGTTTTATTTCCTCCAAGGTAACTCTTCAGAGACATATCTAGCATCTCAAATCATCTCTAAGTCTGGACTTAGATGGCATAAAGAAGAGCCCTCTGGGGGAGGCTGATGACTTCATACTGAAAATCTATTCTCCTGGCAACGTTGGAAACTCAGATATGTTCCAGGCAAAATTTCACCCCTAAGAAGTCATAATTCCAATCTTAAATTCTCAGAATTTCTAAAGCAGAATAATTTTATACAAATCTCCTCTCTGCAGAATCTCTATTTTTGGTTTCTTCACCATACTGACTTCTTAATCAAAGCCTTTCTCCTGTCATACAAATTTGCCTAGGAAGTGCTCAGTTCTAAAGGAAACCTTTTCAGTATATATTGGTCAGGATGAGCTAGTCTATGCTACAGCAACAAATTACCCCTCAATCTCATTTTATAACACACTGAAAGTTTGTTTATAGCTTACATCAGTGTGGGTTGGTCAACTCTCTTCTAAAAGGTAGTTCAGGGACTCTCATTAGGTACTCCATTAGGAAGATATGAACCCTGTAGTTGCCATGAGGAGAGAGTTAGAATTAATTGAATAAAAGGTCAGATCTAAAAGTGATATAAATCATTTCTGCCTATATTCCATAGCCCCAGCTTAACTGCAGGGGAGACTAAAAAATATAGCTCTCAAGTGAGTCCAGAAAGAGAAAATTATGTGGTATTGTCACTGCTACACACTATAATCCTTAGTCCCAAGAAGCAAACATGGAATTTCATAACCACAAACTCTATGAGACATATAATTGAATTTTTTCTAACTCTGAAAAGGTTTGGAAATTGATTTCCCAATGATTTTCCTGTAGCCTAGCAAGATAGGAAAAGCAATGTATTGATTCATACCTATATACCTACCTACCCTTATTCATCCACCCATATATTCATTCAACAATGTTTCTTTTATACACGCAAAAAACATATCTGATTTTTTCCATGTAATAGTGCATCTTAAAGATTGTTCCATATCTATATTTATATAGATAGATACATACATAGTACAGAACTATCTCAATCATTTTAATAGTTATAGCTATTCACTATACTTCCCTATTAAAAGACAGGTTGTTTCCAGAGAACACACTTAATACATCTTTGAATATATATGCAATTATGTATAGATAATTCAGATTCCTAGAGGCAAAGAGAACTGTTGGGTTCACAAGCCAAAAATTAATGTTAATACACAGTTGTGACCATTAACTCAGCCAAGATGACTGGTATATATTTTCTAACTGGTTTTATTCTGTCCTAATCGTTTAACTTTAATCATCTTTTTGTATATGTGTTTTATTATTATAATAAGAACCTATTATGTAGCTTAGCAGCTCATAGCAATTGTCAGGTTTAGAAGTAGAAATAGAAACAAAAGCTGTAAGGAAAAAGAGAATGATAGAGAAGGGAAAAAAATCAGTTTAAAAAGTGAAAAAGAAAGGAAGGGAAGGATGAAATAAGGGGAGGAAAAGAAAAAAAAATACAGATGGACAGGCAGACATTCAGAGAGGAAGGCAGGAAGGAGCCTTTGGAAAATTAAATGATGTTTTCAAATTATGTTTCCAAAGCCAGATTAACATTGAAACCAAGAGCCAAGAAAACACAAAAATAGAAAACTATGGACCACTCTCATTTGGGAAATTACCCCTAAAGTCCTAAATGAAACACTGGCAAATAAAATACAGCAATATATTAAAGTATAATATTCCATAACCTAGTGGGATTCATGCCACAATAAATCCAATATCTAGATTTTCTAAATACCTCAGTCTCCCCAATACCTAGAACAGAGCTTTGCACTTTGAGTAAATATGTACTAAGTTGATGAATAAATGTATGAATAGTGAAAATCTTTTAATATAATTCATCATATTAATAGATTCAAGGAGAAAAATTATGTGATCATCTCTAGAGATGCCAAAGAGGCACTAATAAAATTCAGCATATATTCCTGATTTAAAAAATATCGATAAAATAAGATTAAGATTCTGCCTTAATATTGTTTTAGAGAGACAGATTGAGAAGCAACTAAAAATTCGTAAGTAGCAATAACAAAATTCATCAAGGTGGTCCTGCCACATTACGGTATAAATCAATGGTTTTGAAATATACAAATAATAACTACTTAAAAATATAATAGAAGAGAATATCCAATTTATAATAGTAATAAAAAGATACGATAGTTAAGAATACCCTTAACAGATAAGGTGAAAGATTTATAAAATTGAAAATTTTTAATTTTACTAAAGGACATTTTAAAATGTTTACAAATAGAAATATATATCCTGTTTTTCAATAGAAAAGCCTTCACTATTATAATATTCTATCATTTTTAAGCCAACCTAAAAAATTATATATATATATTATATTTATATACTTATATATATCAATACTTAGTGGCAATGGTGGTAGAAAAGGGGCTTTGTGGGGGACTACAGTGTTTCTAACATGCATTGAAAAGGTAACAAGACTAACCCAAGATACCTGAAAAAGAATAACAAGTAAATTATAGCTGTATCAGCTATTGAAACATACTATCCAATTCCTAGTGCATCATAACAACTCCAATACTTAGCAGTGTAAGACAACCATTTCATGATATTCCTGAAATCCGTGGGTCAGGAATGCAGGGCACAATGATGGTGTGTTGCTTCTAGAAACATTAGAATAACTGGGAGTGACTCAGAATTTGGGGGTTGGAATCATAACAGCTTTACTCACATGTCTGCTGCCTGGGCTAAGATAACTTGTAGATACAGCCCGGCTAGAGCACCTACACATGTTCTCTTCATGAAGCCAGGCCAGAACATTCCTAGAAAAAGCCACCCAAAACACTGGTTTGATGATTTGCCTCTGAGAGGAGCAAATTAGTTGGCAGAGGTGGGAAGAGTAGGAGAAAAGGGAGGAAATGAAGAAAGGGAGAGTCCAAAGTACGAAGGAGACTCACCATGTTTACATATTAACTTTTATTTTTTTTAACTAGTTAATATATCAAAAAAAAATTAGCCTAAGTAAAATTTTACATCTATTTATGATATACTTGATAAATTAACCGAAACTTCAAATTTCTTTATGTTCTGCTAGAATTTTTTCAGGATACAATGGTCAAAAAATTATTTTTTCAAGATTAGAAGCTCTGTTGTTTTTTTAATGGGAAAATAATTATTTGGTTTTTTGAAGGATGAATGTAAGTTCTAACGCACAGAGCAAGAAGTTGTATGCATATTATTTGGGTGAAGTCAAAGGAAGTTCGTACCATCACTTCAAAATATTCATGCTTATAACAAAATACACGCCATGCTTTTTTCTTAATTTAATAAAAATGAAAGCAGGGGCTTCCCTGGTGGCGCAGTGGTTGAGTCCGCCTGCCAGTGCAAGGGACACGGGTTTGTGCCCCGGTCCGGGAAGACCCCACATGCCGCGGAGCAGCTGGGCCCGTGAGCCATGGCCGCTGAGCCTGCGCGTCCAGAGCCTGTGCTCCGCAACAGGAGAGGCCACAGCAGCGAGACGCCCGCGTACCGCAAAAAAAAAAAAAAAAAAAAAATGAAAGCAGTATTTCCCTTATATTTGTTTCATGTTTGACACTACTGCTTCTTGTTTGGCCCAAGTCAGGACCTGAGCTTTGAGATAACCCCAATTACTGGCAACCTACTGACAGTAGGTATAAGTAGAATGCCCTGGGGAAGACTGCTATATGAGCCTCAGGAAGGCAGCTTGTGAGATCAAAAAAAATCTAAACAGAAAATGTGTCACCACAAATTCAGCTTTGGAGTCAAACTCATAAGATCAAGAATTTCGTGCCTTGGAGTTCCCTAGTTTTCTATATGAATGGCATAGTCTTATTAAATATTAATTAAATTTATTAATATCATTCTATACTGAGGTTCAGTCTGTATTTGAAATTTCCATAGTGATCCAAAGGAGACTATCACCGTAGTGTCAACTTGCTACAAAATGATTACCTAGAAATTCTAAGTAAGCCCTGATACATTAACTATACAAGCTGGGAAATAAATTTCATAACATTGAGTTAGATATCAAAGCATGATGGAATTTCAATAATAACTTTGTTACAAGGATATCAAACCCAACCTTAGTCTGGGCATATACAATTACTTCAGCCATAATGTCAATAAAGCCATTTCTGTGAAGCTCTTCTTGAAATGAGGAAGAGAGTGAGCCCTTCAGGAATTGTCAGAATTAGGACACCTCTCACAGCAGCCTTCCTTAAGTCTTTACCATTGTTGCCTTATGGTCCAAGAGCTCTCTTCTCTATATTGTCCCTGTTGTATCTTGAGGCTGAATACAGTGCTGGCACTTAATAGGCAAAAAAACAAATATTTGTCCATTGAAACTAGTTGGAATATATTGATAAAACTTAGTTTCCTCAAGGGCAAGTCCAGTAAATCCATGATTTGCTATTACCAGAAGTTATGCTAAGCACTTTATATTTATTATTCACATATTATTCTCAAAACAACACTGAAAGTTAGTTACTATTATTTCAATTAGACAACTAAAAAAAAAAAATGAGGCTTAAAGAGGTTGAGTAACTTGCCCAAACATATACAATGAAAGAGACAAAATTTGAATTCCTGCTCAAACCCCTAGGCTGCCTCTCAACTCAGGTCTGTACAGGACTAATTGCTATCTATAATCTCACAGCTAGCCTTCCCCACTCCAAGTACATACATTAAAGAGAACAGGTAAGGTGACAAACAAAAACTACTAGGTAAGCAAATTCATATAAAAGAACTATTTTGAATATATATCAGGCCATTTAGAAATGCTGACTTTCCCATCCTAAGAATGCCTCTGTTAATTCTCTGGCACCATTGCATTAATGATTAACTTTTGCTTTTTAATTCCTACAGCAAGAAAATAAACATGATGTCTCTACAGCACTAGCATGAATATCACTCTCTGAAATTGTGCCCTAGAGGAAGAGGTTGGCAAGGGAAAATTGTCTTCCAAAGGCTTATATGCTTGCTAGTCACTTCTTACTTTATGGTTGCTATCATGTCCTAAATGAGGTTATGTAAGTAAAACAAAGATAGACTTAAAAAAATTATTATTAAGTAACTCTAATATTCCATTTTGCATCATTAAAGGTCAAGGGCTAAATAGCTACCTCTGGCTTGTAAATTTATTTTACTTCTTTAAAGAAGAAAGTCACAGAAAGAGATTTCTATGTCATTTCCTGGAGAGAATGCTAATAAAGTCCAGGGAGGACCATGGTCAAAAAGATATGCTCTCAGGTCTCACTGAAAGACAACTTCCAATGGTTAGATCCATTCTTCTGCTAAGTTGTAATTTCACTTGTGTACTGTCTTCAAGTATGTGGAAGAGAGACAAGGACAACAGAAAAATGAGAATCTAGGGGTTGGTGCTTGACAAGTTTTCTGTAATTTGATTAGTCTGTAACACCAATTAATCTTTTGCAAAAGACCTTTTTGATGCCTTCAATTCATTTCCAGTGACAATATATTTGCACGCACAGGTCTTTTCATGCAACATTTACTAATGTTGTGGTAATGGGGCTTTAGAAAGGAAATGCTTATTGTTTCATTGTATCTTTTTTAAAATTTTATTTATTTATTTTTGGCTGTGTTGGGTCTTCGTTGCTGTGCACAGGCTTTCTCTAGTTGCAGTGAGTGGGTGCTACTCTTCGTTGCGGTGCGCGGGCTTCTCATTGCGGTGGTTTCTCTTGCTGCAGAGCATGGGCTCTAGGCGCACAGGCTTCAGTAGTTGTGGCACATGGGCTCAGTAGTTGTGGCTTACAGGCTCTAGAGCACAGGCTCAGTAGTTGTGGTGCACAGCCTTAGTTCTCTGTGGCATGTGGGATCTTCCCGGACCAGGGCTCGAACCCGTGTCCCTTGCATTGACAGGCAGATTCTTAACCACTGTGCCACCAGGGAAGCTCTCACTGTATCTTAATAAAGGTTAATACATATCTCAACTTTTTCTGACTTTTAGGACTAAAAGTGAACTTAAGTAGCAGTAAAGTTAAATCATCTGCTGCCTTCAAGGGACATAAACATCAATTTTCTGGCACCTCATATTTACCAATGAAATTACATTAAACAGTGAAATATTAGCTCTTTTAGCTTTCACTTGCTTCCTATAATGTAATGAGGAAGCACTGTATCACTTAGTGTGCTCCTTCCTTCTGCCAAATCCATCTCTGAGTTTCTGGCAGCACTAAAAGAATGTACCTGAGGTGATTACCAATATGTTAGATTATTAAAAATTAAGTATCCCAGCATTCTCTTTTACATTCATTTTCCAGGACAATTGTCCAGAATACCTGAATTAAAGGCTACTCCTTCACGGCCTTAACCTTGAATTACTTCATTCTGAAGACAGAAGGCCTATCTCACAATCTGGGCATTTTAATGGTGATGTAAATTACTGACTCTAAAGAAATAACCAACTTTTAACAAGAGGCAGCCAACTACATCGTGGAAAAACTTAGGCTCAGTGTTAATCAGATAGGATACAACCAATATGACTCAGAATTCACTCTCTGCATCACATATATCATCAACAAAGGTGGTTTTTATCATGATAATTGGCCTGGGCTGGGTGAACCGATTTTAGAACAGATGGACAAAAACCTTAACAAAAATAACCACAAATGGCAAAGTCACCTGAAACATAAACATCTGATATTTAACCTTTTTGTTATGCCTTAGGAAAGGAAGGAGATCCCAAGATACATATACAAAGATGTTTAGTTTCTTCTCCTATGTTCATGGCAAGAACTGATGATCAGATGATGTAGTAGAAATCATCAAACAACTTTTAGTTCCTGTTCTGACATTAATTGAGTGGCCTTGTGGGAAGTTACTTAAGCTCTCTGGCATAAGTCTATTTGGTTGTAAAATTATTATATTTTGCTATACCTTCTACATCCCCTTACAGCTATAAAACTTCAAAATTCTATCAATACAATAATTTATTATGAAGCATGTAATGCAGTATCTTTGTTTTGTTCACCGCTGAATTTGAGCACTTAGAATTGTGCCCAACACATAGTAAATTCTCCATAACTATTTCTTGAATGAATACAGCATACTTAAGTGTTTGTTGAATGAATTCATATATAAAGTATGTAACCTTTCAGTTTATTACTGGCTATATTATTATTTACATACAGAGAATATGTTGTGAAGAATTTTTTTGAAAACTCCCAAAGTACCACGAGTTAAAGTTCATGGTATAAAAAAAGAAGTTAAAAAATAAGGACAGTATTTTCTAATTTTTTCACTCCATAAAATACCCAGAGATTAATAAATGAGCAGCCACATGCAGTATAACAGATCAAGATCAATTATACTGTAAGACCAGATGCCATAAAACTCCTAGAGGAAAACATAAGCACAACACTTTTTGACATAAATCACAGCAATATTTTTTTGTTTCTGTCTCCTAAAGCAAAGCAAATAAAAGCAAAAATAAACAAATGGGACCTGACTAAAAAAAAACTTTTGCACAGCAAAGGAAACCATCAACAAAATGAAAAGACAACGTACTGAATGGGAGAAAATATATGCAAATGATATGACTGATAAAGGATTAATAACCAACATATATAAACAGCTCATACAACTCAACATCAAAAAAAAAAAAAACCTGATTAAAAAATGGACAGAATAGACATTTTTCCAAAGAGGAAATGCAGATAGCTGACAGGTACATGAAAAGACGCTCAACATTGCTAATCATCAGGGAAATGCAAATCAAAACCACAATGAGATATAATCTCACACCTGTCAGAGTGGCTATCATCAAAAAGAACACAAATGACAAATGTTGGCAAGGATGTGGAGAAAAAGAAACCCTTGTACACCGTTGGTCAGAATGTAAGTTGGTGCAGCCACTGTGGAAAACAGTATGGAGGTTTCTCAAAAAGCTAAAAATAGAACTACCATATGACCCAGCAATTCCACTCCTGGGTATATATCCAAAACAAACAAGAACACTAATTCAAAAAGACACATGTACCCCAATGTTAATAGCAGCATTATTTACAATTGTCAAGATATGGAAGCAACCTAAGTGTCCACAGACAGATGAATGGATAAAGAAGATGTGGTAAATATATATATATACACACATATATACATACAATGGAATACTACTCAGCCATAAAAAGGGATGAAATTTTGCCACTAGCAGCAAAAATGGAGAGAATTGGAGGGCATTATGATAAGTGAAATAAGTTAGACAGAGAAAGACAAATACTGTACGATATCACTTACATATGGAATCTTAAAAATACAACAAATTAGTATATATAACAGAAACATGCAGATTCACAGATGTAGAGAACAATCAGTGGTTACCAGTAGGGAGAGGGAAGAGGGAGAGGCATTATAGGGGCAGGAGAGTAAGAGGTACAAACTATTAGGTATAAAGCAAGCTACAAGGATATATTGTACAACACGGGGAATATAGCCAATATTTTATAATAACCATAAGTGGAGTATGACCTTTAAAGATTGTGATTCACTATGTTGTACACCTATAACATAATATTGTACGCAACTATACTTCAATTTTTTAAAAAATCAGTGAAAATTGACGAGTACTTGGGGAAAAGAAAAAAGTAAAGACTTTTTAAAAAATCTTTGGATCTTTGGACAAATATTTCCTGGACTTCTGAGTTACAAAACATGAAATTCTAAAATTTTAAGACTAGATATTCAGACACCTAAACTGCAAAAGAATCTGACCATGGTCTTGGGCATGTCTGTTTGACTCCTATTATCCACATGCCTCAAATATGTATTTCAGTTTGAAACTAGGAATATATGGTGACTGTAAGAGAAATACACCTTGTTCAAGCTGAATGAGTTAGTTGCTGGCTAAATGAGCTGATCTTTTGAGTAAAATCATTTATATTTGTCTACTTAAATGCTGTAATATATACCCCAAAGGTTGGTTTAAGTAGAATTAATGCCAAGCTTTTGTTGTTGTCAATATATAATCATACGTTCATTTTCTATTTAGAGCCATTTCTTGTTTATGATTACAAAATTATTTCATCTGTATAAAAGAGAGACTATAAGCAAGAGAATGATAGAAATAATGCAAGTAAAAAAAAGAGGGGAAAATTTGTATGTGAATACCTCATAGATTAGAAAGGCAAATGAGGAGATAGAAAATAATAATTGTTATTATTTGTTGAGCATCCACTCTATGCTTTAATAAAGCATACTTTAATAAATTAAATAATCTTCATAACAAATATATATTATCATCATCTTCTTTTTCAGGTTAACATGTAAATATGCATTAGAATGCCTGGTGGTAGCAAGTTCTCTGGAGAAAAAATAAGCCAGGGCAGGGGCAGGGGTGGGTGTGGGGGGCTAGAGAATACAGCATCATCTTATAGATGAGAAAGTTGAGGCTCAGAGCAATAAAGTAACTTGTCAAAGGGCAGACAGAAAGTCAAAATCTAAACTAAGTTCTATCTAACTCCATTGTCCACACTATTGACATCAAACTTCCAAAAGAGAATTTTTGAGATATCAGTGATAAATTCACAGTGCCTGATGCTGAGAAACACTAAATTTGATTTACACTTTGGTTGTCAAGGCTGATCATATGGCTATTTTATTACGTATACCACATTATGAAGTCTCAGGTTGAAATGTGCTTATATTTCCATATATTTCAGTATATCAGGGCAGGTAAAACTTTAAAGAATGAATTCCACTTTTTAGAGCTGAGTTGAAAAGAGTTCCTTCCTCTGCCTTTTTAATTGCATTAATCACAATACTAAATCCATTTTCTGTATCTCACATTCCAGAAATAAAAATTAGCTACATTCTTTTTTTTTTCTTAATTGATTTATTTCTATTTTTGGCTGCATTGGGTCTTTGTTGCTGCATGCAGGCTTCTCTCTAGTTGTAGGCATGTGGGCCTCAGTAGGTGTAGCTTGCTGGTTCTACAGCACAGGCTCAGTAGTTGTGGCTCACGGGCTTAGTTGCTCCGCGGCATGTGGGATCTTCCTGGACCAGGGCTTGAACCCGTGTCCTCTGCATTGGCAGGCGGATTCTCAACCACTGCACCACGAGGGAAACCCAAAATTAGCTACATTCTTTTGACAACCTATAGTTTTTATTTCTAATTTGTCTTCTTTAATCTTATTTCCTTCCTTCCAACCAAGTTGAGGTCTGTGGACTTTTCAAATGGTTTTCTCGGTGTGTCTTGCACCTCCCGTCTCTTCACTGTGGCTGCTCTCCTTCTCTCTGCATTCCCCATACCCCTTCACCTTCCTCAATCAACTGCAGCACCCTGTCCTCCATGCTGTTCCTCAAACATGCCAGGGTGCTCGTGCCTGACAGTTTTGCAATTTTGTTTGGCTTCTGCTTTTTCCTGGAATATTCTTCTCGCTCTAACCAGATATCCGCATGACTAACTTCCTTACCACCTTTAAAACTTTCCTCCAATGAAAACTGCTCAATGGGACTTTGCTAAAAACTATTTATTTTTGCAAACTGCTCCCTATACCCCACACTTACCCTGCTCTACTTTTTTAAAGCATCACCTTCTAACAAACTAAATACTTTATTTTTTATTTTGTTTGCTGTTTATTTTCTTTCTGCTCCTCTACAATGAAAGCTCCATGAGGGCAGGGAACTTTGTCTTATTTTCTGATACATCCCCAAAGCCTAAAACAGTGCCAGACACATAGTAGACTCTCAATAAATGTTAGCTAAATAAATAAGCATCTCATTAATATAAATTCTTAGAGTGAAACTTCTTAGTCAAACAGTGGGCAGATTTCAAAATTCAGAGGCTTATTAGTAAATTAATAAGTAAATTAAAACACTGATTACAAAGTTTACCTAAAGCAACAAAAATGTATGGTCTGAAAATAGAAGTGCCTCGCACTCTGCAGAGGACTCACCTCCTCACTTCCTCTCAACTGTTACTCCTCTTATTGACCACAAGCCACAATGATGTACAAAACCCTATCTCTGAGGAGCAGCAAACACCTTCCAACTTTGATCTACTCACCCAACAAAGGTGCTTAAAATTAAATTTAAGGACAGATCACCACTGGTCTAGATGCAAAAGTCATACTCCAGGTGTTTTATTCACTGGACCTTCTCATATGTGCAAAACCCAGGGATACTGTCCTCACTTGCCCTTTCCAAACTGTATTCTTTGCCAGTTTAAACATACCTGGTTCCAACCTAGGATCCTAGTTCTTATCCATCCTGGAGCCACCCCTCTGTTAAGTCATCTGCCTGGTCTGACTTGGAGTCCTCTTCTTGCCTATTTCCTACATTTTGCTCCAACACCCAGGAGGCGGGCTTCTAAATTCATAACACCCATGCTCTCCCTTTCTGTAGAATCCATGGTCTATAATCCACACCTTAACTGACCTGCCCTCAACAATTCTACCCCATAGTCAAACAACTGTAAATAAAATATAAATGGAAATGTTTTTATATATGTAACATATAATTTATATGTACCCCCTAAACTGTTTGTGTTCCTACTGTTCTTCCCAGTCAGGGTTATTAATGCATATATCTACATCTCCTTCTCCCTGTTCTTCCTAAACCTGGTTCCCATTTGACATTCATTGCATATTTCAGAGAGTACTTCCTCTCCTTTAGCATCTGTCTTATTACTGAGAAAAGTTAAGCCTGTTCTAAATTGTTGTTCATTTGTTTTGACCCTTTGAATCAATGAAGCAATGAAACTAAAACTCTGCTCTCTTTTTTATTCACCCCATGGCTTTCTACTGTACACTACCGAGTGGTATTCCAGCTCTGCAAGCCGCCATATATTTTGTGTTCCATTGTACAAGGGTGAGCTCAAAGTGAGATGAATATTCTTCTCTCAAACTTTCTAGTGACTCCATCAGCATAACTGATAATTATGTCAGCATAATTGATAATTTATCCAACCAGATGCAAATACATTCAGGTTTACCATTAACTCCACTGTGTGCTACAATCCAGCACCCACATTATTCTTCTCAAGGCATATCTGCACATTAAGTATTCCCCCTTCACAGTCTTATACTAACTCCATCACTGCAAATTCCATCCCAGTTTCCCTTTTCTCCAACAGGAGGCACAGATTGACACTGATTTAGTGGATCCTTTTAGATTTCCTTGCTGTTTTCATTTCTAAGTCTCCCTGAACTTAAATTCACTTGTTTTCGTCTTATACATGTGGTGTCTCCATTTCCTGTTAATTCCTGATCACCTTTTCACAAAGGACCTACAGCCAGACCTAAAGGGTGATAGAGTTGGTTTTTATTGTTCCCCTTTCGCTTATCTCCCCTGGCTTCCAGCTGGACCCAGCTGCCTCTGGCAGCCCACCATTCCAGACCCCCACTTACCCCTCCCACATCCATTTTAGGTGGCACTATTTTCTACCTTAAAACATAATGCAGCTACAATAAAAGCCTTAGGTCAAACACCTCTGTCTACACCACTACCACCATCAATCTGTGACCTATATCTCTTTTATTTAACTAAAGATTAGGAACCTCAGACCAGGAAAAAAGTAAAGATCACACATTACCAAAGAAGCAGAGACCCATTTGGAATAGGTAGATAAGGCTGTGGTCTGTAAATCATATTAGACACAGACCCTCTGACTTGATAATATTCAAATTTGGCTGGGTTTTTTTTTCTTTTTAGATATATCCCAAGTCTCCCCACTCTCATCATTATATCTGAAACCTGAGATTTTGAATGTCAATAAGTTATGTTTTCAAACTTTTCTCCTGGCTAACAATATGTGTTGCAGTAATCATGATTTGATATCATCTACTTAGCACTGGCTTGGAGTCACCAGATACAGGTCCTAGTTCCACAATTACTTAGTTCCACAGCTCACTAGCTGTGAGAACTTATGCAAGTTACCTAGGCTTTCTTAGACTTAGTTGCCTAAAGTAAAATGGAAATAATAATTGTAGCCTTTGGAGGTCCAGCAAAGTTTAATAAAAGAACTATTTATAAATGTGTAGGCAGAGTTTAGAGAACACAACAAGGAAATATGCAGTGCCCAGGGCTATTAATATCCCTGGGCCTGAGAGGTGAAAGACAGAGCAGCTACCAGAACCAGGGAACTCAGGGAGACCTTGGTTAGAGGGAAGCAGCCAACCCAGTATAATGCAGCAGGCAGAGAGCTGGGCAGTAAATACACTAACACGACCTTATCCCTTTTCCCAGATCCCACCAGTATCTCTCATTGGCTGACACCCACCTGGAAGTCAGAGGGCAAAGGAACCTAGTAGGAACTGTCCATAAAAGTCAGCCTCCTGGAACACCTGAGCAAGAGGTAAAGGGTGAGGATGGATCTGGAGGGGCAGCAGAAGATATCCATCGCAGTCTACACAGTTGGCTCCTCAGTAGCCATTCTGACCAGTTAATCTGGGTGAAAAAAATCCAAATCCCTAACACAGATGACAAACAAACCATTAGCTACTGCATTATTGCAGAATGATGCCATACTCCTACCCACAAAACATGAGCTATCACCGACACTCTAAATATAAAGGAGCAGAGGGAGGCAGGAAAAGCAAAAATTAACTTGAAATTTAGGCGCAATGTTCACTGCCTTTATAAATAGTCATGAAGCTGATTATCACCACTTCCTTTTCCACCGCCACCAATTCTGTTTAACTTACCTTCTGCAACACCCGGGGATGGAAGGTGTGACTCAACCTTCATTTATGAGTCCTTATTGGTCCACACTTTATTGAGTTGCCAGAGTTTTCCACTGACCATGAAGAATAGCACTAAAGGATGTCCTAGCAAACCCCCTAGGTTACAGAAACAGCCCTCTTTGCCCTGATCGTGGAGGAGCAGCCCACTTCTTCCTTGATATTTGGGCTTATTCACTCTGGCAGATACAGTGATCCCTTTCTCTGCCTGTCGCTTTAATCCCAGAGTATCCAGGGAGCAGTCTGAGCTTTCAGTTCTTCAAAACTACGACTGGGCTCTCTGATGGAAGCACTTCTCTCCGAGGCATTTCTCTCCTGAGCCTCCAAATCCACCAAGCCCAAGAATACTGGTACAGGAAGCAAAAACAACTTTAGCATGTTATTTGGTATAAAAGTGAGCAGTGCCACTCTAGCCTCCAACTCTTGCATTCCAGAGCCCCATATTCTGACTAATGGGAAGACTAACATACGGGGACTGATGGTTTAAGTCATACACCACTATCTGTATGACAGCACCAAATCTTACTGGGTGTTGTATCAGGGCTGTACTGTGACCGCTCCTGCGTCATGGGAGTAAGTGGTAAAATTGGTGAATACTCTGGGCACAAACCCACTGCAGCCCTTTCTTTGCTGTAATGTATGCCCCAACAGTGGAGGAAATGTTTTGTGGAACAGCGTGGTCATGGATACAGCACTCTAAGTCTATAACTGGTGGTGCAGGCAGAAGCACTGTGTTTAAGGAGGCAAATCTGTCCTAGAATACATGTCTACTCTGATGAAATCAAAACACTGCCTCTTCAATGTTGAAAGAGGATTGACATAATCGATGTATCACCACATGGCTGTAAAGTACACCTGGGGAGTAATACCAAGTCACGGATCAGACCTGGTGAGGGAAAGGCCATATTTTTGAGCTCATGCAGAGCTTCCCACACTGCTGCCATTGCCGTAGTTGTGCACAGATCTAACACAAGCTGGAGAAAGAGGCGGATGGACAGCCATCTTGCCAAGCTTGTTATTGAGGGCCTCCTCCACTGTGGATGCCGTCTGATGACACAGAGGTGGGGCACAAATGTCTCGCCACTCAGTGCCCACTGTGAGAGAAGCATCACATACCTCTGTCCCACACCTCCTATCAGACTCCAGCCCTGACCCGGAACCATATCTGCCCCATGACTACAGGAGAGGAGGAACTCTTCAAAGAGGCCACTGAATCTTTCTGATTTTCCACTCTTTTCAAAGTTAAACATTCAAGTACTTCATTTTTCCCTTTTCTCATTCTCTTGACAAAGTTTATCTGTGAATATCCAATCTCAGAATCTCACTTTATTTTTTTTTAATTTTATTTATTTATTTTTGGCTGTGTTGGGTCTTCCTTGCCCAGGCAAGGAAACACTGACACCTCAATTCTAATCCTTTCTGCTAGTATTCTGCTTTGGCCTAGGTTTTGAAGAACACACAGAAAATAAGGTCTCAGACGGAGGTTTTGCTCATGAACATCTAAAAATCTTACTAATACAACATTTAACTGTTGCATTAAAGGCCACACACACACATACGCACATGCACACATATTTACTTTGTCATTCATTGAACCAATATTTCTCTTTTTTTAAGATTTATTTTTATTTACTTATTTTGGCTGCACCGTGTCTTAGTTGCAGCACGTGGGATATTCGTTGAGGCATGCGGGCTTCTTAGTTGCAGCATGTGGACTCTTAGTTGTGGCATGTGAACTCTCAGTTGCAACATGCGTGAGGGATCTAGCTCCCCAACCAGGGATTGAACCCAGGCCCCCTGCACTGGGAGCACAGGGTCCTACCCACTGGACCACCAGGGAAGTCCCTGAACCAATGTTTCTTGAGGTCATATTTTTGCCATGTATGTTTTGGGTAAAGGAGGATAAATTAGTGAATAAAATATATTAAAATCCCTGCCCTCCTAGAGTTTATATTCTTTTAGGTGAAAAAGATGTTAAAGAGGAAGCAGACAATAAATAAAATAAACACAAATAAATACACAGTGTGTTAGATGGTGATAAGAGGGAAAGGCAATGGGTGGGGGGTGAGGAGAGGGACAGTTGTGACTTCAAATAGAATGGTCAGGGGAGACCTCATTGAGGTGACGTTTCAACAAAGACTGGAAGGAAAGAGGGAGTCTTTATATGTTTAGGTGGGAAGAGCATTTCAAGTAGATGGAATAGCAAGTGCAAAAGCCCTGAGTGGGGGAGCACACCAGGCATCTATGAGAAACAGCAAGGAAGCCAGTGTGGCTAGAGAAGAGTGACTCAAGAAAGGGTGTTGTGAGATAAAATCAAAGAGGTAATAAAGGCCAGATTGTGCAATGTTTTATAGCTTTATGAGTTTGGCTTTCACTTTGAGTGTGATGGGCAGCCATAAAGGGTTGAAAGCAAAGACGAAGATGATCTGACTTCTTTTTAAGAGAATCACTCTGGCTGCTTATTTAGAATGGATTGTAAGGGATTAAAGGCCAGTTAAGAAGCCGCTGAAAATACACACACATGCACACACACACACACTCCAATCTACTCTTCGGAGTTTCATCATTTGTTCCTTTTCTCATTTAATAAACATTCATTGGGATGTGCAAAAAACTACAGCTGATATTATATAAACCCTTCTAGCCCACTGCCTACCCCTAACCAAGAACTTGAAAAGGAGACGGCTATAGACTGAATGTTTGCATTCTCCCAAATTCATATGTTGGAACCTAATCCCCAACATGATGGTATTTGGATGGGGCCTTTGGGAGATGATTGGGTCATGAGGACAAAGCTCTCATGAATAGGATTAGTGCCCTCATAAAAGAGGTGGCAAAGAGGTCCCTTGTCTCTTCCACCATGTGAAGACACAGCAAAAAAAACAGCTCACCAGGAAGCAAGCCCTCACCAGACACCAAATCTGCCAGAGTCTTGATCTTGGACTTCCCAGCCTTCTGAACTGTGAGAAATAAATTTCTGTTGTTTATAAGCCACCCAGTCTTTGGTGTCTGTTACGGTAGCACAAAGGAACTACTCTTTACAAGTATTATACTGCTGTGCATCTTGCCTGCTAGGAAGACCTGACAAAGCCCTGAAATAATTTTTGCATCCTTAATGCTTATCAAAGTAAAGAAACACAACAAAAGAGACCAAGTTTCTGGATTGCCACACAATCAGCTTATGACATTTGATATTGTTAAGACTGCTGCATATTTTCAAAGAAAAACTGTAGTGTTCATAGAAATATGACTGCAGCCCTTAAAAAAGACACAGATAATAATAGCAATTACTTTTACCGAAAGAGGAGATTTCCATGGAATTCAAGAGAGAACTGCAGTCATTTCTGCTATTAGAAAACATACATAAACATTATTCAAACTTTTTATATCCTAAGATTCCAGGAAAGGATTTTGTTTTTAAATACCACTAAGATGATCTGAAGGCCCAAAACTCCACAGTAATCCTGATGCTGCCCAAGATGGAGGGTATGTAACAAGAATTTCTAATCAGAAAGCAAGCCGATCAGACAAGCATGAGGCAGAGTCACCGGGTTTTTAGCTTTAGCAGGTTTCTTGTATTGAAGCATCATCCTAGAAAAGCGTTGACTTTAGAAATTGCATATATGCTCACTGCTCCTGGGATCCTAAGAAAATGAAACAGATCATCATTTCTATCGTGGTATCCTCTGGCTTAAGGTAAGAGGCTGGTTTTGGAAAGAAGTGTGATGTGGTAGGTTGAACACCATCTGTTTCATACCTTGATGAATGTTTAACACAGTTTCTTTTCCCATCGTTGAATTGGCTCACACTTATTTATATACCTCAAGACTCCTCTTGTGCTCAGCAGCAGAAGTCTTCAGTGAACACTGAACTGCCTGAACCTCTCCAGCATCTGGCTCATGTCTATCTTATCACTTACCATAAATTGTATTTATCTTTTCCATTAGAGTATAAGCCCCTTGATGAAAGGCATACTGTCTTACTCATCTTTGTACTTACAGAACACAGTATGGTACTTAACAAATAATGTGTTCAATAAATGTTTTGAATAGGATTAAAGACAAACATAAGGCCTGATACCATAAAACTCCTAGAAGAAAACATAGGGAAGAATCTCCTTGACACTGATGTTGGCAATGATTTTTTTTAGATGTGACACTGAAAGCACAAGCAATAAATGAAAAGTCAACAAATGGAACTACATCAAACTAAAAAGCTTTTGCACAGCAAAAGAAACAATCAGGGGACTTCCCTGGTGGCGCAGTGCTTAAGAATCTGCCTGCCGACATTCACAGAAAGATAGACAAGATGAAAAGGCAGAGGGCTATGTACCTACCAGATGAAGGAACAAGATAAAACCCCAGAAAAACAACTAAATGAAATGGAGATAGGCAATCTTCCAGAAAAAGATTTCAGAATAATGATAGTGAAGATGATCCAGGACCTCAGAAAAAGAATGGAGGCAAAGATCAAGAAGATTCAAGAAATGTTTAACAAAGATCTAGAAGAATTAGAGAGCAAACAAACAGAGATGAACAATACAATAACTGAAATAAAAAATACACTAGAAGGAATCAATAGCAGAATAACGGAGGCAGAAGAACAGATTAGTGACCCAGAAGAGAGAATGGTGGAATTCACTGCTGCGGAACAGAATAAAGAAAAAACAATGAAAAGAAATGAAGACAGCCTAAGAGACCTCTGGGACAACATTAAATGCAACAACATTCGCATTATAGGGGTAACAGAAGGAGAAGAAAGAGACAAAGGACTAGAGAAAATATTTGAAGAGATTACATTAAAAAACTTCCCTAACATGGGAAAGGAAATAGACACCCAAGTCCAGGAAGTGCAGAGAGTCCCATACAGGATAAACCCAAGGAGAAAGATGCAGAGACACATAATAATTAAATTGGCCAAAATTAAACACAAAGTAAAATTACTGAAAGCAGCAACAGAAAAACGCCAAATAACATACAAGGGAATTTTCATAAGATTAACAGCTGATTTCTCAGCAGAAACTCTACAAGCCAGAAGGGAGTGGCATGATATACTTAAAGTGATGAAAAGGAAGAACCTACAACCAAGATTACTCTACCCAGCAAGAATCTCATCCAGATTTGATGGAGAAATCAAAAGCTTTACAGACAAGCAAAAGCTAAGAGAATTCAGCACCACCAAACCAGCTCTACAACAAAACGCTAAACGAACTTCTCTAAGTGGGAAACAAAAGAGAAGAGAAGGACCTACAAAAACAAACCCAAAACAATTAAGAAAAAGGTAATAGGAACATACATATCGATAATTATCTTAAACGTGAATGGATTAAATGCTCCAACCAAAAGACACAGGTTTGCTGAATGGATACAAAAATAAGACCCATATATATGCTGTCTACAAGAAACGCACTTCAGACCTAAGGACACATACAGACTGAAAGTGAGGGGATGGAAAAAGTTATTCCACACAAATGGAAATCAAAAGAAAGCGGGAGGGGCTACCCTGGTGGCGCAGTGGTTGAGAGTCTGCCTGCCGATGCAGGGGACACGGATTCGTGCCCCGGTGCGGGAAGATCCCATATGCCGTGGAATGGCTAGGCCCGTGAGCCATGGCCACTGAGCCTGCGCGTCTGGAGCCTGTGCTCCGCAACGGGAGAGGCCACAACAGTGAGAGGACCGTGTAATGCAAAAAAAAAAAAAAGGGAGTAGCATATTCATATCAAATAAAATAGACTTTAAAATAAAGAGTGTTACAAGAGACAAGGAAGGACACTACGTAATGATCAAAGGATCAATCAGGAAGAGGATATAATAATTATAAACATATATGTACCCAACATAGGAGCCCGTCAATTAATAAGGCAACTGCTAACAGCTCTAAAGAGGAATTTGACAATAATTGTGGGGGACTTTAACAACTCACTTACACCAATGGACAGATCATCCAAACAGAAAATTAATAAGGAAACAGAAGCTTTAAATGACACAATGGACCAGGTAGATTTAACTGATATTTACAGGACATTCCATCCAAAAACAGCAGATTACACTTTCTTGTCAAGTGTGCACAGGACATTCTCCAGGATAGATCACGTCTTGGGTCACAAATCAAGCCTCAATAAATTTAAGAAAATTGAAATCATATCAAGCATCTTTTCAGACCACAACACTATGAGATTAGAAATCAATTACAGGGAAAAAAACATAAAAAACACAAAAACATGGAGGCTAAACAATACGTTACTAAATAACCAAGAGATCACGGAAGAGATCAAAGAGGAAATCAAAAAATACCTAGAGACAAATGACAATGAAAACACGATGATCCAAAACCTATGGGATACAACAAAATCAGTTCTAAGAGGGAAGTTTATAACTATACAAGCCTACCTAAAAAAACAAGAAAAATCTCAAATAAAAAATCTAATGTTACACCTAAAGGAACTAGAGAAAGAAGAACAAACAAAACCCAAAGTTAGCAGAAGGAAAGAAACCATAAATATCAGAGCAGAAATAAACGAAATAGAAACAAAGAAAACAGTAGCAAAGATCAATAAAACTAAAAGATGGTTCTTTGAGAAGATAAACAAAATTGATAAACCATTAGCCAGACTCATCAAGAAAAAGGGGAAGAGGACTCAAATCAATAAAATAAGAAATGAAAAAGGAGAAGTTACAACAGACACCGCAGAAATACAAAGCATTCTAAGAGACTACTACAAGCAACTCTATGCCAAAGAAATGGACAACCAGGAAGAAATGGGCAAATTTTTAGAAAAGTATAACTCTCTAAGACTGAACCAGGAAGAAATAGAAAATATGAACAGACCAATCACAAGTAATGAAATTGAAACTGTGATTAAAAATATTCCAACAAACAAAAGTACAGGACCAGATGGCTTCACAGGTGAATTCTGTCAAACATTTAGAGAAGAGCTAACATCCATCCTTCTCAAACTCTACCAAAAAATTGCAGAGGAAGGAATACTCCCAAACTCATTCTACGAGACCACCATTACCCTGATACCAAAACCAGACAAAGATGCTACAATAAAAGAAAAATACAGATCAATATCACTGATGAGTATAGATGCAAAACTCCTCAACAAAATACTAGCAAACAGAATCCAACAACACATTTAAAGGATCATACACCATTATCAAGTGGGTTTTATCCCAGAGATGCTACAGTTCTTCAATATACAAAAATCAATCAATGTGATACACCATATTAACAAATTGAAGAAGGAAAACCATATGATCATCTCAGTAGATGCAGAAAAAGGTTTTCACAAAATTCAACACTAATTTATGATAAAAACTCTCCAAAAAGTGGGCATAGAGGGAACCTACTTCAACATAATAAAGGCCATATACGACAAACCCACAGCAAACATCGTCAATGGTGAAAAACTGAAAGCATTTCCACTAAGTTCAGCAACAAGACAAGGATGTCCACTCTCACTACTATCATTCAACATAGTTTTGGAATTCCTAGCCACGGCAATCAGAGAAGAAAAAGAAATAAAAGGAATACAAATTGGGAAAGAAGTAAAACTGTGACTGCAGATGACATGAGACTATACAGAGAGAATCCTAAAGATGCCACCAGAAAACTACTAGAGCTAATCAATGAATTTGGTAAAGTTGCAGGATACAAAGTTAATGCACAGAAATCTCTTGTATTCCTATACACTAGTGATGAAAAATCTGAAAGAGAAATTAAGGAAACACTCCCATTTACCATTGCAACAAAAAGAATAAAATATCTAGGAATAAACCTACCTAAGGAGACAAAAGACCTGTATGCAGAAAATTATAAGACACTGATGAATGAAATTAAAGGTGATACCAACAGATGGAGAGATATGCCATGTTCTTGGATCGGAAGAATCAATAATGTGCAAATGACTATACTATCCAAAGCAATCTACAGATTCAATGCAATCCCTATCAAATTACCAATGGCATTTTTTTCAGAACTAGAACAAAAAAATCTTAAAATTTGTATAGAGACACAAAAGACCCCGAATAGCCTAAGCAGTCTTGAGGGAAAAAAATGGAGCTGGAGCAATCAGACTCCCTGACTTCAGACTATACTACAAAGCTACAGTAATCAAGACAATATGGTACTGCCACAAAAACAGTAATATAGATCAATGGAACAGGATAGAAAGCCTAGAGATAAACCCACGCACCTATGGTCAACTAATCTATGACAAAGGTGACAAGGATATACAATGGAGAAAAGACAGCTTCTTCAATAAGTGGTGCTGGGAAAACTGGACAGCTACATGTAAAAGAATGAAATTAGAACACTCCCTAACACCATACACAAAAATAAGCTCAAAATTGATTAGATACCTAAATGTAAGACCAGACACTATAAAACTCTTAGAGGAAAACATAGGAAGAACACTCTTTGACATAAATCACAGCAAGATCTTTTCTGATCCACCTTCTAGAGTAATGGAAATAAAAACAAAAATAAACAAATGGGACCTAATGAAATTTAAAAGCTTTTGCACAGCAAAGGAAACCATAAACAAGAAGAAAAGACAACCCTCAGAATGGGAGAAAATATTTGCAAATGAATCATCAGACAAAAGATTAATCTCCAAAATATATAAACAGCTCATGCAGCTCAATATTAAAAAAAACAACCCAATCCAAATATGGGCAGATGACCTGAATAGGCATTTCTCCAAAGAAGACATACAGATGGCCAAGAAGCACATGAAAAGTTGCTCAACATCACTAATTATTAGAGAAATGCAAATCAAAACTACAATGAGGTATCACCTCACACCATTTAGAATGGGCATTCAGAAAATCTACAAACAAATGCTGGAGAGGGTGTGGAGAAAAGAGAACCCTCTTGTACTGTTGGTGGGAATGTAAATTGATACAGCCACTATGGAGAACAGTATGGAGGTTCCTTAAAGAACTAAAAACAGAATTACCATATGACCCAGCAATCCCACTATTGGTCATATACCCAAAGAAAACCATAATTCAAAAAGACACATGCACCCCAATGTTCATTGCAGCACTATTTACAATAGCCAATTCATGGAAGCAACCTAAATGCCCATCTACAGACGAATGGATAAAGAAGATGTGGTACATATATACAATAGAATATTACTCAGCCATAGAAAGGAACTAAATTGGGTCATTTGTAGAGACGTGGATGCATCTAGAGACTGTCATACAGAGTGAAGTAAGTCAGAAAGAGAAAAACAAATATCGTATATTAACGCATATATGTGGAACCTAGAAAATGGCACAGATGAACCTGTTTTCAGAGCATAAATTGAGACACAGAAGTAGAGAAAAAGCGTATGGAGACCAAGGGGGGAAAGTGGCAAGGGGTGGGGGTGGGTGTGTGATGATTTGGGAGATTGGGATTGACATGTATACACTGATGTGTATAAAATGGATGACTAATAAGAAAATAAATAAATAAAAGAATCTGCCTGGCAATGCAGGGGACACGGGTTCGATACCTGGTCCAGGAAGATCCCACATGCCGCGGAACAACTAAGCTCATGCTCCGTAACTACTGAGCTTGCACTCTAGAGCTTGCAAAAACAGAACCTGTAAAAACAGAGAGTAGCATGGTGGATGGGGGAATTAGGAGTGGGGGTTGGGGGAATTGGGAAGATGTTGTTTAAGGATACAAACTTACAACCACTAGATACTTAAGTCCTGGAGATCTAATGAACTGCATAGTGATTTTAGATGACAATACTGTATTATAAGTTTCAAAGTTGCTAAGAAACTAGATCTCAATTGTTCCTGTCACACATACACACACACACACAAATGATAGAGGTGTTATCTAAAGCTACAGTTATAACCATATTGCAGTATATAAATGTATGTAATCAACATGTTGTATACTTAAGCTTATGCAATGATATATGTCAATTATATCTCCAAAAAATTAAATAAAATAAATGCATTGATTAAAATAACCAAACTGATATGACACTGGATTCCCCAATCAATACCCAGAGATGTTCTAGGATCTCCTCATATGTATCTTAAAGATATTTATAATATTTTGCTCTTGGACTCTCTTTCCAATTATCCTCTCATTCGTCTTAGCAATAAACAAAATGTTTACCTCAATTTACCTTCCAAGCTGGCTGAATTATGTTGTTTGCATTGTGCTTTCCATCAACTTCATTTTCTACTACCAACGCAGTTGTAGAAAAGTAACAGAAACTGCAAATTCTGTCAGTCTCAGGAAAGAACATTCAAACTCTCTTTTTTTTGGTGTCTCTTTACTTTTATTTTAATATATGGTCATCAAATAAAAAATTTTAAAGCAATGAGAAAAGAGAAAGCTACGATTACATTCAACATTGTTGTTTTATTGTGACTTCTTATGTGCCGTATTTCATAATAATACCTTTCTCTTTCCTCGACTCCTCCTCAAGATTTCCAGTTTGTTACACTTTCTAGTCCCCCAAGTCCTAAATCTAGAAGCTGCCATTGACTTTTCCCTCCTCTTTACCCTACCCACAGAATATTCAATAAACCTCCATATCCTCCAATCCTCCCTTCACAGACTCCCTCATTACTGTCCTTTCCTTTCCACTATAACTGCTGAACTCAGCTGTTACAGTAGCCTCCTAAAAGGTCTTCCTGATTCTGGCCTATTCCCCTTCTGGGTAACAACAAGCTCAACCTTCCTAAATCATCATCAAGATCATGTCACATCCACATCTAAAAGACATTTTTAGTTCCTTTATCTGATATCCAAGGCCATATATGATCTGTGTTGGTTCGCAAACTGGGGAGTTCCCCAGATGAAATCTGAAACTGGTCCCTGCACACACGGAGGGCAAGAGAGACAGAAGAAAGAAGTACTCTACTCTAGATTGGTAGATGGCTAATTTAATAAGCAAGGGAACTTACATACAATACTTCTCTTGGGTGGCCACAATATGAATAGATCTCTGCGCCCATGTACCAGAATCTGCAAAGTTTACAGAGATGCCTTAACTGGATTCAGCCATATGTACCATTCAGATGAGCTCAACAGTACACTGCTTTCTCAAGTCTTTGCCCTTGAAAACGTCTCCCACAATAGGAAGAGTGGGCAGGATATACATTCCAAGGACGAGGGAGGGGATAAATAGCCTCTGATTGCCCAGGTCCAGCTTGTAGGTCAACCGGTGGTCACACCCCTCAACGACCTCCTCCAACCTGCCTACTTCCCCAACTTCTCCTCACTCACTGTCTGCCTTACTCATGGCCCTCCAGCAAATTAGGTCCTTTTAAGTTCCTCACACTCACCCATCTCTTTCCCACAGCAGGACCTGGGTACTTTCTGTTCCTTTCGACTAACATCCTCCCTGGGATCTTCAGGGACCTGGTTCTTTCTCATTCCCCAACTTTTAGATCAGATATCACCTGCTGAGACAAGCCTTCCCTGAACATCCTTTATAAAATGGCTCTCATTCACCAGTCACTCTCCTCCATCCCATTACCCTGCACTTTGTCTTCACAGCAATTATGGCAATCTATAATTTTTTTGCTTGTTTATTTCTTTACTGTTTATTGTCTAGTTCCCTTCACCAGAAGATAATCTCCACAAAAGTAAGAATTTATATCTCTCATTTATTGCTGTATATATATTTCATTGAATAATTCCAGCCACAGAGAATGTGTTCAATAAACATGATTGAATAAATTAATGAATTAATTCATATGTGAATAAGTGAACTATAGAGTCAAGGTCAATCACACTGAGGTCAAATTCCAGATATACCTTTACCAACTGTGTGATCCAATAAAGCTACTTAGCATCTCTGAGCCTTCATTTCCTAACCTGTAGAATAAGTCTAAGAAAACTTCTTCATACGTCAACTATGAATATTCAGTCAGATAATATTTGTAAAATTCCTACACAGAGACTAGCTCATAGTAGTTGCTCAGTAAATGCTGCTTCCTTTCTCCATCTGATATCTGAGTTCCTCTTCTGGTAAGCTGCCTAATACCCCGGGACTCTGCTAGAACTGGAGCCCCCTTCAACCCTTCCACTTTTTCTCTGGATTAGTCATATCCTCTGTTGAATGGATAAAATAGTATTTACCTTACAGGGCTGTTCTGGAAAAGTGATAACAGTGGTTAAAACATTTAATTATTACTCTTACTGCAACTTAGAATTGTCCAGAAGAAAATGCAAGGTATGATAGGCAATACTAGTGACACCGATATCCAGTATTCCTCCCCTTCCCAACTGTTTTAAGAACACACCTCTTGGGACTTCCCTGGTGGTGCAGTGGTTAAGAATCCACCTGCCAGTGCAGAGCACACGGGTTCGAGCCCTGGTCCGGGAAGATCCCACATGCTGTGGAGCAACTAAGCCCGTGCGCCACAACTACTGAGCCTGCACACTAGAGCCAGCAAGCCACAACTACTGAGCCCTCGTGCCACAGCTACTGAAGCCCATGCGCCTAGAACCTGTTCTCTGCAACAAGAGAAGCCACCGCAATGAGAAGCCCACGCACCACAAGGAAGAGTAGCCCCCGCTCACCACAACTAGAGACAGTCCACACACAGCAACGAAGACCCAACGCAGCCAAAAATAAATAAATAAATTTATTTATAAAAGAAAACTCTAGTTTATATGTCAACTGGATAATATTTTCTTAGTCCATTTCCCAACTTTCCTTTAAAATCCATTTGAGTACTTTAAATTACACAATTTTTATTAAAAACTAAAAATTTTTTTAAAATCTCCTGAGCAAAAAAGCCAGGTGTTGGAAAGGATATGGAGCAACTGGAGTTCTCATACACTGTTAGTAGTCCTGTAAACCAGTACACTTTGTAAAATGATTTGGCAGTATTTACAAAGCTGAATATATGACAGTCCAATGACTCGATAATTACACACATGGATATATAGCAAAAATATGTGCATATTTATATTTGCAAAAAGACATGTTCTAGAATGCTCATAGCAACACTTCATAAGAGTCAAACACTGGAAACTATCCAAATGCCCATCAAGAACGGATAATGAATAAATTATGGTATATTCACACAAAGGAACACAGACAGCAAGAGAATAAAATCTGCACCCACACACAATATAGATGAAACTCACAAACAATATTGAGCAAGAGAATTCATACACAAAAGAACATACTATAATGTTGCTTTTAGATACAGTACAAAAATGGGGAAATATGCTGATAAAAGTCAATATAGACTTCTAGGGTAATGACTAGGAGAAAGCACAACAGAGACTTTTCAGATACCTGTAGAATTCTGTTTCTTGATCTGAATGCTAATTATATGGATGTGTTTGATTCGTGAAAATTCACTGATTATTTATGATTCACTTATTTGCAATTTTCTGTATAAAAATTATTTTTAAGTCACACAATTAACAAAAGTTAAAAGAGCTCTAAAGACAAAAATAATGGGCAAAAATATTACAAAAGTCTGGGAGAAATTTCATTTTGGATAACATTGGATTAAGAAGTTAATCCATTAGACCATGTACACTTTAACCTCTGAAACAGAGCTCTACCACCCAGGAAGTAGGTACAAAATCAGCTCTGCTGTTTCCCACTTCCACCAGCTTCCCACCAACTCAGAAACACAGATTCTGTTCTAACCAGAAAACTGGGAATTCAGAAACCTGATAGCTGTGAGTCATAGTCAGCTTTCTCCCTCTCTATCAATAGTCTTTCTGCATCTATTCTGAGACTATTGTCCTGGCAACCTCTTCTCCCAACAAGACGCTTGGGGTATTATAGAATGTGTTTTTCATAAAATGTGATGAGCAGGATTGGATACAGAAGGCCATGTATGCACGGAATCCTAGCTGCCATGTTAGAGATATCCTAAGATTCCTTAGAATATAACCTCTCTCAGGCTGTCCCTTGTGGTCCAGTGGTAAAGAATCTGCCTTCCAATGCAGGGGACGTGGGTTCAATCCCTGGTCGGGGAACTAAGATCCCACATGGCAGGGCAACTAAGTCCACGTGTCTCAACTAGAGAGCCTGCGTGCTGCAAACTACAGAGCCCACATGCTCTGGAGCCTGCACACAACTAGAGAGAAGCCCACATAAAGCAACAAAGAGCCGGAGCACCGCATCGAAAGATCCCACATGCCTCAACGAAGCCTGTGTGCTGCAACTAAGACCTGACGCAGCCAAAAAAAAAAGAAAAGAATATAACCTCTCTCAACTGATGAAAAACCAAGGAGTCAAGACAGAAGATCTCTCCTGTCAGTTCCTTCTATATTTCAATTGAGAGAAACCCAACTCAAGTAAGATTGGTAAAAAGGTGGAGTTTGTTGGAAGAATTCTAGGTTGTCCCATTCAATTGAAATCTATTTTGAATAACTTCAGCAAAAATGGGCAGAGATCCTGTTGGGCTCCAGGATCAGTTGGGGAGGCAATATCAGGATGACTTTCTAAGTGCAAATTCTGGATCTAGACTGCTTGAGTTTTGCACCTGACTCTTCTACATAATCCTTGTGCCTTTAGGACCAACCATATAATACGTTATGTAAAATACAATAATGCATGTAACATACATGAAACAGTGCCTAAAGTAGCACAAAGTAAGCATTCCATAAACAAATTTTAGCTGCTATTATTAATACAGGGATTTGTTGGGAATTATGTTTTCCAGAATCCCCTTCCCTACAGTTGGAATTGGCCAAAAAAGGAACTTACATGAGTGAGATTTGGCAGGTGGAAATGAACAGTGACTATTATGCTTAAGAGTCTTTTCCAAATCAGATGGAAAGACACAAAAGCCAACTAGGTTCCAGTTCATCTTTTCCTCTGTTCCACGTCCATCCAGCTCTTCTTTGCAACTGATGCACCTGACGACCATCAAAAGCCCCAGAGCTAAGGCCAGACACTTGGCTACTGACACACAGAGGTGAAAGCTACAAAGAGAAGGAGCTACAAAGCTTCTCCTAAACATCTCTATTCACTCCATCCTCACAGTCCGACGTCAGCAACTGTGCATGCTGTACATTTCAGATTCCCCTGCAAGCTCTGTCTTCTCCATCTACACCACTACTTCAAGAAGACTGATTAGTGATTTGTTTTCTGATCCACCAACTTCTCATTCTGGAATTTTACTTCCCTAAGGCCTCCCAAAATTGTATAAAGTCTTATTCCTATACTAAATCCCTTATCCCATGACATTCACAGTGGCTTTGCTTCCTTTATTGTACTCCGACTGATATGATTATTGGTACTGGGTGTGGTTCCAGGGAAAGAGAACCTATAATTTATTTTTAAATTAAAATTTCTATTTTGAGATAAAGATACATTCACATGCAGTTGTAAGAAATAATACAGAGAGATCCTATGTACCCTTTACCCAGTTTCCCCCAATGGTAATATCTTACAAAACTATAACTCAATATCGTAACTAGGATATGGGCACTGGTATAGTCAATATACAGAACATTTTCATCACGACAAGGACCCATCACAATGCCCTTCTATAGCCATACCCTTTGTCAAAAATCATGTAGGCATATTTGTATGTTTATTTCTAGGTTTTCTGTTCTGTTACATTTATCTATACCTATTCTGCTGCCATGCAGTCTTGATTACTGTACCTATATAATAAGTTGAAATGGGTGGATTGACTCCTATCATTATATTTTTTTAATAAAAATTGTTTTAGCTATTCTAGTTCTTTTACCTTTCAAATAAATTTTAAAGTAGCTTTATCTATAGCTACAAAAAATCTTGCTGGGATTTTAATAATAACTGTGTTAAACCTATATATCAATTAAAGAAGAATTGATATCTTTATTATGTTGATTTTTCCTATCCATGAACATCGTGCACCACTCCATTTAAGTAGATCATGTTTGATTTCTTTCATCAGAATTGTATAATTTTCAGCATATAGTTTCTGTACATACTTTGTTATATTTATCTCTAAATACTTAATTTTTTGAGTGATTGTAAATGGTATTGTATTTTTAATTTTGGTGTCCATTCTTAGTATAAAAGAATACAATTAAATTTTATATATGTTCATCTTGTATCCTGCTACCTTGCTGATCCCACTTTTTAGTTCTTGAAGACTTCTTGTTGATTTGGGGGGCTATTCTATGAAGACAATCATGTCACCCGCAAGCAGGGACAGTTTTATTTCTTCTTTTCCAATCTATTTGCCTTTGATTTCCTTTTCTTGCCTTGCTGCACTGGTTAGAACCAGTGCCATGGGGCTGATTAGAGACATTTTCTCTGATCCTCCAATTCCTTCCAAACTTCCTAAGCTCCTCCCATAAATGTGTAAGGTTTAATCATCAACTTTCTCATTCCAACCAGTCTGGAGTCAGCCTGTAGTCACCATCCTCCACCTGGGTGGGGGCCTTAGTTCCTGCAGAACTCAAAAACTGTATCAGATTGTTATGTATATCCCTTGAGGAGGAACTAGGACTCTGTTTTATTGCTAAACTATTGTTTCTCGACTGCTTTTCCTTTGTTCCTGCATTCCCTTACTTCCCTTAAGATCATTGATTACTGATACCTGTTCAAGGGCAAGCACTGTGGCCAGGCTTAGATCACAAAATGGCTTAGGCCAAAATGGCTTCTCTTATGTCAAGAAAGCCATTCCTGATTCTCTTTCTCCAGGGACACCCTAACCTATCTGTTTACACTTTTATCTACTTAGAGAATACATAAAGAATCATGAGCAGAAATATGGACAGTAAGGGCCATTCTGGCAAGGTCTCAGATAAAAATAAGTAACGTGTTATTGGAAACTGGAGGAAAGGCAAACCTTGTTGTAAAGTGGCAAAGAACTTGGCTGAATTGTGTTCTCATTCTAGCATTTTGTGGAAGGAGAACTTGCAAGTAATGAAACGGGATATCTAGCTGAGGAGATTTCAAAGCAAAGTATTGAAGGAGTGGCTTGGTTCCTCCTGACTGTTTATAGTAAAATGTGAAAGGAGAGAAGATGAATTGAAAAAGAAAATGTTAAGCAAGAAAGAACCAGAACTTAAGGATTTGGAAAATCCTCAGCCTGCCCATATTGCAAAAAATGAGAAAATGTATTCAGAAAAGAGCCACTAAGGGTGTGGCCAAACAGCCATTTGATAAAGAGATTAGTATGAGTATGAGTCACTGCCTTAATCAGGCACCCCAGCAGAAACACTGCCAGTTTGAACTGAAGAAGACAGAGACAGGATGAAATGAAGGAAGGCTATCAGGCTTCTTAGATTCTACAAGACCAGATCATAGAGTTATCCAGCTGCCACTGTGTGGTATACTTCAAAACCACAAGAAAAAATAATCCTGAAGGCAATTCAGAGATCATCAAGGCTGCCTCCTTGGTTTCAAAGGAAAGAGGTTGGTATGGGCAGGGGTGTGGGTGGGGGTGGTGGGGGGAAGGGGGTGAATTGCCTCAGTTTCACCAGGCCAGACAGCAATCTCTCAGAGCCATGAAGGTAAGGAGCCTGGAGACCTGGGGGCAGGGTCACCTACAGCCTTGTTGACCCTTGTGACCCTCAACTGGCAGAGTCTTAGCGGTGAGACCCATGCCAAAGAGAGACAGATGGAAGAAAGGAAATAAGAAAAGAAAAAGAAAAAAATCTTGGTATTCATATAAGTCCTAGACCCATCATCCCCCTGCCTCATTCTCAAGTAATTCAAAATTACTCATTTAAGATTCATCATTTAAAGTTCACCTCCTCTACCACTTCTAAGAGGTATTCTCTGACACCCAACTCCACCACGAGACTGAATTAAGTGTTCTTCCTTCATGCTTCTATAATACTTGATGCATACCTGCTTTAATAAACTTACCACACTGATTTTTCATCATATATTTATATATCTATTATCTCCATTAGATTACAAACATCTTGAAAGCAGACACCATGTTTTATTCATTTTTGTAATCTTAGGGTCTAAAAATATTAGAAATTATTCCAACATATTAAAATGCTATCAATGATTATTTGGGGGTTGTATAATAGTAAGTGATATTTATTCTCTATATTTGACATATTTGTAAGTGTTTTACAAGAGTTATTATCTTTATTATTAAAAAAAAACACCTTATGACCCGAATTTGCTGCATTTCCCTCATTGAATATTGTATCACTGAGGATAGAAAGACAATCTTAACTGTGGCAGACCCTTGTCTATGTGAAAATAGTATATCTCATCAATAGTTTTCCTTTTGGTTATCTTCTAAAATAGAAAAAAACTATTGAGATAGTCAATACTCTCTGCTTAATTTTTTTCACTTGATATTCCTTTCTCCCTTTTCAAATAAAGGAAACTTTCTCACCTTAAAGAATGATGCAGGCATAAGAAGGCCTACAACCTTTACCACAGAGAGTAGTCAATAAAATCTCCTAATAAAAATGCTATTGAGTGGGGCTTCCCCGGTGGCGCAGTGGTTGAGAGTCTGCCTGCCAATGCATGGGACACGGGTTTGTACCCCAGTCCGGGAAGATCCCACATGCCGCGGAGCGGCTGGGCCCGCGAGCCATGGCCACTGAGCCTGCACGTCTGAAGCCTGTGCTCCGCAACGGGAAAGGCCAAAACAGTGAGAGGCCCGCATACCGCAAATAAATAAATAAATAGATAAAATAATAAAAATAAATCAAATTTTAAAACTCACATGTCATAAAAATAGATACCAAATGTGTATACCTGTGTAAAGATATTATTATTACTCCTTCATTTTATCATGCCATTATATTATTTCCTAGATATATCTGAGATACTGATTTTAGTAATCTTTTTTAAGAAAAAGAAGAAACCGGTGTGGGGAAAAGGGAACCCTCCTGCACTGTTGGTGGGAATGTAAACTGACACAATCACTATGGAGAACAGTATGGAGGTTCCTTAGAAAACTAAAAATAGAGCTACCATATGACCCAGCAATCCCACTCCTGGGCATATATCTGGAGTAAACCTTACTTCGAAAGGATGCATGCACCCCGATGTTCATTGCAGCACTGTTTACAATAACCAGGACACGGAAGCAACCTAAATGTCTATCAACAGAGGAATGGATAAAGAAGATGTGGTACATATACAATGGAATATTACTCAGCCATAAAAAGCAACGAAATAATGCCATTTGCAGTGACACAGATGGACCTAGAGATTGTCATACACACTGAAGTAAGTCAGAAAGAGAAAGACAAATATCATATAATATCACTTGTACATGGAATTTAGAAAAATGGTACAGATGAACTTATTTGCAAAGCAGAAGTAAGAGTTACAGATGTAGAAAACAAACTTATGGTTACCAAGGGGGGAAAGAGGGATGGGAAGAATCAGGAGGTTGGGATTGACATACATACATTCATATATATAAAATAGATTACTAATGAGAACCTACTGTATAGCACAGGGAACTCTACTCAATGCTCTGTGGTAACCCAAATGAGAAGGAAATATAAAAAGGAGTGGATATATGTATATGTATAACTGATTCACTTTTCTGTACAGCAGAAACTAACATAACATTGTAAAGCTACTAGACTCCAATAAAAAAAATAAAATATTTTCAGTAAAAGAATAAGAAGAAAACTTTCAAAATATCTTTATCAGTATCCTCATTTTAGAGCTAAGGTAACTAAGACCCATGGAATTTAAGTAGACTCCTCAATTAGTAGCAGAAGTCAAGTGAGAACCCAAGTCTCTAGTCTGGCAGTCAAAGGTTCTTTCAATATATTAAAATACTTTGCAAACTTTCCTTTATTGTTATATTTTTATAAGCAAATCCATAAATGTATATGTGATAGGGCTGCTTCTAAAATGGTCCCCAGTGATCTCCTGGCTCCTGAGAATGACTCCCTTGTGTAATCCTCTCCTCATGTATGTGGGCTGGAACCCAGTGACTTCCTTCTAGTGAATACAGTGCAGTTAAAGTGATGGGATGTTACCTCCAAGATTAGATTATGAAAGACTGTGCCTTCTGGCTCTGACACACACTCTCTTGCTGGTGCTCTTTTGTTTTCTTTGCTGGCTCACTCTGATGAACCAGGCTGCCATGTGGAAAGGCCCATGTGCCAAGGAACTGAAGACAGCCTCAGTCCAACCTATGAAGAACTTAATCCTACCAATAACCACTGCATAAGCTTGGACACAGATCATTCCCCAGTTAAGTTTCAGATAAGACTGCAATCTCAGCTGACATCTTTACTGTAATCATGTGAGAGTCCCTATGCTAACCTGTGCCCAGATTGCTGACTCACAGACACTGTGAAATAATAAACTCTGTTGTTTTAAGCTATCAAGTTTGGGGGTAAGTTGTTGTAAACAGTAGAAAACTAATACCAGTTTTGTACCTGTAAATGTAAGGTTACCATACAAATACCTAGAAATGTAGTAGTTGCTTTGGAACTGGGCTGAAAGGATTTTGAGGAGGATTACTGAGAAAGTCTAAGATGCCTTGAATAGGTTGTTAATACAAATCTGTATTTTGAGAATGTTGCCAGTAAGAGAGCTCAAAATGAAGTGCAAAAACTGGAAGGAGAAAAAAAAAAAAAAACTAGAAGGAGAATCCCTATTATGGAGAATCAGAAAACTTAGTGACATTGTCACCTGCAATTATGTGAAAAACAGAATGTATACCACCAGCCACCATGTTATGAGGAACCCCAAGCAGCCACACAAGAGGATATTTAGAAGTGTTGTCTGACAGCCCCAATTGAAGTCCCAGCAAGAACTATTTTATTCCAGGCATGAAAGTGAATGAGAAAGGCTTCTTATGATTACAGACCCATTTTCAAGTTACTCCCAAACAGAGTCTTCCCATAGATCTCTGACATCATGGAGCAGGGATAATTCATTCCTATCGTGTCCTTTCCAAATTCTTGATTCATGGAATTTGTGAGTATAATAATATTTTGTCATTTTATTCCACTAAGTTGGCGGTGGCAAGTTATGCAGCAATAGTAACTGGAACAGAGCACATCAACAAAAGTTGCAATGGAATCAGAAGGTGATACTCAAGGACCAAGGAGAACAAGACATGTCAGTGAAGGTCAGCCAGGAAATAGGACAGCATATGGACCAGACACTTCTCCCCTGGTGTTGTGATGTCATTTGCATAAGCTATAACCAGATGACATCCCTAGGAAATAAAAGGAAAAGTTCTTGAAAGGTGAAAACAGTCTTGATATAAATGTGAATTTTGAACTGAGTATAAATCTTTAAATTAACTAAATATTTATTTAAAATACTCTATGTTCTAGACTGGGAGTGACTGTGTTACCTGCAAGTGGCGAGACTGAGAATTTCCCACTGTTTGTAAAAATGGGGATTCCAGAGCAAAATTGCTTTCAGTTTTAAAAAAGTAAAATTACATTTATGAATTCTTGAGTTGTGCCTGTAAATTTTAAACACCTCACACTTACAATTATTTATTTGTTTTAGTATCTGTATTCTTTATTGACAGTAAGCTTTCAGAGAACTGAGATCATGATTGTACTGCCCACTGTTATATTCCTAGCTCCTAGCACATGATTTGTCACATAATAGAAGCTCAATAAATATTTGTTGAATGAATGAATAAACAGAAATACATGCTAATTGACAATCACAGGGATCACCATGGTAAAATGCTATCATTGACCAATAAGTAATTTTAGCAAGCATAAATCTTCTGTTCACAATCATAAGCACTTTATTTTCTCCAAATTAATCTCAGTTCTGAACTCCCTAGCTATTGGACTTCAAGAATATTATCCCTGGTCATAACCAGGGCTCTCCCTCTCTTCCAGTGTCACACTAGTATTCAGGAGGCTTATTTTGTGCCCTGAAAGCAGGAGCAGGGCCTCTAGTCCTTAACTATCATGATGGCCACTGCCTTCTTCAGAGTCCAAGCTCTTGAAATCTAACAGCTCTTTGCTGCTTCTGTACCTCATTGTAGGCATGAGAATCTTAAGTAAAGCTGGATTGTGATTCCATTTCCCTGGATGCATTGTGCAAACATTCCTGTCTGGATGCTGTTATTGTGATGAAACTAAATAAACTTGGTCCTTTGCAAAGGATCCTCAAGGGTCTCCTCAGAGGCATGAGTTATAGAGGATGAAATGTAAGTAGCAGAAAGCATTCATGCTGGTACCTTGGAGGGATTTACAATGAGGGTCCAGACTACTTTTCCAAGATGCCTCAGTACTAATTACCACAATACTTCTCAGTTGAGGACAAAATATCCAGCACTTTTGCAATAAAGACAAAATTATCCTAATGACTACATAAATCCTCCCACAGCAGCCACATTACCTCTTAGGTCAATTTTCTAGAGATAATAAGTACACTCTGCAAAAACACTGTACTATCTCCACACAGGAAAGATCACTCATCCTTTATAAGCTGCCCTGGTATGCAAAGGGATACACTACCAAGCATGCGTGCCACAGTGGCTAGGATGGCTTGTCTGAGGTCCTCATTTTTAGTGCTGCTGCATCAAGTACGGTCTACAGTTTAGCAGGTGTCAGGGAACACAGACTTCATGTCCTGCTGATTAGGAAGAAAGCTATCAGGTATATCAGTTAGCTGAGTTCACTCCAGATGCCATACACTGAGACCTAATTTAATTAGTTGAAAAATATAATCTTTATCACTCTAATGGTAAGCAGTTTAAATGGAATGGCTATCACTTTTATTATGAAAAATATTATAAATGTAAAACAATATTAACAGCTTCCATAAATATTTCATATAGATTCTCCTTTGTGGTTGTTTAACTATAGTAAATATAATTAGCACACTTTAATTTGCTCCATCATCACCAGTAACTAAATAGTACAGATACCAGAAACTAATTTTTTTGATAAAAATCAAAGAGGAATCAAAAGAATTTCCTTCCAGAAAGCAGAACTGTCCCCAGGTTTATTATCCTGGATTTATCTGCATAAGAATAAACATCCCTAGGGAAAGAGGAAAATTCAGTTGCTTTTACATATAAAATTGACTACATTTTTTTTCACTGTTATCCATTTATTTGCCTCATGCATTTACTCTAGAAGCTGTCCTTTGAACACATAAAAACTGGATTTAAACAAAAAATTCATTTTAGTTTAAGGAAGAGTTAACATATCTTCCCTCTAACATCTTCCTATTCTCAGTAGGTCTCAGTAGGGTGTTTTAAATGTATTTCAAAACAGATCACATTCATCCTAGTAAAAATCCTTAAAACTGATTTTTTAAGTTGACTAATAAATAAATGAATAAATAAGGGTGCCCAATAGCCAATATCCATTAGAATGAACAAGTATGGGGCAGTGTTAAGGACCTGGGACCCGAGGGGGAGGTGGAATATCTCATTAAATAAACATTAATTACTACTCAACACTACTACTATTGTCACGTGTGTCAGGGTACTGGGTCTTTGCCTTATCACTTTGTGATAAGGTTAAAATCATAATCTAAGGGGGCAATGGACAACTAAGAGACTTCAAACTTTTGCTTGGTGATCCAAGGGTTTTTTGTATTAAAGCAAATTTCTCTGAATGCTAACGGGAATAAGGAGACACATTCATGATTCTTTTGCATTCCTGTATATCTTGCAAGTAAGGCACTAACAGACCTTAGCTACATACTATCTTTCCAAAAATATCTGCAAACAGCTATACAGATAATGTCTCTCTGAAGCAAAAGGCAGGTATGCTTACTGCCTATTATAAAATGCTCAAATTCCCTAAGCTGAAAGTTCCTCTCCTGTAACATAACCCGCTGCATACACAGGCAGCATCTGTCACTCTTGTCATCATCATGTGGGAATTGGGGCTCCAAAACTGCTGATTGGTACTCTGGCTACTGCTATTTATATTAGTAATAAATTGTCCTTTGTCTCTGACTCATGAGTCTCATGTCTTCTACCATCATCCATGAGACTGTGTAGCAGGCTAACTTGTTAGCTATAAGTAGGGTAAAACCAGACTCTTTGCAGTTCCTGAAAATAAGATGTTCAAGAATAAAAGGAAATATTCTTTGTACATCTCCATAAAGTATGGCTAAAAACACAAGTGTGGCGGTATATGGCTTAATATATTAACTCTATTACTAAGACAGCATAATGATGCCTTGTCTTAGGGAGGGTGATAAATTAGTAGAAAGGCAGTTAAAGGCAGTTACAGCTTTTGAGTTTCAAAACCTGACACTTCATTTTCAGGGTGTGAGTTTCTGAGGTCCCAAAATCTGACCCCTTAAAAACATAAAATGTATGCTTTAAATAACAGATTGGAAAGAATGAAGGAAGTCACATCACATCACCTGCAGGCTAGACGAAGACTCCCTTTTACAGTGGGGATGTGTGGCAAGGGGAGGCAAAAGAAGGGACAGGGAAAACAAGAAGGCTGTATGCTGTTGGTTCCCTAAGAAAGCGCCCTTAGAGGCTGGGGACTGGGAGGCAGAGAAACCCTGGAATCTGAGAGGAGTGAGGATCTGTGTCCTTCATTTGCACGTAAAACAGAGAGGAACTTGACAGCTGCAGCATAGTAGGAGAAATAGTAATAGAATGCCTCTGGGGCTTGTCTACATGGAGAGATTTCCTCTTCTTCATTGGGGTCCAGGAGCAGAGCCAAAGGTGTTTCATACACAAAGTGGGGTACAGAAGCCATGTGATTGAGACAGCAGAATACAGTAGTAACACACATAGACCAATTACTGAAAGTGGAAAAAATAATATACATCTCAGCTGGTGCCATAGCAGATAGATGACAACAGCCAAGAATGAGTCCCAGAGCTTCCATAAGTCCTCTGGAACTTACATACAATATGGGGGAAATGTGTAGGAGGACAGGTACCCCTGAAGTGATTGAACTGACTAATATTTAATCTTTACCAGCAGGCAGAATAAGGGTTTAAAATAAAAATTGCTAGGAAAAAAATGAGTGTTTTTTATTTGTGTGTTTGTTTTGTACATTATTTGTGGCCTAAAATCTGCACTTGCTAGACCTGTATTCCTAAAACAATCCATTTTAAAAACACATTTACTGTGTTCATCATTTTTTTAAAAAAAGGAAAACTATGTCTTCTTTTATGTTCTTGGCCAGAGTCTCCTGAATTGTCCATCTCTTGTTATTTGTGGATTCCTAGAACTGCAGTGAGACTGAAACCATGATGCAGTCCACCTGACATTATTTCTACAGAAAGGGATTTTTTAAATCTTCCTCTAGTTAAACAACTAGGAGTCATATAAATAATGGAAACTATTCCCAACCTCAACCTACCCTCCTCTATTACTGCTTTGCAGACACAGAGAACTGGCAATTTCAACTCAATACACATTTCCTCTGTATAAGTAAGAAGGTAAATGAAATTTTATTTACAGAGTCTCAATTCCACATGTAAAATTTATACCTATATAGTATTACTCAGAGCCTGGACAACCTTAAGATCATATATTTTCTGAATCTCTCTGCATTCTTTCAAAATTATACCTTAAAGGGTCCATTTTTATCTCAATATATTTTGAAAACAGGAATGTTAAATGAAATTGGAAAACTAGATAAATTTGCAATCTTCTGTGAAGCTTTTTATCCTAGAAAATTTTAATCAGTTTTTATAACAATAAAGCAGCAATTCCAAAGGTTAAATTATTTTCAAAGTTTCTACCAAGCCAAGCCATGCTAAAGGGGCTACCTATTTAGCTATGTCCATAAAGGAACTCAAGGTGACAAGAGCAAAGGAGAGAAAAGTTATATGATTTAACAAGGGCACTTGATAGAAAGAAGTCACCAATCCCAGGTAGAGGTTATGTTTGAGAGACAAAAATAGAGAATAAAATTGTACCTCCCCAAAATAAATCTTCCAAAAACCTGCCTTGTACATGAACTTCTTAACCCAGTATCTATGATATTCCTGCATCATGTTGATGTTATAACTCTCTATGAAATGTTCCCTAACTTGTGACCCCCCCCCACCCTAGCCTTCTTTTCATGCACATATAAGTCTTAAAAACCTCTTAAGGTCTAACCCAAATCTCTCCCTCCCTCCCTCTCTCCCTCTCTCTCTTTCTCTCTCTCTCTCTCTCTCTCTCTCTCTCTCTCTCTCTCTCTCTCTCTCTCTCATACACACACACACATACACACTTAAGCCTTAATTTATATCTCCCCACTGATAAACCCAAAAGACCTCTATAGCTCTCATTGCCAGACCAGTAACACCTTTTTGATCTTCCAATCTGTTACTTATGTCTGACCTATCCAATGGACCTTGATGTTATTTGAGGGTTGGAAATGTGACTAATATAAATTTCTTATTCCCAAAAGAGCCTAGACCTCTGCTGGTACTCAATAAACCATTGGTTGAATTGAAGCAACTCTGAAAAAGCTTCTTTGACTCTGCCAGGAAAGTATCTTGCAATATTCCACAAAGAGGAATGTACCAGAAGAATGACCCTAGTTTAAGTTGTTGACTATGGGAACTTTATATAGCAGCTAACTTGAAGAAATATCCATAGATACCAATTACAACTTTCTGTTTAGGGCTTTTGTACTCTGATCTCCATGTTTTTCATTATGAGAGATAATGGAAAACTAAATTTAGCTTTTCCCAAAGCCCTCTGTTTCAGAGATTTATGTTACAAATAAATGAGTAAAGGGGAAATGAACCAGAAACAAATGGATGCTATTTCCCTCAAATCAGACATGATTTTAAAAATTTAAGACAAAGATGATTGGATAAAAAAGAAAAAAAGCATCACCCTGAGTATAACACTTTTCAGAAACTTGTACCAGATATCTTGATAGCACAAAATCATTTAGATTCATCCATCCATCCCTGACAAACAATACATAAATGTAGCCTGTAATATCTTCTTTATTAGGCTTCAAGATATGTTCCTCCTTCACTAAATACACATCCCTCCCTTCTAATCTAATCTCACCAACTTTTTTCCCAATTGTACATTTCTTGTACTTAGCATCATGACATCTTGGTAAGCAGTATTACAGAGAAAATAAAAGATTTTTAAAAGCCAGAGATTTTTTTCTTGCTTCATAATTTTATTTCAACAGGAGTTCTGCACAAAAAACTATGCATGAAGGTTAAATCAATATACCTAACCTTATTCTGACTCCAGCTTTCAGGTAAGAAAATGTATTTGTTACCTAACATTTTTAAAAAATAACAATTAAAATAAAAACAACTATTTATATTCACTGAAAATTACGTTAAAAATTATTCTCATCTTGGGAAAACACTTTTAGTGCAAACATGTTAATGAAACAAAAAAATGCTAACCCTATAATGATGGTGATGATTACATAGGATGTCAAAGACCAAGTTTCATATCCAAGTTCCTCTATACACTAGCTGTGTAACCCTACACTAGTTACTTAAATTCTGAGTCTCAGTGTCTTCATCTTTTAAATGCTGCTAGGAGGATTAAATAAGAATAGTATATGTGGGGCTTCCCTGGTGGCACAGTGGTTCGGAGTCCGCCTGCCGATGCAGGGGACACGGGTTCGTGCCCCGGTCCAGGGGGATCCCACGTGCCGCAGAGCGGCTGGGCCCGTGAGCCATGGCCGCTGGGCCTGCGCGTCCGGAGCCTGTGCTCCGCGGCGGGACAGGCCACAGCAGTGAGAGGCCCACATACCACAAAAAAAAAAAAAAAAAAAAAAAAAAAAAATATATATATATATATATATATATATATATAGTATATGTGGAGCTCCTAATACAGAATCATCAATAAATGCTAGTCTCCTTTAGTATCATTTAGAGATTTCTTGCAGTCATATGTAGCAATTATCATGGTTTACCCAAGTAGGGGTTTATTTTTATCACACAACAAGAAGACTGGAGGCATAAAGTCCAGGGCTGGTGCAGCACTTAAGAAAAGCATCCAAGACCCAGGCTCCCTGTGGATCTACCCACTTTAGCAAATGGCTTAATCCTTATGGACACAAGATGGCTGCTCTACTTCCAGACAACAGTTTGGATTCATGTTAGCATAATATATCTTTTCCCATCCCTTTGCTTTTAATCTTTCTGTGTCATAATATTTAAAGTGGGTTTCTTGTAGCCAGTATGGTTGGATCGATTCTTTTGAATTTATACCCAGAGGTAGGATGGTTGGATCCTATGATAATTCTATGTTTAGTTCTTTAAGAAACCTTCATACTGTTTTCCATACTGGCTGCACCAACTTATATTCACATCAATTGTGTACAAGCATTCCAATTTCTTCAAGTCCTTGCCAGCATTTATCTTTGTTTTTTTGGTTTTTTTATATAACAGCCCTTCAGGCAGGTGTGAGGAGACATTCCAGTGTGGTTTGGTTTTGCATTTCCCTCATGATTAGTGATGTTGACCACCATTTCATATACCTGTTGGCCAGTTCTATATCTTCTTTGGAAAAATGGCTATTCAATTCCCTTGCCCATTTTTTAATCAGGTTATTTGTGGGGGTTTTGTTTTGGGTTTGTTTGGGTTTTTTTGCTATTGAGTTGTAGGAGTTCCTTGTATATTTGGGTATTAACTTATCAGATACTTTCTCCCCTTCCATAGTTTGCCTTTTTACTTTGTTGATTGTTCCCTTTGCTATGAAGAAGCATTTTAGTTTGATGTAGTCTCACTTCATTTTTGCTTTTGTTTCCTGTGTTTTGTTTTGTTTTTTTTCTGGTACGCGGGCCTCTCCCTGTTGTGGCCTCTCCCATTGCGGAGCACAGTCTGGATGCGCAGGCTCAGCGGCCATGGCTCGCGGGCCCAGCCACTCTGTGGCATGTGGGATCTTCCCGGACCGGGGCACGAACCCTTGTCCCCTGCATTGGCAGGCAGACTCTCAACCACTGCGCCACCAGGGAAGCCCTTTCCTGTGGTTTTGATGTCTATCCAAGAAATCTTTGCCAAGATCAATGTTCCAAACTTGTCTCATATGTTTTCTTCTAAGAACTTTATAATTTCAGGTCTCACATTTAAATCTTTAATCAATTCTGAGTTGATTTTTGTGTATAGTGTAAGAGAAGGGTCCAACTTTATTCTTTTAGATGTGGATATACAGTTCTCTCAGCACCATTTGTTAATGATACTATCATTGTATATTCTTGACACTCTTGTCGAAGGTCAGTTGACCATAAATGCATGGTTTAATTTCTGGGTTCTCTATTCTGTTCCTTTGGTCTGTATGTTGTCTTTATGCCAGTACCATACTATTTTAGTTACTGTAGCTTTGTGATATATTTTGAAATGAGCACTGTGATGTCTCCAGCTTTGATCTTCTTAAGATTGCTTTGGCTATTTGAAGTTATTTGTGATTCCATATGAGTTTTAGGATTGTTTTTTCTATTTCTATAAAAAAATACCATTGGGATTTTGATAGGAATTACACTGAATCTGTAGATCACTTTGGGTAGTACAGACATTTTAACAATATTAAGCCTTTCAATTTGTGAACACAGAATGCCTTTCCATTTATTTGTCTTTAATTTTACTCAGCAGTGTTTTGTAGTTTTCAGTGTACAAGTCTTTCACCTCCTTGGTTAAGTTAATTTCTAAGTATTTTATTCTTTTTGATGTTATTATAAATGGATTGTTTCCTAATTTTCTTTTTTGATAGTTTGTTGCTGGTGTATAAAAATTAAACTTCTTTTTAATTGAAATATATAGTTGATTTACAATATTGTGTTAGTTTCAGGTGTACAGCAAAGTGATTCAGTTATACATATATATGTATATATCTATATTCTTTTTTTTAATTTTCCATTATATAGTTCATTGCAAGATATTGAATATAGTTCCCTGTGCTATACAGTAAATCCTTGTTGTTTATCTATTTTAGAAACAAAACATTTTGTTATGTTGATTTTTTACCCCACACCTTTACTGAATTCATTTATTTGTTAGCATCTTTTATTGTGGAGTCTTCAGGGTTTTCTACATATAAGATCATGTTATCTGCAAACAAAGATAATTTTACTTCTTCCCTTCTGATTTGGGTGCTTTTCATATCTTTTTCTGCCAAATAGCTCTGGCTAGTACTTCCAGTACTATACTGAATAGAAGTGGTGAGAGTGGACATCCTTGTCTCTTTCTGATTTTAGAGGAAAAGCTTTCAGTTCTGCACTGTTGCATATGATGTGGGCTTTCCATATATGAGCTTTACTAAATTGAATTAAAATCCTTCCATGACAAGATTTTTGAGAGTTTTTATAATGAAAGGGTGTTGAATTATGTCAAATGATTTTTCTGCATCTATTGAGATGACCATGAGATATTTATCCTTCATTCTGTTAATATGGTGTATGAAATTAATTCATTTTCCTATTTTTTAAAATTTATTTATTTGGCTGCACCGGGTCTTAGTTGTGGCATGCAGGATCTTCGTTGCTACATTTGGGATCTTTTTTTTTTTTTTGATTTTGGTCTTATTTATTTATGATTAATTCACATGCACTATTTTTCATTTTATTTATTTTTTTAACATCTTTATTGGAGTATAATTGCTTTACAATGGTGTGTTAGTTTCTGCTTATGTGGGATCTTTGTTGCAGCACGCAGGTTCTTTAGTTGTGGCATGTGGAATCTTTTGCTGTGGCATGCAAACTCTTAATTGAAGCATGTGAGATTTAGTTCCCTGACCAGGGATCAAACCCAGGCCCCCTGCATTGGAAGTATGGAGTCTTAGACACTGGACCACCAGGGAAGTCTCTCATTTTCCTTTGTTGAACCATTCTTTTATCCCAGGAATAAATCCCACTTGAGCATGGCATATGATCCTTTTAATGTGTTGCTGAATTCATTTTTCTAGTGTTTTGTTGAGAATTTTTGCATCTATGTTCATCAGGGATATTGGCCCATAGTTTCCTTTTCTTGTGGTGTCCTTATCTGGCTTGGTATCAGGATAACGATAGCCTCATAAAATGAGTTTGGAAGTGTATTCTTTTCTTCCATTTTTTTGGAAGAGTAAGAAGAAGTGGTGTTTATTCTTTAAATGTTTAGTGTAATTCAACAGTTAAGACATCTGGCCCTGGACTTTTCTCTGTAGGATGTTTTTGATTACTGATTTCTATAAACCTTCTTATTTGTTATAACTCTGTTCAGGTTTTCTATCTCTTCACAATTCAGTCTTGGTAGGTCGTCTACCTAGGTTGACAACTTTTAGGTTGGTTGTCTGCTTCTAGGAATTTACTCATTTCTTCTAGGTTATTCAATTTGTTGGTATATAATTGTGCATAATAGCCTCTTATGATCCTTTTTATATCTGTGACGTCAACCGTAATGTCTTCTCTTTCTTTTCTGACTTTACTTATTTGAATCTTCTCTTTTTTTTCTTAATTAGTGTGGCTAAGGGTTTGCCAATTTTGTTTATCTTTTCCAAAAATCAACTCCTAGTTTCATCAATTTTCTATTTTTCCATTCTCTACTTCATTTATTTCTACTCTAATCTCTATTATTTCCTTCCTTCTGATAACTTTAGGCTTAGTTTATTACTTTTCTACTTCTTTGAAGTGTAAGGTTGTATTGTTTATTTGAGATATTTCTTCACATTAATGTAAGAATTTATCACTATAAACCTCCCTCAGTACTGCTTTTGCTGCATCCCATAAGTTTTGGTATATTTTGTTTTCATTTTCATTTGCCTTAAGCTATTTTCCAATATCTAATTTCCTTTTTGATTTCTTCTTTGATCCAATGGATATTCAAGAGTGTATTATTTAATTTCAACCTATTTGTGAATTTTCCAATTTTCATTCTTAGTTGATTTTTATTTTCATTCAATTGTAGCCAGAAAAGATACTTGGTAAAATTTCAATCTTCTTGAATTTGTTAAGACTTGTTTTGTGACCCAACATGTGATCTATCCTGGAATAAGTTCTGTGTGTGCTGGAAAAGAATGATTCTGCTGTTGGTTGGAATGTTCTATATATGTCTGTTAGGTTTACTTGGTCTATAGTGTTGTTCAAGTCTACTGTTTCCTTATTGATTTTCTGTCTGGATGTTTTACCCACTATTGAAAGTAGAATATTGGCATCTCCTACTATTATTGTACTGCTGTCTTTTCTCCCTTCAGATCTGTCAATGTTTGTTTTGTATACTTAGGTGATCTGATGTTGGGTCCATATAAGTTTATAATTGTCATATCTTCCTGATGAATTGACCCTTCTATCAGTCTATAATAACTTTTTCTGTGATAGCTTTTTACTTAAAGTCTATTTTCTCTAATATAATTATAGCCACCTCTGCTTTATTTTGGTTACCATTTGCATGGTATATCTTTGTCCATCTTTTTACTTTCAGCCTATATGTGTCCTTAAATCTAAAGTGAGTCTCTTATAGACAGCATATAATTGGATCATGGGTTTTCTAATCCATTTTTTTAATCCACTCTATGCCTTTTGAATGAGGAGCATTTGCATCCCCCCAAAAAAAGTATGTATGTTGAAATCCTAACCTCTAAAGGTATCAGTAACTGGGGATTAGGGGAGGTTGTCAGGCCATGAGGGTGGAACCCTCATGAATAGAATTAGTCCTCTTATAAAAGAGATTCCACAGAGCTCCCTAGCCTCTTGCATTATGTCATGACACAGTGAGAAGTCTGCACTCCAGAAAAAAGCTCTCACCCAAACATGCACCATGATCTTGGACTTCCAGCATGTAAAACTGTAAAAAACAAATTTCTGTTGTAAGCTACCCAGTCTGTGTTATTTTGTTATAGCAGCCCAGAAAGTCTAAGCTTCTTTACAATGATTCTTTTGAATTCTGGTCAGGTAATTCATATATTTCTATTTCTTTAGGGTTAGTAACTGGAAATTTATTTTATTCCTTTGGTTGTGTCATGTTTTCCTGATTCTTCATGTTCTGTAGTTTTGTGTTAAGGTCTATGCATTTAAAGAAACAGCCACTTCTTCCAGACGTTATGGATTGGCTTTGACTGCAAAGATCTGCAACCTGGCTAGATTCTGGAGCTTTGTACCTACGTGCCCCAACCTCTCTCTCAGGATCCTGTAGTCTCTTACTCCCTTTGGTGTCCAATTGTACTGGGTTCTTTGGCATTCGATGTGAGGTGGGATGGACTGGTCTCTCAGGGAGTGCACTGAAAACTTATGATGTTGGAGACATGTTCCACTCCTCTGCCTCCTTATTAGGCGAGAGGTGTCAGTGCTGTTTTCTCAATCTTGCAGATCTGTGCTGGCTTCAGGGACCCTCCTTCCTCTTTTCCTTTGCTCTTGTCTGTTCAAGGCTTCCAAACAATGCTGATTCCTTCAGCACTTGGTGTGAGGCAGGACGGAAACCAGCCCTGTGGGATGCCCAGTGAAAGACAGGGAGGCCAGGCATGTGCTCCATCCCCCCGACCCGCCACACACAACTGTAGAAGTCACAGGCTCAGCTGATCTCCCTTGGCACTAAAATTGTGCCAGTCTGGGGGAGGAGTTGAGGCAGATCAAGTTAAATCCCTCTTTTTACCCATTTCAATGCAGCTGGGTTCAGTTCTGTGTCTGGTGTGCTGCAACTTCTTAATTGGATTCTGGATTTCTCATAAAGATAAGATGGGACTGCCTATTCCACCATTTTTCTGACATAGCTCGGAATACTCAGGTGAAATTCATTTTAATGATACATTTATTCTTAACCCAATATATCCAAAATCTTATTTCAACTTATAATGCATACATATAAGTTGAATGCATACATCCTAAACCTGAGTACAGAAGCATAACTAAATAGAGGAATATCCTTCTCAATAACTAGAAGTATGAAAGTAGATCACCCAAGTCTGGTATGGTAACTCCATAAAAGCATAAAGAACTCAGGTTCCATCTAACGTTCTTCTACCCAAATTGAGCATTTGGCTTTTGTCCTTATGGTCACAAAATGACTTCCATCTTCAGGAACTGCATATGCATTTTAGGCAGGAAAAAAGTTTAGGGTAAAGTACACAAAAAAAAAGTATGCCAACTGAGGCTGTAATCAATATTAACAAAAAAACTGGCTTTCTCATTAGCTCCATCCAGTAGAATTCCACATACATCTCACTGTCTGGGTCATATAGCTACTCCAAGTTGCAAAGGAGTCTAGAAGATGAGTGTTTTTCATGGTTTCACTGATGCCTCAAAAGCATAAGGCTTCAGGACTTCCCTGGTGGTGCAGTGGTTAAGAATCCGCCTGCCAATGCAGTGGACACAGGTTCAATCCCTGGTCTGGGAAGAGCCCGCATGCCGCGGAGCACCTAAGCCCATGTGCCACAACTACTGAGGCTGTGCTCTAGAGCCCACTAGCTGCAACTACTGAGCTTGTGTGCTGAAACTACTGAAGCCCACGTGCCTAGAGCCCGTGCTCTGTAACAAGAGAAGCCACCGCGATGAGAAGCCTGCCCACTGCAATGAAGAGTAGCCCCCGGGGCCACCACTAGAAAAAGCCCACGTGCAGCAACGAAGACCCAACACAGCCAAAAAAGAAAAAAAATCCATAAAAAAAAAAAATAAGGCTTCTGTTAGTAAAGGAGAAGGGAGGGAGGGATATTGATTAGGTAACTAACTAATTTATAACTGAATGCTATGTAACACAGGTAAAATTTCTTTCATTGAATTTAATTATATATAAACATTTTACAAATAAAGTAACAATGGAAGGACCTACTTTTACACATAGTTCTTCACAAATGAATTTACTCAGTGATTCAATTAAATTTATGACTTATACAGTTAAACTTCAAAGAAATGTCAGTGACCCTAAAGGAATTAGACTGAATCAAAGAGAATTTTGGTAACTCTAGTCCTTGTTCCTTTTTGTTAATTCTTCAGTGTCTGTAACTATTTACCAGATAAACAGTATCTTGTTCTAAATCCAAAGTCATAAACCCTGTCACTTGAGAGATAACATAAATTAGTAAACAAAAAATGGGTAAAAATATTTTGATTACATATTAAGGATTACTGAATATTCTTC